>NC_048579.1:57360079-57960079 GCF_013265735.2 Oncorhynchus mykiss | reverse complement strand
ATGTCCTACTAATACTACTACAGTAGTATACACTCACACACCACAATTCCCCTAAAACTGGGCTCTCCAACCCTGCTCCCAGAGAGGTACCCTCCTGTAGATTTTTCGCTCCAACCCAAGTTGTAACTAACTTGATTCATCGTATCAACCAGCTAATTATTAGAGTCAGGTGTGCTCGATTAGGTTTGGAATAAAAACCTACAGGATGGTAGCTTTCCAAGAACAGAGTAAGGGAGCCCTGCCCTAAAACAACAACAACAAGATATCCTGTGATGCGGCCTTGCATTCCATTAATTAAGAGCAGAATAAAATAAGTGTCTTTCTTACCTGGCTCTTCTCTGTAAAGTGTTGAAAGTTGTAGGTGAGAGACAGATGTTGAAATAGAGTAAGAGACGTGCACTCGGACAGAAAGTCAGGGCTGAGGACACAGCGACAGAGAGGGTGACATACACGCTGTAGTTAGCAATGGACTACCAGCTGCTCCACAGAACACAGGAGCCTACCCCCCCCCCCCTCTCTATCTCACTCTTCCACTCTCTCTCCCACTCTCTCTTTCTCCATCCCCTGTCCAGTGCCCAGACTATGACATAACAGTTGGCTACAATGTGGCCATGCATGTTTTATGGAGGGAAAAATAAATATATTCCATTTGTAAGAGGCTGCTATAGAATTGCAGCATGCAAAGTGATTGAATACTTCATCATTGTGCCAGCTTGGTAAAATAGCTCTGCCTTCTATTATGCCTATTGTCTTGCACTGGGTAGACATAACTAGCTGTAAGTCAGTGAAAAACCTCTGAGTGGCATAATAGTTAACAGTACAGAGGAGGCAGAGAGGGTAGTGCTGTCACAGGCAGTTGGCCAAAGTTTTCTGACACACTTCCAGATGGCAGACAGTCATTCACTGTTCTGTAGAAGGAAAGAATGCAGACTGAGTCATAACCAGAATAGAAACTCTGTGCTATTTTTATGGAATTCCTCTAACCCTCTAGCATCATCTACTGGCAAGCACCATGGTCTGCACCATTGACTACATAGTCAGTCTGCAGCGTGCAAATGTTTTCCTGAGGATTATTACGAAAATCCTTTAAATAAATATTGGTGGGAGGGGCTACAGGAGGATGGGTTCATTGTAATGGATGGAATGGAATAAATGGGACAGAGTCAAACATGTGATTTCCATATGTTTGATGTGTTTTATACCGTTCCTTTCATTCCATTCCAGCCATTACAATTAGCCCATCCTCCTATAGCTCCTGTCACCAGCCTCCACTGATGTTGACTTTATCCACAATTGATTTCCTTCTCATTTTTATCATATTAGCTACAATTATGTATCAAATAATTTAACATATTAACATTTGAGAAAACATTTCAGTGAAAAGTCCATGCTTGACAGCTTTATTTAATTGAATACACGCATTCAGAAAGTATTCATACCCCTCGACTCATTCCACATTATGTTGTGTTACAGCCTGAATTCAAAATGGATTAAATATATGTTTTTCTCTCATCTACGCACAATACCCCATAAAGACAAAGTGAAAACATGTTTTTAGAAATGTTTGCAAATGTATTGAAAATGAAATACAGAAATATCTAATTTACGTAAGTATTCATACCCCTGAGTCAATACATGTTAAAAATAGCACAGAGTTTCCATTCTGGTTCTGACTCATTCTGGATTCTTTCCTTCTACAGCACAGTGAATGACTGTCTGCCATCTGGAAGTGTCTGCCTTTGGCAATGATTACAGCTGTGAGTCTTTCTGAGTAAGTCTCTAAGAGCTTTGCACACCTGGATTGTCAATATTTGCGAAATATTCTTTTTTAACATTCTTTATGCTCTGTCAAGTTGGTTGTTGATCATTGCTAGACAGCCATTTTCAAGTCTTGCCATAGATTTTTCAAGCTGATTTAAGTCAGAACTGTAACTAGGCCACTCAGGAACATTACATGTCATCTTGGTAACCAACTCCAGTGTATATTTGTGTTTTTTTTTACCTGTGCCCAACACTATTTTGTTTATTTTTTATCCTAAAAAGCTCCCTAGTCCTTGCCGATGAAAGGCATACCACAACATGATGCAGACACCACCATGCTTGACAATATGTATAGTCCTCAGAAATGTGTTGTGTTGGATTTGCCCCAAACATAACACTTTGTATTCAGGACATAATGTTAATTTCTTTGCCACATTCTTTGCAGTTTTACTTTAGTGCCTTATTGCAAACAGGATGTATGTTTTTATAATATTTGTGTTAGTATTGTGGAGTAACTATAATGTGGATCCATCCTCAGTTTTCTCCTATCACAGCCAGTAAACTCTGTAACAGTTTTAAAGTCACCATTTGCCTCGTGGTGAAATACCTGAGCGGTTTCCGGCAACTGAGTTAGGAAGGATGCCTCTATCTTTGTAGTGACTGGGTGTAATGATACACCATCCAAAGTTTAATTAATAACTTCACCCTGCTCAAAGAGATATTCTGCTTTTTTTTATATTTACCCATCTACCAATAGGTTCCCTTTTGTGCGAGGCATTGGAAAACCTCCCTGGTCTTTGTGGAATCTGTGTTTGAAATTCACTGCTCGACTGAGTGACCTTACATATAATTGTATGTGTGTGATATAGAGATTAGGTAGTCATTAAAAAACAATGTTAAACACTATTATTGCACACAGAGTGAGTCCATGGAACTTGTTAAGCAAATGTTTACTCCTGAACTTATTTAGGCTTACCATAACAAAGGGGTTGAATACTTCCTTTGAAGTACTACTTAAGTATTTTTGGGGGGTATCTGTACTTTACTTTACTATTTATATTTTTGACTACTTTTACTTATACTTCACTACATCCCTGAAGAAAATAATGTACTTTTTACTCTTTACATTTTCCCTAAGACCCAAAAGTACTCATTACGTTTTGAGTGCTTAGCAGGACAGGAAAATTGTCCAATTCAGGCACTTATCAAGAGAACATCCCTGGTCATCCCTACTGCCTCTGATCTGGCGGACTCACTGAACAAACACAAATGCTTCATTTGTAAATTATGTTTGAGTGTGAAAGAAAATGGTGGCGTCTGGTTTGCCTAATATAAGGAATTTGAAATTAGTTATACTTTTACTTTTGATACTTAAGTACATTTGTGTACAAGTGACTTTCACTTTTACTTGAGTCATTTAGGTATCTTTACTTTTACTCAAGTATGACAATTGGGTACTTTTTCCACCACTGTTTATTAGATATTTTACAAATGTATCCACTGCACTCACTCGTTTTTGTTAATATATACCCCTAATTTAACGTAGCAGGCATGATATACAGTGTCAGTAGTGTCTGCTCATCACTCGTGTTACTGGTGGGTGAGACCGGAAGTAAACATCATGTGACGTTGAAAATCAGCTGATCCAGCGTAGACGTCTTTAGTCACGACTACAACGATTAATCCATACATTCCTGGCTGTATTTCACTGGTATTTAATGAATTGATTGATACATCGCACTAAAGGATTTACAATATTGAAAACCATGTTGCATTTATTGTATTTATATCACGGTGTTTATATGTTATTCAAGGAAACAAGATACTAGACTGCTGCAACCATGGCGCTCAGCGATGCCGACGTTCAGAAGCAGGTACATTGCAATTACAGCCTTTTAACCTTAATCCAACTTCTGCTATATTGAGGCATTTTTCCTTTCCAATTATAAATGTTTGCAACTGTATATTTGTAAGGAGCATAATTGTGATTGTATTATGCCAAGGTTGTCCTTGAAAATAAATCAGAGATACTTCTACTAAAATACAATCACAATGTCTAGTATAATTAGGATGTTTAATTGTTAATACATTTAATTGAGACATCTAATTGCACAATACATTTACTCAGTGCTGTATTTGTGAGGTAGAGATGCAATATATGGTCACATGATGGTAAAACCCATGGTCAGCAGAGGAACTTGAGTGATCCTGGGTGTCTTGTCTCACCAACCCTTCTCATGCACTGTATATAAAGTAGAATAGATTAGGAGGCTTCATAATTACATTTCCCTCTGTAGTTTATGGTTTAGAAACATGTTTTGTTAGATGAAAATGATGAAACAGAAATGTAAGCTATATACATTCCACACAACATGGTTGAACCAAAAGAGAGGTTAATTAATGTACAGAGCAATGAAGCTTTCTAAGTCTGCCTCTTGACTCTCTTCAGTATGAAACATGACTTGGAAAGCATGCCTAATGTGGTGAGTCTTATACTGTCAAATCATCTCTAATTCACGCTGTTCTATCCCCCTGTATAGATCAAACACATGATGGCCTTCATTGAGCAGGAGGCCAATGAAAAGGCAGAAGAAATTGATGCCAAGGTACAGTGCTTATTCACAAGTGACTGGCATAGTTCAACACATACACAGTGTGTTTTCAGCAAACACAAACTCAAAAGATTTGCATAGGCACGTTCAACTGAAATAAGAAAGCATGATCACTCCCCTAAGACATGAGAATTTACTGAATTAAAGCAATCATTTTAGTACCTTTTAACAGTTCTACTGGTTCAATGCTTCTTAAAATGTATCCTCATAAAGACAGGGCCTCCTCATTGCATGCTCTGAGTGACAAGTGTCTCCCCCTGCAGGCGGAAGAGGAGTTCAACATCGAGAAGGGCCGTCTGGTGCAGACCCAGAGGTTGAAGATCATGGAGTATTACGAGAAGAAAGAGAAGCAGATCGAGCAGCAGAAGAAAATGTTAGTCACTCTTTTTCTTTACAGCTCAGGCAGTGTTGCTGCTAGTCTCTCAGCTCCCTCAGAGACTTCCTCAATCTCTTCTTTCTCTGACGAGGAATTTGTCTGACACACAACTTCCTTTTAAGTATTCTAAATTTGAAGTCACATTCAGCAGCTCATTCATTGTAACAAGCACAGTATATGTTACAGTAGCTTTAACTTACAACTGCTTGGACTTGTGATGTGGTCCTGTGCCACAGGTTTACTTACCTCTCTTCCTCTGCAGTCAAATGTCTAACCTGATGAACCAGGCTCGTCTGAAGGTATTAAAGGCTCGCGACGACATGATTTCAGTAAGTTTAATTTGTCTTGGCTGGAATATTGTTTTGTTCAAACACAGCCAGAGGCATGATGTTCTGCTACAGCAATGCATTCCATGTAAATAATAGGCTAACCCTCAATGTGTGCACTCAGGAAATGTTGAGCGAGGCGCGTCAACGGCTGGCCAACGTAGCCAAGGACCCAGCCAGGTACCCAGCACTGATGGACGGGCTGGTTCTGCAGGTGAGGCCTTTTTTGTAATAATGCAATACTTGTCACTGACACAGTTTTAGTGTTTTATTGGGTTTCCCATTAGCTATTGCTAAAGCAGCAACTACTCTTCCTGGGGTCCACACAGAACATAAAACATGACATAAATCGACAAGAACAGCTCAAGGAGAACGACATGCATGTAAAATAAGACCAATAGAACACAACGCTGAGAGCAACAGAAAGAACTATTACTCTAGGCCTACATTCATGTTACATTTTACATTCAGTAGCGTCTATCAGTTACACTCATGCAAACATGTCAGTATGCATTGACATAGGCCTGCATGTTGTTTAGGTCAAAGGCATTGTGCGGTGAGTTTCACTTTATTTGATGCAACTGTTTTGAATGTGTCTGTCGCTCTGTTGTTTAATATTAGGGTTTCTATCAGCTTCTTGAGACCAAAGTGACCATCCGCTGTCGTAAACAGGACCTGCAGGTGCTTCAGGTTAGAATGATCCTTTTCACTTGGTAACAGTTCAATGTTGTTCTAAGTGTATTTCCTTGTATACAGGGTTGATGCATGATTCATATGTTGTATTCCTATTCAGGCGGCTATCCAGAAGACTATTCCCAGCTATAAAGCAGCAGTGAAGAACAATATTGAGGTTCGCATCGACCAGGACAACTTCCTGTCTCCAGACATGTAAGAGGACAGTCCCTTGTCTCAATGTGAACCCATTCATTTCAAATAGGTTTTTACTTTGAATTAGTATTGATTGATTAACACGTTATTGAAAATAATTGTCTTCTGTGGTCTTTCTAAGGTGTAAGTCAAGGGTTCATGAGTTAATTCAAATATGTTTGTGTGTGTCTCTCAGTTCTGGAGGTATTGAAATCTACAACGCTGATGGGAAGATCAAGGTGTCCAACACCCTAGAGAGCAGACTGGACCTCATGGCTCAGCAGGTAAGGGCACAGGGACAGTCTCTCAGGAACTATAGTGGCACTATGAACAGCTAGCACATCTAGTTAATTGACATTTTCCCAATATAAACAACCAACAGTGTGAATATCCTTGCATGAAGCTATCGGCTTACCAAGATTCCTTAGATGTATACACTGTGTGAAGTTTTGCACATGATTGTACTGCAAATTCTCAGATATAGTTTGGCCCTGTTTTTCATGAGGTTCAGCTTGGCACTAATCCAGTGTCTGTCTTTCTGCTCAGATGATGCCTGAGATTCGAGTGGCTCTCTTTGGTCAGAACCAGAACCGCAAGTTTTTGGACTGAGTGTCTCCACCCATCGTCTTGAAGAGGAGTTTTATTTATTTTTGTTGTGTGAAAATTACCATTGCTGTGTCTGTGAAGAATTCCAAAAACGCAGTTAAAAAATGGAGAAGGCACCGTTTTGTCATGTATTATTGTATTTTTGTGCATCTTGGGACAGTATAAAAGTTGAACTTCATTGCAGATGTGAGTAGGAGGAGCAACTTTTGCACAGTGGTAATAGATCTGCTGCTCCCCTTGGGATCTTGGTTTACACACCGCAGTCATCTTTATTATGATTGGCTGGACAGTAATCATTTCAGTCTGATTGGATCAGGCTGCATGAGAGAAATAGAGTACCACAGTATGAGTCATAATTCCCATAAAACCTAGCAGTCAAACAAGGAAATGGTTCCAATCGTTTTTTCACCATACATTTTTCCCATATGGGATTTTTAGAAACACTCATAAGGGCTGTGTTTCATGGAGGCTTACCCTGGCAGGACGTTTTGATAACTGTAAATCTCTCTAGGACAAGGTGACTTGTATCAATGTATTAACCTAAAAAAAAAAATGAAATTCAAATGTGGCTATAATAAAGAACTACAAATGCCATGATGATCGGGACGAGACTGCCGAATCTAGGCAAATGTAAGAATCTCGGATTTGAGAGTAAATAGAGCTGAATATATTGATAAATCACCTTGTCCCAGAAATGTACATGGTTAACAAACCGCCAACCCATGGTAAGCCTACAAGAAATACAGCCCTTATTGTAAGTGTTTCTAAAATTACCTAAGGGGAAAACATGGTGGGGAAATTATTGGAACCATTTCATTGTTTGACTGTTAGGTTTTATGGGTATTATGACAGCTCCACTGTGGGAGTCTATTGTAGCCAATGCATCTTGTATCGGCTCCTTATTTCATCTAATAACATCTTCCTCTCATGAAAAAATATTATACAACATTGCATAGAGCATTGACTATTTGCTCCCATCTATCACAATTTAAATGAAGTGATGCTGGAAAAACATTGAAGACCAACTATGTCCTTGTTGAATCCAATTAAGTTATTGATATGTCTTTGCTGTTGTATCATGAAACAAGGAAGGGTCAACATTTAAGAGGTTATTGTGAAAATGTTATAAAGATTAAATCGATAGTATCAGTTGCCGGCTCTTTTTTGACTTACACCGATTTCTCTATCGTGCCACATTTTTTGGTGACAGGAGTTGCACTATAGTCTCTTATTTATTGAAGTGAATCATCCATGGCCCCTCCAGATAATCTCATGACATGCTACATTTGTGGTCTGCATTCTGCTGACTAGCAACAACCATTAAACAAGTGGGTATACCACAATGGTATTGTGAGCCCGTCAACTCAGACTAAATAGCATAGTACTGGGGTAGTTTATTGAGAGAGGTTTACACCCTTAAGAAGAAAAAAGTGAATAAGGGAAGTGTACAATACTTTGCTTCTGTTGCTTTTCATTTGTAAGTATGCTTTGTTAATGTAAACGTTGGTTGCATTCAATTGTTTGATTCAAATTGTATGATTATCTGAACATTCCTGTTCAGTGCTGTGTTTCATTGTTCTTAGAAATCCAATTTTATTTGCCACATACACGTGTTTAGCAGATGTTATTGCGAGTGTAGCGAAATGCTTGTGTTTCTAGCTCCAACAGTGCAGTAACGTCTAACAATACACACAATCTAAATTTAAGGAACGGAATTAAGAATAAATATTTTGATGAGCAATGTTGGAGCAGCATAGATTAAGATATAGTGAAATAGGATAGAATACAGTGTATACAGTTGAAGTCGGAAGTTTACACACACCGTAGCCAAATACATTTAAACTCAGTTTTTCACAATTCCTGACATTTAATCCTAGTAAACATTCCCTGTCTTAGGTCAGTTAGGATCACCACTTTATTTTAAGAATGTGAAATGTCAGAATAATAATAGAGAAAATGATTTATTTCAGCTTTTATTTCTTTCATCCCATTCCCAGTGGGTCAGAAGTTTACATACACTCAATTAGTATTTGGTAGCATTGCCTTTAAATTGTTTAACTTGGGTCAAACGTTTCAGGTAGCCTTCCACAAGCTTACCAAAATAAGTTGGGTGCATTTTGACCCATTCCTCCTGACAGAGCTGGTGTAACTGAGTCTGGTTTGTAGGCCTCCTTGCTCGCACATGCTTTTTCAGTTCTGCCCACAAATTTTCTATGGGATTGAGGTCAGGGCTTTGGAATGGCCACTCCAACACCTTGACTTTGTTGTCCTTAAGCCATTTTGCTACGACTTTGGAAGTATGCTTGGGTTCATTGTCCATTTGGAAGACCCATTTGTGACCAAGCTTTAACTTCCTGACTGATACCTTGAGATGTTGCTTCAATATATCCACATATTTTCCTACCTCATGATGCCATCTATTTTGTAAAGTTACCAGACCCTCCTGCAGCAAAGCACCCCCACAACATGATGCTGCCACCCCCGTGCTTCACAGTTGGGATGGTGTTCTTTGGCTTTTAAGCCTCCCCCTTTTTCCTCCAAACGTTATGTTTGTGGCCAAACAGTTCAATTTTTGTTTCATCAGACCAGAGGACATTTCTCCAAAAAGTATGATCTTTGTCCCCATGTGCAGTTGTAAACCGTAGTCGGGCTTTTTTATGGCGGTTTTGGAGCCGTGGCTTTTTCCTTGCTGAGCGGCCTTTCAGGTTATGTCGTTATAGGACTCATTTTACTGTGGATATAGGTAGCTTTGTGCCTGTTTCCTCCAGCATCTTCACAAGGTCATTTGCTGTTGTTCTGGGATTGATTTGTACTTTTTGCACCAAAGTACATTCATCTCTAGGAGACAGAATTTTGCAATTCTACAATTCTTTTTCTGAGGTCTTGACTGATTTCTTTTGATTTCCCCATGTTATCAGGCAAAGAGGCACTGAGTTTGAAGGTAGGCCTTGAAATACATCCACAGGTACACCTCCAATTGACTCAAATGATGTCAATTATCCTATCATAAGCTTCTAAAGCCATGATATCATTTTCTGGAATTTTACAAGCTGTTTAAAGGCACAGTCAATTTAGTGTATGTAAACTTCTGACCCACTGGAATTGTGATACAGTGAATTATAAGTGAAATAATCTGTCTGTAAACAATTGTTGGAAAAATTACTTGCACAAAGTAGATGTTCTAACTGACTTGCCAAAACTATAGTTTGTTAACAAGACATTTGTGGAGTGGTTTAAAAATGAGTTGTAATGATTCCAACCTAATTGTATGTAAACTTCCGGCTTCAACTGTATATATATATATATATGAGATGAGAAATGCAAAATATGTAAAAAATTAAGTGACTGTCATATTCTTTGTCGGAATGCTGGTGAGTTGCCGCCGCTCTGATTTCAAAAAGTTCTCCCCGGCTTTATGTAATAACACAAATTCCTGGGATAATAATGTAAGAAATAATACATAAACTAAATATTGTAATGTTTCCTAAGAGCATGAAGCACGGCAGCCCTATCCGTTGGTGCTATTTTCTCTTGCAGCATCAGCGTATAGGTTTACAGTAGTACCTTGTGTTCTAAATTACAATTTCTGAAAAAGTCTTTATTCATTGTTGAATAAAATGTAATATTTAGTTGAATGAGTGGCCTCCTCAAGAAGGATTTCCACAGCCGCTTCTTCCAACCTCCAATGACACTGCAGGACAAGGTGGTTTTGCCCTCTAGAGGGAACTATAACATCACCCTCCAGTTGGCAGCTGTGATGTGCTGTGTTACAGTATGTGACGGGACCCCGGACCCCAGTAAGAGGGAGACGATGTTGCACCAGGAGGCCTCCAGGCAGACAGGAGGCCGTGTGCAGTTGACAGGGGCAGAGCAGCGGCTCGACACAAACCTTCACAAGCTAAAAGAAGAAGAGATGGCTGCAGCCCAGTTCCCTCCTGCCATTCACTTCTTCAAGGCACGGCGCCTCATCCATAGGAGTCCCATCTTTAGCCTGCTGCAAATGATGCCCAAAGGTAACACAGTAATACAGTCCCACCTCCCTACAAATCTTTTCCATCGATTTATGTATGGTTAGTACATTCTCTATGCTGGGTCACAGGGGCAGCCCCCCACATCCACAGCTCATCCCTGGTTGATTGGCTGGTGAAGAACATCACATACAGGCCCCATTGTTACATCTGCTTCACATGGGGCAGGTCTGTACGGTTCGTCTTCTCTACCTGATACTGCCTCTACTGGCAACTGTTGAAGACCTTGAGAGCCAACATGGCGGATCCTACAGACAGTCCACTATATCATCAAAGCCAAGCAATACAAATAGGCGTCTGTGAATGAACACATGTAGTAGCAAAAAGACAACTTTCTTATTCATGGAAGGGTAGTTTATCTTTTTGGATGTTTTTCCAGCTTGATGCAAAACCTCACACTATCCAATGATGATCCAAACACTACCTACCCGAGCCAGGATGCAGTGTGGGAGAGGTTTGAGATGGCATTCGTGGCCATGGCTGGGCTGGTCAGCTACGCTCCTGTGTTTAAATACTTTCTCTACAAGGGCTTAGAACAGCTATTTCATGACAACATCACGTTCCTGGAACTAAGAACTGGGCTATCAAGGGTTCGTACTGTGGACCTTAATTGAAAGTATATTGGGAAATGTAGTGGGCTGGAATTACATGTTACCTAGGCTATTTTAGATAGCTATATTTTTTTTCTTCCCCCAAGGGTTTTTGGAGTTTTGAACTGTTTTTATTCTGCACATCCTGCAGAAATACGAGCTGGAAGCAACCATGATAAAGCCTGGTCCCTGAGGACTTATCAGGAAGGCACTCACCAGTTTGTGGCTGAACACCCTGGCTTTCTGGGAGCTCAACTCATCATTTCTGTCCCTAGGTACAGTACAGACATAATTATTTATAATCATTTCGGACACTCTATCTGTGCTTGACTGAGCTAGCATGTTGCAATGGAAACAATAGAATGATTGGCACTGCCCTTGTGTGCACCTTAGGGTTCTAAGTGTGTCTGATGTTAAAGCAGCTGTAAAAGAGGCCATTCAGATGCAGAAGGATTTCCCAGAGTTTGTTGCAGGATTCGACCTGGTGAGAATTCTTTTGAGGGGTAGAACCAATCATTATGTCCACTCATTACTGAAAATAAATACACAAACAATTTCCTGATTTAATACAATGTTTACAAACGTATTTATTACATTCCGTCTATTTGACATACCTTGTAAAGTGAACTGTTCTTTTGTGGTTTTAGGTTGTCAAGCTCTCGACCTGCAGAGCTTGGAGTCACGCTGCCATACTTCTTTCATGCAGGAGAGACTGGCAAGCATAGGATGATTGATTTAAAACAATTGTGTAATGAACAAAAACAAATCTACGGTATCTGCATATTAATGTGATGCACTTATAGTATAACGTGTGTGTGTGTGTGCACGCATTCATACGTTCGCAGACCATGAGGGCACTGAAGTGGATGAAAGCATTCTGGATGCCCTACTGTTCAACACCACACGTATTGAGAATGGGTGTTAGGTATGCGTAACTGGCTGTAAGGGAGTCAGGCACAGGAGAGCATAAGTTGGGCAGCCAAAGGAGCCTTTTATTTCGGAGAACAAAACACAAAACACAAGGCACTAAGAACACTAAACACAAAATGGGTTGACATAACCCAGCGCAAACCAGTCTAGCGTGCACATACACGACAACTCCCCACACAGACATGGGGGGGAACAGATGGTTATATACACGTCTAATACTGAGGGAATTGAAACCAGGTGTGTAGGAAAACAAGACAAGACAAATGGAAAAATTAAAGGTGGATCGGCGATGGCTATAAAGCCGGTGACGTCGACCTCCGAACGCCGCCCGAACAACGAGAGGAACCAACTTTGGCAGAAGTCGTGACAATGGGTATGCCTTGGCACACCACCCACTGGCAAAGGAGCTCTCCAGGAAAGACAACGTGGCCGTGGAAGTATGCCCCATCTCAAACCAGGTAAATGCCATTGTCTGTCAGTACTCATCATAATATTAACTAATTCCCATTGGTTAAATAAAAAAGCTGCACTGTAGGGTATTTCAGTTTGATGACAGTAAAGTTAATCTTAACTGTAACTCTAGATTTCTCTGTGTCAGTTGTCATTAGTCCATTGAGTTAAATCAGTGTTGCCGTCCCTGAATCCCTGTGTGTCAATGGCCAGGTGCTGAAGCTGGTGTCCGACCTAAGGAACCACCCTGCAGCTGTGCTGATGTCTGAGGGCCACCCCATGGTGGTCAGCTCTGATGACCCGTCCCTGTTTGGGACCACTGGACTTTCCTATGACTTCTATGAGGTGTTTGTGGGCATCGGTGGCTTGAGGGCTAACCTGGGCACTCTCAAGGAGCTGGCCATCAACTCCATAAGGTGAGGTCAAGAGTTGTTTAGAGAATTTCAATGTAATAGTATTTCATGTATCTCTATGGTATTACCTCTGTTTGCTCTGGATAATAAGTGTTTCATCTCTCATGGCTGTTAACATAGCTAGCTAGCGTATGGGTGATTGGGTTCGGAGACTACCAAGTTCTTAATTTGTAGTCGTGAAAAGTTTGTTTGACAAAGTAACCACGAATCTACCATAGATATAGCTCACTGCCATCACAGTTGAAGGAGAGAGGGCTGGCCATGTGGCAGAGGCCGTGGGATAAATTAATCTCTGAGAACTCATACAGTAATCCCTGAGCAGTCAAGGACGGGACTTCTTCAAAACCAGAATGATGTAAACTCAGCTCTATATGATGTAAATGCAGACACATATTCTATGACCCTATTTGGTGAAAATCTACAGAGAATCAGTAACAAACCACAAATGAGTGTAAATACAGGAATCATATTTATTCTTTCTTTGCTCAATAGCATTTCACATTCTGTGAAGGATGTAAATCTGTCCCCATGAAGCTATGTACAACCAACAGCTCACTAAGATCACACAGTCATCTCACTGCTGACTACCGATTGGCTTTTCAAAGCATGATGATAACTCCTATAGTCCTGCTGTATTGTCTATGGTACAGTAGGCCTAGACATCTCAGTGTATCAGAAGTCTTCTATCACATTCCGTATTTTCCAGTGCTGCCCACTGCACTCCTGAATGATGAGCTGGTAGTCAGTGTCCTCCCCTGGGGCAATCTCTTTGTCTGTCTGTTCTGGATGGCTTTTCCCTGTAAAACACAGCAAACATTCTACTGTACAATATCACACTAAAGTCAAAGACATCTCCCATGTTTCCAACAGTTTATAAGCATCAATTTCCCTATTTCATGTTGGAGTGCTTACCTGTTGAAATTCCCAGAGCATGTGGAATCCCTTCTGCTTGGCCTCCTTGCACTCATACAGTCCTGGGGTTTGAGTGCCAATGTCCATCAGACAGCGATTACTGTTGTACTTGTGAGACTTGATGCCTCCAATGTAGATCTCCCCGCTGGCTCGATAATAACAGTTCTGGACAGAGAGGATAGATATTTTGACAGTACTTTGCAATGTGGTATGGGTTGAATCCCGGCTCTGCTATGGGATGGACCATATTATACAACTAGTTAAATTCTAAAATACTAAGCAATGATTCTACAAACCTGTGGAGTAAAATAATTGCATCCATGTAAAATAGGTGTGTTCCCCGGAACTGGGCCTTGATCTATACAGAGATCCGTCTTCAGGTCATTGACCAGCTGTTGATTTTATGGATACAGATTAAACAATTATGAAAGTGCAAATTCCTATCCTGATAATGAGTTGGAATTATGACCCTGCATCCAATTGAAGAAGTAATTATATGCACCAAACACAGTTGGTGAGGAAATATACAGTGGGGCAAAAAAGTATTTAGTCAGCCACCAATTGTGCAAGTTCTCCCACTTAAACAGATGAGAGAGGCCTGTAATTTTCATCATAGGTACACTTCAACTATGACAGACAAAATGAGAACAACACATCTGAAAATCACATTGTAGGATTTTTTATGAATTTATTTGCAAATTATGGTGGAAAATAAGTATTTGGTTAATAACAAAAGTTTATCTCAATACTTTGTTATATACCCTTTTTTGGCAATGACAGAGGTCAAACATTTTCTTTAAGTCTTCACGAGGTTTTCACACACTGTTGCTGTTATTTTGGCCCATTCCTCCATGCAGATCTCCTCTAGAGCAGTGATGTTTTGGGGCTGTTGCTGGGCAACACAGACTTTCAACTCCCTCCAAAGATTTTCTATGGGGTTGAGATCTGGAGACTGGCTAGGCCACACCAGGACCTTGAAATGCTTCTTATGAAGCCACTCCTTCATTGCCCGGGCGGTGTGATTGGGATCATTGTCATGCTGAAAGACCCAGCAACGTTTCATCTTCTTCTTCTTTGGATGCAACTCAGCATTCTTTGTCCTCCAAACACGACGAGTTCAGTTTTTAACCACAAGTTCTATTTTGGTTTCATCTGACCATATGACATTCTCCCAATCTTCTTCTGGATCATCCAAATGCTCTCTAGCAAACTTCAGACGGGCCTGGACATGTACTGGCTTAAGCAGGGGGACATGTCTGGCACTGCAGGATTTGAGTCCCTGGCGGCGTAGTGTGTTACTGATGGTAGGCTTTGTTACTTTGGTCCCAGCTCTCTGCAGGTCATTCACTAGGTCCCCCCGTGTGGTTCTGGGATTTTTGCTCACCGTTCTTGTGATCATTTTGACCCCACGGGGTGAGATCTTGCGTGGAGCCCCAGATCGAGGGAGATTATCAGTGGTCTTGTATGTCTTCCATTTCCTAATAATTGCTCCCACAGTTCATTTCTTCAAACCAAGCTTACCTATTGCAGATTCAGTCTTCCCAGCCTGGTGCAGGTCTACAATTTTGTTTCTGGTGTCCTTTGACAGATCTTTGGTCTTGACCATAGTGGAGTTTGGAGTGTGACTGTTTGAGGTTGTGGACAGGTGTCTTTTATACTGATAACAAGTTCAAACAGGTGCCATTAATACAGGTAACAAGTGGAGGACAGAGGAGCCACTTAAAGAAGAAGTTACAGGTCTGTGAGAGCCAGAAATCTTGCTTGTTTGTAGGTGACCAAATACTTATTTTCCACCATAATTTGCAAATAAATTCATAAAAAATCCTACAATGTGATTATCAGGATTTTTTCCCCTAATTTTGTCTGTCATAGTTGAAGTGTACCTATGATGAAAATTACAGGCCTCTCTCATCTTTTTAAGTGGGAGAACTTGCACAACTGGTGGCTGACTAAATACTTTTTTGCCCCACTGTATCCAGAACAACAGTAACATTTTAGTATCACTCACAGCTCCATAACCAAGCAAGTCACCCAGGGGGTCTAACATTGGATACACATTGTCCAGATACCACTGGAAGGGTTTGCAGTTCAGACCCTCTCAACTTCTTCCTCTCTGAAACATCCCCAATGTCTATGTCATGATCCTGTGGTGAGAAAGAGGAAGATTTGTAAATCAGAAACACAGGCTGTGTGAGCAATCTACCTATTATCCACTTGATGATGGCTTACCGCCATCATTTTACAAAGATCTTATGATCTTTATTATGGCATTGAGTAATATAATATTTTTATAATATTGACTGTCTAGTCTACTTATTTTCAAACACAAAGCATGCATAACAGCGATGATTATTATTCCATAGGAGCAGCTGAAAAAACCCTATTTTTTGAATGGTTTGTTGTGTACAGTACCTTCAGTGGGAGGTTCCAGGCGATGTTGACATTATGTTTGTGTTCATCCATCCAGACCTCAGCCACTCTCAGAGCATTCCTCTTCATTGTAATGCTCGGGTCTGGGAGATCAGGTTTATGGGCCCTCCCTATGTGGGCTATTTTAGAACAAGGTATGACCTCGACACTTCCACCACACAGCCAAACCTAGACACACCAAACACCAAGAGACAAGAACGAGTTTATAGATATGGACTGAAGTGTCTGGATGTTGGACGTAGATTGGGTTGTTCAAACTAAACGACTCAAGAACAGAAAGCAAATCTGCAGACACACGTCTGCTTTGATTTCCAACATTCATTCATAAACTGTAGCAGAGGGGCTTACCCGGATGCCCAGTTCAACATTTTCACCTCCATAGATCTTCATACCACCATCCAGAGCACCAATTTCCCCAAAGAACAGGCGATCAACCACTAGTATGCCCATAATGGAGGGGCTCCTGACAAACATACACAACACATAATAGTAATTTCTAAAATGGGAGATGTGACATTCATTTTAATGAATAGATAACGCAAAATAACAATACAGGTGTAAATATTAGGTAAGATTTTCCTCCCAAAGCTGTTTTCCTTTTCCCCTTTTCAAACAGACTTGTGAAACAGCACTATCATCTGATGATGAAATCACAACCAACTCACTTTCCTGGCTGTGACTCATCTTTTAGGGCATAACACTCAGGTCTGAAGGACTCGTACATACACCACAGGGCCCAGTCAAAGGCGTTTGCACTCGGCCAATAACGTGTGACTGTCAAGTCATCGAAATGGACTTTGTCAAACACCGGCGTCAACACCAAAGAGGAGGCTCCGCCCTGTTCACAGAAACACAGAGTGAACACAGAGTGAAAACATTGTGTTAAAGGAGACTCAAAAAAATATCACTGAGTGTCTTTATAATACGTATATGGCACATGGAAACCAAATGAGGGTGGTCAATGGTGATAAGTGGGATGGGCTGAGAGTGGCTGAGGGGTGGGATTAAAGAGTTTACGTTTGATAATATATTATTGTTATGTGACTGCTTTATATAAAAGTACCATGTATGTAAAATGTATATGTAAAATGTATGTATATGTAGCAAAGTAGCTGTAAAAAAACTAAGACATTTGTCCTCTGAAGAGGGGGTTGGTGGAGGTGTTAAAAAAAGGACACTTGTAGTATAACTCCATGGCAGGAACCAAAGGCCTAAAATTTGGGATGTCTACTCTTACTAAGGACTTAAAATTGGCGATGATGTAGTGTCCCCCATGAGTGACAGAACACTAAGCCAATCACATCGCAATGTTGGCCTATATTCCATGAGACTTTTGGGGGAAAAAACATGCAGGGCTTGACATTAACCTGTTTATCCACTTGTCCGTCAGAAAGGGAGGTGACTGAAAATATTGTTATATTGTTTGATGTAAGAAACCACTTTCCAAATTAAATGTATTATTATTTCCATACCATTATTACAGAGAATAAGACAAATTATTCTACGCTCTGCTTATTGTCTACTTAGCTTTTTCAAGCCTGTCTCAAAATACAACACTGCCCCTTTAAGAAACGAACAAAGATCTTTACCTGACCTTCTATTCAAATATGTCTAGAAATGTATATGTTTTGTGCTCTTGTAGGAAGCAATCCCTCCCCTATTGTTCACAACAAATTATCTATAACAGGGCTAATAACTCACTAACTAGCTCCGATGTGTTCTGCCGACAACAATCTCTTGCATAGGTAATTTTGTTTCGGTATGTTGCACTGAAAGTGTCTAAAATTGCTTTGACTTGATCACAGTTGCCACATTAAAGGGAAATGTTGATAGTGTTAACAAGGAGAACTACAACAGTGGTCACCAACGTTTTCTGAGTCAAGGTCAATTTGAATCAAAATGCAAGCCGAGATCTACCTCTCAGATTAGTTTTTACATAACTTAAAAAATGTAAGCCAGTAACCAATTAAAAACAGTACTGTAGCAATGAGGTTTATGCAGTAAGCTATAGGCCCAATACATTATCACCGCATATTGGCTTTGCTGCCAATGCATTGTTGTTCAAGACATTTTTTAAAATTACATTTCAAAATTTGAGGTAGGCTATATGATCACAGAGGTAATAGATCTGTTGTAATATTACTTGTGAAGCACAGCTGAGTGGGCATACATTTAAATCATTTGTTTTTTATTTGTATTTTACTTGGCTGATGGTGCCTTCATTTGATGGTCAGTCTCAGCAGAGGGGAGAGCAGCAGACTGAGGGTCAGCCTCTCAACATCCCTCCGCTCTCTCTTTCCTCCACTGACACTGACCAAAAAGGGACACCGTCTTCCAGCTGATGGCGAAACTCAAGTCGCACCACATTATTTCTGCCTCATGCACAAATTCATGTTGTTACTCCTATGAACAGAGAAAGTGTAATATTCCTGGATATTAAAAAAAGACCCAAGCCGCTAATAATAACAACGCAAGCCTATAGGTTTCACTTTCCTACTCATTCATTACTGCTGCAGTGCTTGTTGTTTGCTGTATTCGTTGACAGTCTCTCTGCAGTCATAGTTTTAGACATTTTGAAATCTCTCTTGCTACTGCGTGCATGGGCACTCACACAGTTTAGAGGGAAGATTGCACTTAACACTAGTTGCTCCTGTATGTCACTCCGGATAGAAGCGTCTGTTAAATTACTCAAATGTAAAATACTTTTAACTTCTTATAGCTTGGGGGCAGTTTTTCAACGTCTGGATGAGAAGCGTGCCCAAAGTAAACTGCCTGTTACTCAGGCCCAGATGCTAGGATATGCATATTAATAATAATAATAATAATAATAATAATAATAATAATAATAATAATAATAACAATAGGTAGATTTGGATAGAAAACACTAAAGTTTGCAAAACTGTTAAAATAATGTCTATGAGTATAACAGAACTGATATGGCAGCCGAAAACCTGAGGAAAATCCATCCATGAAGTGGGATTTTTTTAAATTTTCAATTGAATGCCTATACAGTATCTAATGGGTTAGGACCCAGATTGCAGTTCTTATGGCTTCCACTAGATGTCAACAGTCTTTAGACATTGTTTCAGGCTTGTTTTCTGAAAAATGAAGAAGAATGAGACCTTTTGTCACTGGACTGAGGAAGAATGCAGAGCTGGTTTGCGCTCGTGACCGATTGCGCGCCCTTCTTTGTTTTTCCTTTCTATTGAATACGCTATTGTCCGGTTGAAATATTATCGATTATTTAGACAATTGATAACCTGAGGATTAATTATTAACATCGTTTGACATGTTTCGACGAACTTTACCGGTACTATTAGGATGTATTTGTGATAAGGTGCTTCTCGGTGAGAGGTGTAGGAGTCAGGCGCAGGAGAGCAGGGATTTTTGAGAAGCGTGCTTAATAAATATATATATAGATATATATCTATAGATATATATCTATATATCTATATCTATATCTATATCTATATCTATATATATATATCTATATCTATATATATATATATATATATATCTATATCTATATATATATATATATAGTCCACCAATACAAAAATGGCACAGACGAAAATCCAAAACTACGCTCTCGAAGAATCAGAAACTCGTGTCAACACACGGAGGAACAACCACAGTTCCGACACTTACATACATGTGCCTAAATAGTGAAAACAATACAGAAACTCATGCAAAACGCAAGGAGGAACAAACTCAGTTCCGAGACTTATATACACGTGCGTAATAGTGAAAACAATACAGAAACTCATGCAAAACGCAAGGAGGAACAAACTCAGTTCCGAAACTTACATACACGTGCGTAATAGTGAAAACAATAAACATCAAAGATAATCGAGCGCAAATACACACAAGCTTAATCCCGCACAAACTAAGGCAGGCAACAGGTGCCATATAAACACACAGAAATAAACGCAAATGAAACCAGGTGTGAAAAGGAACACAGACAAAACAACCAGAAAAGGAAAAAGGGATCGGTGGCGGCTAGTAAACCGGCGATGCCGAGCGCCGCCCGAACAGGGAGAGGAGTTACCTTCGGTTGAAGTCGTGACAGTATTCATCTGCATGTTTTGACCTCCTTTGAGCTAGTGGATTACTGAACAAAACGTGCCAACAAAACAGAGTTTTTGGGATATAAAGAGGGAATTTAACGAACAAAACAAACATTTTTGTGTAGCTGGGACTCTTGTGACTGCAACCATATGAAGATCTTCAAAGGTAAGTGATTAATTTTATCGCTATTTCTGACTTTTGTAATTCCTTTACTTGGTTGTAAAATGTTTGTATGCTTTTGTAAGAGGGGCGCTGTCCTCAGATAATCGCATGGTATGCTTTCGGATTAAAGCCTTTGCGAAATCTGACAAAGCGGCTGGATTAACAAGAAGTTTATCATTAAGCCGATGTATAACACTTGAATTTTTTATGAATGCTTATTATGGGTTAATCATCTCGAAGAGTAAGGCTTACATGTTCGTAAAAAGAGAAGTGCAACTTTTTCATGCATGCAGTGCATTGCCTTAGGCCATGTGATTGATGCTGACATTCTCCACACAGCCCCATCGAAAGTGACAGTCATTGCAGAGGGGACCTGCTCCCGAGAATGTAAGCCATCTGAAGTTATTCCTGGGCCTCCTGAACTACTACGGAAGTTAATCAAAAAGCTGGCATGAGTTAATGAGAGAGAACAAACTCTGGTCGTGGACAAAGGATTGTGACGCTACTTTCAAGAAGGAAAAGGCAGTGTTGATTGATAAGGTGTTGATTCACTTCAATTCATCCTTGCCAATTCAACTGGCTTGTGACACTTCCCCATATGAAGTTGCAGGAGAAGATAAGCCCATTGCCTTCATGTCAAGGACTGAAATACCCGCAGATTGAGAAAGAAGCGTTGGGTATTATCTTCAGGATCAAAAAGTTCCACACCTACCTGTTCGGATGGAGGTTCACCTTGCTGACAGAACATCATCCCCTGACCTCTATTTTCCTTCCCCACTCTGGCATAACTCTTCTGGCAGCAAGCAGAATGCAGCTTTGAGCACTAATCCTGAGTGCTCACAGCGATGACATCAAGTAATGGAAGGGCTGAAGCTCACGCCAGTGCTGTCAGCTTGTCATGGCTTCCCCGACGGGACAAGACTCTGAATGTCTTTGAGTGGCCCAGCCAGATTCCGGACTTGAACCCGATCGAACATCTCTGAAGAGACCTGAAAAGAGCTGTGCAGCGACCAACCTGACAGTGCTTGAGGGAATCTGCAGAGAAGAATGGGAGAAAGTCCCCAAATACAGGTGTGCCAAGCTTGTAGCATGATACCCAAGAAGACTATAGGCTGTATCGTTGCCAAAAGTTCTTCAACAAAGTACTGAGAAAAGGGTCAGAATAATTATGTATTTTTCCTTTGTCATTATGAGTTATTGTGTGAAGATTGATGAGGGAAAAAAAGAATTTAATCATTTTTAGAATAAGGCTGTAATTTAAGAATGTGGTAAAAGTAAAGGGGTCTGAATACTTTCCAAATGCACTGTATACCTCCATGCCACCAGAACTGTACGAGAGAGGGCCGGCCATCCATGGAATAAGTTTGTCTCGGAGAGCTCATAGAGCAGTCGAGGATGGGTCTTCTTCAAAACTACACTGATGTCAACTCAGCTCTATACCATGTCAATGCAGACACATTTTCTATAACCCTATTTGGTGAAAATCTACAGTGAATCAATAACAAATCACAAATGAGCGTAAATAAAGGAATCATATTTATTATTTCTCTGCATTTACAATCAGGACCAAGGAGAACACAGCTCAATAGCATTCCACATTCTGTGAAGAAACTGTGTATACAGTGCCTTGCGAAAGTATTCGGCCCCCTTGAACTTTGCGACCTTTTGCCACATTTCAGGCTTCAAACATAAAGATATAAAACTGTATTTTTTTGTGAAGAATCAACAACAAGTGGGACACAATCATGAAGTGGAACGACATTTATTGGATATTTCAAACTTTTTTAACAAATCAAAAACTGAAAAATTGGGCGTGCAAAATTATTCAGCCCCTTTACTTTCAGTGCAGCAAACTCTCTCCAGAAGTTCAGTGAGGATCTCTGAATGATCCAATGTTGACCTAAATGACTAATGATGATAAATACAATCCACCTGTGTGTAATTAAGTCTCCGTATAAATGCACCTGCACTGTGATAGTCTCAGAGGTCCGTTAAAAGCGCAGAGAGCATCATGAAGAACAAGGAACACACCAGGCAGGTCCGAGATACTGTTGTGAAGAAGTTTAAAGCCGGATTTGGATACAAAAAGATTTCCCAAGCTTTAAACATCCCAAGGAGCACTGTGCAAGCGATAATATTGAAATGGAAGGAGTATCAGACCACTGCAAATCTACCAAGACCTGGCCGTCCCTCTAAACTTTCAGCTCATACAAGGAGAAGACTGATCAGAGATGCAGCCAAGAGGCCCATGATCACTCTGGATGAACTGCAGAGATCTACAGCTGAGGTGGGAGACTCTGTCCATAGGACAACAATCAGTCGTATGTTGCACAAATCTGGCCTTTATGGAAGAGTGGCAAGAAGAAAGCCATTTCTTAAAGATATCCATAAAAAGTGTCGTTTAAAGTTTGCCACAAGCCTCCTGGGAGACACACCAAACATGTGGAAGAAGGTGCTCTGGTCAGATGAAACCAAAATTGAACTTTTTGGCAACAATACAAAACGTTACGTTTGGCGTAAAAGCAACACAGCTGAACACACCATCCCCACTGTCAAACATGGTGGTGGCAGCATCATGGTTTGGGCCTGCTTTTCTTCAGCAGGGACAGGGAAGATGGTTAAAATTGATGGGAAGATGGATGAAGCCAAATACAGGACCATTCTGGAAGAAAACCTGATGGAGTCTGCAAAAGACCTGAGACTGGGACGGAGATTTGTCTTCCAACAAGACAATGATCCAAAACATAAAGCAAAATCTACAATGGAATGGTTCAAAAATAAACATATCCAGGTGTTAGAATGGCCAAGTCAAAGTCCAGACCTGAATCCAATCGAGAATCTGTGGAAAGAACTGAAAACTGCTGTTCACAAATGCTCTCCATCCAACCTCACTGAGCTCGAGCTGTTTTGCAAGTAGGAATGGGAAAAAATGTCAGTCTCTCGATGTGCAAAACTGATAGAGACATACCCCAAGCGACTTACAGCTGTAATCGCAGCAAAATGTGGCGCTACAAAGTATTAACTTAAGGGGGCTGAATAATTTTGCACGCCCAATTTTTCAGTTTTTGATTTGTTAAAAAAGTTTGAAATATCCAATAAATGTCGTTCCACTTCATGATTGTGTCCCACTTGTTGATTCTTCACAAAAAAATACAGTTTTATATCTTTATGTTTGAAGCCTGAAATGTGGCAAAAGGTCGCAAAGTTCAAGGGGGCCGAATACTTTCGCAAGGCACTGTATGTCCCCATGAAGCTATGTCCAACCAGCAGTTCACTAAGATCATGCAGTCATCTCACTGCTGACCACTGATTGGCTTTTCAAAGTGTAATGATAATGCGGTGTTCATAAAGAAGTGGGAAGGTGGTAATTACCAGTTGTGAAGTCGTAAATATCAGTTGGATGTATTCACGTGCTTTGAACTCGTTGAGAACTCGTTGAGAAACTCAACGGCCAACAAGCTGTGTCAACCATAAACTATAAGTACAGCTATCGTGTTTGTACAAAAATTAGTGTTCAAAAACTTTGTGTAAATAATGTTTTGTTGTTGCATTTAACTACTGACAATGCTGTTTAAAAGGTCATTTCCTTAGTAGGTGACGTCAGAGGTTTCCCACTGGTAATCTCCCAGAATTTCCCACTGTTAATTACCAGTTGGAGGCGTGTTCAAGTGGATTTTTACCAATCGTTTGTGGTAAATACCAACTTCCCACTTGCTTATAATCGCAGGATAACTCCTACAGCCCCGCTGCATTGTCTCTGGTACAGTCGGCCTAACTATCTCAGTGTATCAGAACTCTTTTATCACATTCCGTATTAACCAGTGCTGCCCACTGCACTCCTGAATGATGAGCTGGTAGAAAGTGTCCTCCCCTGGGGCAATCTCCAGACATCTCTTTGTCTGTCTGTTCTGGATGGCTTTTCCCTGTAAAACACAGCAAACATTACACTGTACAACATCACACTAAAGTCAAAGACATCTCCCATGTTTCCAACAGTTAATAGGCATCAATTTCCCTATTTCATGTTGGAGTGCTTACCTGTTGAAATTCCCAGAGCATGTGGAATCCCTTCTGCTTGGCCTCCTTGCACTCATACAGTCCTGGGGTTTGAGTGCCAATGTCCATCAGACAGCGATTACTGTTGTACTTGTGAGACTTGATGCCTCCAATGTAGATCTCCCCGCTGGCTCGATAATAACAGTTCTGGACAGAGAGGATAGATATTTAGGCTTTTCTGTGTCTGTGGTATTGACAGTACTTTGCATTGTGGTATGGGTTGAATCCCGGTTCTGCTATGGGATGGACCATATTATACCGCTAGTTAAATTCTAAAATACTAAGCAATGATTATACAAACCTGTGGAGTAAAATAATGGCATCCATGTAAAATAGGTGTGTTCCCTGGAACTGGGCCTTGATCTATACAGAGATCCATATTCAGGTCATTGACCAGCTGTTGATTTAATGGACACAGATTAAACAATTATAAAAGTGCAAATTCCTATCCTGATAATGAGTTGGAATTATGACCCTGCATCCAATTGAAAAAAAGAATGACATGCACCAAACATATTTGATGAGGAAATTCCAGAACAACAGTAACATTTTAGCATCACTCACAGCTCCATAACCAAGCAAGTCACCCAGGGGGTCTAACATTGGATACACATTGTCCAGATACCACTGGAAGGGTTTGCAGTTCAGACTCTTTCTCAACTTCTTCCTCTCTGAAACATCCCCAATGTCTATGCCATGATCCTGTGGTGAGAAAGAGGAAGATTTGTAAATCAGAAACACAGGCTGTGAGCAATCTACCTATTATCCACTTGATGATGGCTTACCGCCATCATTTTACAAAGATCCTATGATCTTTATTATGGCATTGAGTAATAGACCATTCTTATAATATTTTGACTGTCTAGTCTACTTATTTTCAAGCACAAAGCATGCATAACAGCGATGATTGTTATTCCATAGGAGCAGCTGAACAAAACCTACTTTTTGAATGGTTTGTTGTGTACAGTACCTTCAGTGGGAGGTTCCAGGCAATGTTGACATTATGTTTGTATTCATCCATCCAGACCTCAGCCACTCTCAGAGCATTCCTCTTCATTGTAATGCTCAGGTCTGGGAGATAGGGTTTATGGGCCCTTTCGATGTGGGCTATTTTAGAACAAGGTATGACCTCGACACTTCCTCCACACAGCCACACCTAGACACACCAAACACCAAGAGACAAGTACGAGTTTATAGATATGGACTGAAGTGTCTGGATGTTGGACGTAGATTGGTTTGTTCAAACTGAACGACTCAAGAACAGAAAGCATTTCTGCAAACACAAGTCTGCTTTGATTTCCAACATTCATTCACAAACTGTAGCAGAGGGGCTTACCCGGATGCCCAGCTCAACATTTTCACCTCCATAGATCTTCATACCACCATCCAGAGCACCAATTTCCCCAAAGAACAGGCGATCAACCACTAGTATGCCCATAATGGAGGGGCTCCTGACAAACATACACAACACATAATGGTCATTTCTAAAAATGGGAGATGTGACATTCATTTTAATGAATAGATAACGCAAAATAACAATACAGGTGTAAATATTAGGTAAGATTTTCCTTCCAAAGCTGTTTTCCTTTTCCCCTTTTCAAACAGACTTGTGAAACAGGACATTCCTTCGTTGATGAAATCACAAACAACTCACTTTCCTGGCTGTGTCTCGTCTTTTAAGGCATACCACTCAGGTCTGAAGGACTCGTACATACACCACAGGGCCCAGTCAAAGGCGTTTGCATTCGGCCAATAACGTGTGACTGTCAAGTCATCGAAATGGACTTTGTCAAACACCGGTGTCAACACCAACGTGCGGTCCTCCTTTATCCGCGCTAACAGAGGCTCCGCCCTGTTCACAGAAACACAGAGTGAAAACATTGTGTTAAAGGAGACTCAAAAAATATCACTGAGTGTCTTTATAATACAGTGCATTGCGAAAGTATTCGGCCCCCTTGAACTTTGCGACCTTTTGCCACATTTCAGGCTTCAAACATAAAGATATAAAACTGTATTTTTTTGTGAAGAATCAACAACAAGTGGGACACAATCATGAAGTGGAACGACATTTATTGGATATTTCAAACTTTTTTAACAAATCAAAAACTGAAAAATTGGGCGTGCAAAATTATTCAGCCCCCTTAAGTTAATACTTTGTAGCACCACCTTTTGCTGCGATTACAGCTGTAAGTCGCTTGGGGTATGTCTCTATCAGTTTTGCACATGATTCCTCCTTGCAAAACAGCTCAAGCTCAGTGAGGTTGGATGGAGAGCATTTGTGAACAGCAGTTTTCAGTTCTTTCCACAGATTCTCGATTGGATTCAGGTCTGGACTTTGACTTGGCCATTCTAACACCTGGATATGTTTATTTTTGAACCATTCCATTGTAGATTTTGCTTTATGTTTTGGATCATTGTCTTGTTGGAAGACAAATCGCCGTCCCAGTCTCAGGTCTTTTGCAGACTCCATCAGGTTTTCTTCCAGAATGGTCCTGTATTTGGCTCCATCCATCTTCCCATCAATTTTAACCATCTTCCCTGTCCCTGCTGAAGAAAAGCAGGCCCAAACCATGATGCTGCCACCACCATGTTTGACAGTGGGGATGGTGTGTTCAGGGTGATGAGCTGTGTTGCTTTTACGCCAAACATAACGTTTTGCATTGTTGCCAAAAAGTTCAATTTTGGTTTCATCTGACCAGAGCACCTTCTTCCACATGTTTGGTGTGTCTCCCAGGTGGCTTGTGGCAAACTTTAAACAACACTTTTTATGGATATCTTTAAGAAATGGCTTTCTTGCCACTCTTCCATAAAGGCCAGATTTGTGCAATATACAACTGATTGTTGTCCTATGGACAGAGTCTCCCACCTCAGCTGTAGATCTCTGCAGTTCATCCAGAGTGATCATGGGCCTCTTGGCTGCATCTCTGATCAGTCTTCTCCTTGTATGAGCTGAAAGTTTAGAGGGACGGCCAGGTCTTGGTAGATTTGCAGTGGTCTGATACTCCTTCCATTTCAATATTATCGCTTGCACAGTGCTCCTTGGATGTTTAAAGCTTGGGAAATCTTTTTGTATCCAAATCCGGCTTTAAACTTCTTCACAACAGTATCTCGGACCTGCCTGGTGTGTTCCTTGTTCTTCATGATGCTCTCTGCGCTTTTAACGGACCTCTGAGACTATCACAGTGCAGGTGCATTTATACGGAGACTTGATTACACACAGGTGGATTGTATTTATCATCATGAGTCATTTAGGTCAACATTGGATCATTCAGAGTTCCTCACTGAACTTCTGGAGAGAGTTTGCTGCACTGAAAGTAAAGGGGCTGAATAATTTTGCACGTCCAATATTTCAGTTTTTGATTTGTTAAAAAAGTTTGAAATATCCAATAAATGTCGTTCCACTTCATGATTGTGTCCCACTTGTTGTTGATTCTTCCTAAAAAAATAAAGTTTTATATCTTTATGTTTGAAGCCTGAAATGTGGCAAAAGGTCGCAAAGTTCAAGGGGGCCGAATACTTTCGCAATGCACTGTATAAACCATTCAGACTACCATTCCACGTGAACTTCTATGTGGGCATCCAAGATGGCTACCACGTCTCCTTCAGCTTCCCTCCACCCTGAGAGGCGGGCCTGTGTGAGACCGAGCTGCTCCAGGTGTCTCACTCTCTTCAACAGGCCCGGACGCTCTTCATCGATGAAGCTGATGTAGGCATCCAACTTCTCCTTTAGGTCCTCTGCGAAAGCACACACTTGCAAATCATTGGGACACAACAAAAGTTGAAAGCCACACTTGAGTTCAAATATACTTTCAAATGTTTCTAGAGAGCATAGACAAAGAGCAGAGAGCTTAGACAAATTAGGCGAACCATTGGAGCTGTGGTCATCCACCAGTATGATGTTTTTGAGCAGGTGTTGGGGGGTCTTGTCTATGATGCTGCGGACAGCTCTCTTGATGATTGACAGGGCCTCGTCCAAGTAGATCAACACCACGCTGATGGTGGGCAGGTCATGGGGGTACTGGTGATTAGCACACCTGACACAACAAAACACAACAAAAACATTTGGTCTACCTCATATCATTCAGTCACTTCACCAAAGCTGCTGTTTCACTCTTAAAGTTAGTACATTTCAATGTCATTTGTCAAATTGCATTAAAAGTGCTGGAGATGGAATTGACCTCGGATGAGCGCTATGGAACAGACTGGTTAGAATTCAGAAGTCTTGAGTTATCCATAATTTTTTTGTGCAGAGGTGGCAGAGAGATGAGGAAAATAATTTACTTAGGATCGCGAGTATCAGGGATTTCCCTGTTCAGGGGTAGTCTGTCACTCAGGAAGGCGTTGTATCCATACATCTGAAACAACCCTTCTGCCTCTTTCTGCTCCTCCTCTGAGAGCTCATCACCCCAGGTTGTAAACAGAGCTGAGTTGGGGTACAACTTCTTCACCACCTTCCTCTCCTTCTTGACCTCGGTAGCCTTCACAGCCTGCCCCTCTTTCAGACTGATCCCGTTGTTGACTGACTTCACTGTGGACACATGACAGCTGCTCATCAAACTGACATTAATTGGTTGTTGCTGTGTATTTCAGATTGTTTAAGGCTGCCAGAATCAATTAAAGTCACTCCTTTTGATACACACAGATTATGACCTCATTTACATAACTACTGTTTTCATTTGATTTTTAAAAAGTTGATTAATAAGGTTTGTTCTGCCTTGGAGGATTACCTTGAAGTAGCTGTTTGGCACACATAAGTTGTTAGATCTAAATGTAACACATTTTGTACATCAAACAACAGTATGCAGGATTAAAGAACATTCTAAAAATTATTATTGGCCATATATCATAGATTTGATCTAATCCTTTATTTGTTTATTTAATTGGGAACAAATGTGACTGACAACCTCAATTCAGTTTTATGTTGTAAAAAATGTTAGTGTGTTTTTTACATGAGATAATAGTAGAGACTCAGAGCTAGAAAATGGTATTTCATACACTGCAGTTTAGGATCAATGCGACATTAATTCTGCATTGAAAGTTGATCAACTTGGTAGAAAATGGCCCTTGTACATCTACTAGACAACCCTTCTTTGCCTACACCTCTTCAGGAATGTTCACACCCTCTTAAGCCTTAGCCTCACCCGTCTCTTTAAGGATTCTAATGTGAAGACATGCTAAACGGAGTAAGTAGTTTAGTAAACAACCAAAGATTTCAATACTAAAAGTAGTAGCCTACAATAGTGAAAAACACTTCTTCTATTCCGTGGCCTATACCTTAATCTAACTTTGGTGCAGGTCATGTTGTTCTTTACATTACCATTGTCACGTCCTGACCTTAGTTCCTTGTTTATGTCTCAGGGCGTGAGTTGGGGTGGGCATTCTATGTTTTGTGTTCTATGTTTTCTATTTCTATGTGTTTGGCCTGGTATGGTTCCCAATCAGAGGCAGCTGGCTATCGTTTTCTCTGATTGAGAACCATAATTAGGCAGCCTGTTCCCCCACTATGGGTTGTGGGTAGTTGTTTCCTGTCTCTGCACCAGACAGAACTGTTCAGTTTTCGTTCGTTCGCTTGTCATTTTGTGTTCAGTTTAAATAAATATTAACATGGACACGTACCACGCTTCATATTGGTCCGGTCCTTAATACTCCTCCTCAGAAGAGGAGGTCAATCGTTACAACTGTCTCTGGTAAACACAAAACAAAGTGTCCAGATAAAAATATGTTATACATTTTGGTAATTTTTAGATTACTCTTACACACTAAATGGATGGGTCATGTGAAGGAAATGCTATAGCCACCCACAGTAACATCTCACTATTGTCTAGACATGTACAGTACACATGTTCATGAAATACAATAGATGGCCGTAATCGCCTGGATATCTTGATGGGTCATGCAATCATATGGCGAAGTGGAGTCTTTTGTTTAGACATGTAAAAATGTTTAGACATCTTGTTAAATCCTAGATGGCGTAGCAGTCGAACGTGTGTTTGTCTTGTCCCATGTATAAAGTCTTTCTAGTTTTTTTTTCTCGTATATATTTTAATCTCACATTCCATCTAAGAACTAAATATACTTTCCTGCAACCCGCCTCCCCCAATGTGGTACTGATCTGCTATTTTTATACTTTTTAACTGGAACCTCCATCAGCAGCTAGCCACCTGACTAGCCACGAGCTAGTAGTCATTGTTAGCCATTGGTAGCGGTCTTCACCTTTAGCTCGGACACCAGCCAGCTTTAGCTCGGTCAATACCTGCCAGTCTGCACAGCGCAAAATCAACCCAGAGCATATCGAAGCATATCAGACTGCTTTTCTCTACCACGTCACTGGATTCCTGCCGCAAGTTCTGGATCATTACACTGGACCATCGCAGCTGCAACCGAGTGGCTATTGCTGGCTAACGCTTCTGTCCTGAAGCAAAAACCAGATAGGCCTATCTCCCGGCTAGCCGACGAATGTATAGCAGCTAACTCTTGGGCTACAATACCTCTCATGCTAATTGGCCTGGACCCTTTATTGTCGACACGAGCCCTGCCGATCCATCACAACTGGTCTGCCGACGTAATCGTCCGATGTGGCTTCAACAGGATTTTCCGTTGCGATGTTGCCGAAGACCCACCTGCTAGCCCTGGCCCTCTAGCTTTCTGAACGCTGTGTCTCCCTCTCGTCTAGCGTAGTAGCGACTACCGAACGGCTCCCTGACATTCCTATTGCTGCTCATTGGACCCTATGATCACATGCAGAGACCTCACCGGGCTTAACTGGTACCTCCAGAGATGCAACCTCTCTCATTGTCACTCAATGCCTAGGTTTCCTTCACTGTTCTCACACCTTGTCTGTACATTATGCCCTGAATCTATTCTACCACGCTCAGAAATCTGCTCCTTTTATTCTCTGTTCCCAACACACTAGATGACCAGTTCTTATAGCATTTAGACGTACCCTTATCCTACTCCTCCTCTGTTCCTCTGGTGATGTAGAGCTTAACCCAAGCTCTGTAGCCCCCAATACTAGACCTATTTCCCAAGCGCTCTCATTTGTTGACTTCTGTAACCATAAAAGCCTTGGTTTAACATCAGAAGCCTCCTCCCTAAGTTTGTTTTATTCATTGCTTTAGCACACTCAGCCAAACCTGATGTCCTAGCCATGTCTGAATCCTGGCTTAGGAAGGCCACCAAAAACTCCACCTTTGCAGAAATAAGTGTCTCACTGTTGCCACTTGTTATAGACCCTCCTCAGCCCCCAGCTGTGCCCTGGACACCATATGTGAATTGAATGCCCCCCCATCTATCTTCAGAGTTCGTACTGTTAGGTGACCTAAACTGGGATATGCTTAACACTCCGGCCATTCTACAATCTAAGCTAGGAACTAACTAGCTAAGCTAGGAACCTACAAGGTACAGCCCTAAATCCTTAAACATGGGCACCCTTATAGATATCATCCTGATCAACTTGCCCTCTAAATACACCTCTGCTGTCTTATTGCCTGCATCCGTTATGGACCACCCCTCATCACTGTCAAACGCTCCCTAAAACACTTCAGCTAGCAGCTAGCAGGCCATTCTTATCGACCTGGCCTGGGTATCTTGGAAGGATATTGACCTCATCCCGTCGAGGACGCCTGGTTGTTCTTTAAAAGTATTTTTCTTACCATCTGAAATAAGTATGCCCCATCCCCAAAAAATGTAGAAAAAGAGCAGACATAGACCTTGGTTCACTTTAGACTTTACTGCCCTTGACCAGCATAAACCCCAGCAATATGCAGCTTTTTAGGGAAGTCAGGATCCAATATACACAGTCAGTTAGGAAAGCAAAGGCTAGCTTTTTAAACAGAAATTTGCATCCTGTAGCACTAATTCCCAAAATGTTTGGGACACTGTAAAGTTCATGGAGAATAAGAGCACCTCCTCCCAGCTGCTCACTGCACTGAGGCTAGGAAACACTGTCACCAGTGATAAATCTACGATAATCGAGAATTTCATTAAGCATTTTTCTACGGCTGGCCATGCTTTCCACCTGGCTACCCCTACCCCAGCCAATAGCTCTGCATCCCCGGTAGGAACATGCCCAAGCCCACCCCTCTTCTCCTTCACCCAAATCCAGATAGCTGATGTTCTGAAAGAGCTGCAAAATCTGGATCCCTACATATCAGCTGAGGTTAGACAATCTGGGCCCTCTTTTTCAAAAATTATAAGCCGAAATTGTTGCAACCCCTAATACTAGCCTGTTCAACCTCTAGTTTGTATCGTCTGAGATCCCTAAAGATTGTAAAGCTGCCGCGGTCATCCCCCTCTTCAAAGGGGGAGACACTCTAGACCCAAACTGTTACACACCTATATCTATCCTCCCCTGCCATTCTAAAGTCTAAGAAAGCCAAGTTAACAAACAGATCACCAACCATTTCGATTCCAACCATACCTTCTCCACTATGCAATCTGGTTTCCGAGCTGGTCATGGGTGCACCTCAGCAATGCTCAAGGTCCTAAACGATATCATAACCACCATCGATAAAAGACAGTACTGTGCAGCCGTCTTCATCGACCTGGCAAAGGCTTTCGATTCTGTCCATCACCGCATTCTAATCGGCTGACTCAATAGCCTGGGTTTCTCAAGTGACTGCCTCGCCTGGTTCACCAACTACTTCTCAGATAGAGTTCTGTGTGTCAAATTGGAGAGACTGTAGTCTGTACCTTTGGCGGTCTCTATGGGGGTGCCACAGGGTTCAATTCTCGGGCAGAGTCTTTTCTCTGTATATATCAATGATGTCGCTCTTGCTGCTGGTGATTCTCTGATAAACCTCTACGCAGACGACACCATTCTGTATACAATTAAAGTCAGATGTTAACATACACCTTAGCCAAATACATTTAAACTCCGTTTTGCACAATTCCTGACATTTAATCCTAGTACAAATTCCATGTCTTACGTCATTTAGGATCACCACTTTATTTTAAGAATGTTGAATAATAGTAGAGAGAATGATTTTTTTCATCTTTTATTTCTTTCATCACATTCCCAGTGGGTCAGAAGTCAATTATTATTTGGTTGCATTGCCTTTAAATTGTTTAACTTGGGTCAAACGTTTCAGGTAGCCTTCTACAAGCTTCCCCCCAATAAGTTGGGTGCATTTTGGCCCATTCCTCCTGACAGAGCTGGTGTAACTGAGTAAGTTTTTTAGGCCTCCTTGCTCGCACATGTTTTTTCAGTTCTGCCCACAAATTCTCTATGGGATTGAGGTCAGGGCTTTGGAATGGCCACTCCAATACCTTGACTTTGTTGTCCGTAAGCCATTTTGCCACAACTTTGGAAGTATGCTTGGGGTCATTGTCCATTTGAAAGACCCATTTGCGACCATGCTTTAACTTCCTGACTGATGTCTTGAGTTGTTGCTTCATTACATCCACATAATTTTCCGTCCTCATGATGCCATCGATTTTGTGAAGTGCACCAGACCCTCCTGCAGCAAAGCACCCCCACAACATGATGCTGCCACCCCCACAACATGATGCTGCCACCCCCATGCTTCACGGTTGGGATGGTGTAATTCGGTTTGCAAGCCTCCCCCTTTTTCCTCCAAACATAACAATGGTCCTTATGGCCAAGCAGTTCTATTTTTGTTTCATCAGACCAGAGGTCATTTCTCCAAAAAGTACAAACTTTGTCCTCATGTGCAGTTGCAAACCGTAGTCTGGCTTTTTTTAATGGCAGTTTTGGAGCAGTGGCTTCTTCCTTGCTGAGCGGCCTTTGAGGTTATATCAATATTGGACTCATTTTACTGTGGATATAGATACTTTTGTACCTGTTTCCTCCAGCATCTTCACAAGGTCCTTTGCTGTTGTTCTGGGATTGATTTGGACTTTTCGCTCCAAAGTATCTCAAGTTCATCTGTAGGAGACAGTAAGTTCATCTGTAAGTTCATCTGTAGGAGACAGAACGCGTCTCCTTTCTGAGCGGTATTATGGCTGCATGGTCCCATGGTGTTTACACTTGTTCATCTCTACAAACAATAGTATACGTGGTACCTTCAGGCGTTTGGATATTGCTCCCAAGGATGAACCAGACTTGGAGGTCTACACATTTTTTTCTGAGGTCTTGGCTAATTTATTTTGATTTTCCCATGATGTCAAGCAAAGTTTGAAGGTAGGCCTTGAAATACATCCATAGGTACACCTCCAATTTACTTAAATTATGCCAATTAGCCTATCAGAAGCTTCCATAACATCATTTTCTGGAATTTTCCAAGCTGTTTAAAGGCAGTCAACTTACTGTATGTAAACTTCTGACCCACTGGAATTGTGATACACTGAATTATAAGTGAAATAATCTGTCTGTAAACAATTGTTGGAAAAATGACTTTTGTCATGCACAATGTAGATATCCTAACCCACTTGCCAAACTATAGTTTGTTAACAAGATATTAGTAGAGTGGTTGAAAAATAGTTTTAATGACTCCAACCTAAGTGTATGTAAACGTCCGACTTTAAACTAGTTTTTCAACCACTCCACAACATTCTTATTATGCATCAGCTGTCAGAGCAGCTTACCGATCACTGCACCTGTACCATCTGTAAATATTCCACCCAACTTCCTCATCCCCATATTGTTATTTATGTTTCTTGCTCTTTTGCACCCCAGTATCTCTACTTGCACATCATCATCTGCACATCTATCACTCCAGTGTTAATGCTAAATTGTAATTATTTCACCACTATGGCCTATTTATTGCCTTACCTCCCTAATCTTACTACATTTGCACACACTGTACATTGATTTTTCTATTGTTTAATTGACTGTACGTTTGTTTATCCCATGTGTTGTTGTTTTTTCGCACTGCTTTGCTTTATCTTGGCCAGGACGCAGTTGTAAATGAGATTTTGTTCTCAACTGGCCTACCTGGTTAAATAAAGCTGAAATATATATATTTTTTAAAGAAATGTAAAAAAACATTTAGCTAACTAGCTAAACATTGAACCGGGACCTTCCCAACTCATGTTACTACCAATACAAACATTGTCGTACCTGTAGTATGAACCTGCAGGTACCTAAATCTAACATCTAGGTTCATTGTTAGCTTGCTAACATTAGGCTATAACTAGCAGTGCAAATGGATTTCTGATTTTAGTAATATTTCAACACAGATCACACATGTAGCATTAGCTACTAAATATATTCATATGTCACCAAATAATTTATTAAAATACACTGTTTTGCAATGAAGGTCTAAAGTAACTTCAAAAGCACTTTCTGAGGTCACACCATGGTGTAGCCAGAGGGCAGCTAGCTTCAGTCCTCATCTGGCTACATTGACTTCAATACAAAACCTAGGAGGCTCGTAGGCCTCACCCCCTTCCATAGACATACATGGTAATTGTGACCACTTCCGGAGGACTTCCTCCAACCAATCAAATCTTTGGCAATATGAACTGACATGTTGTCCATCCAATCATAGAATTGGGATCAGAGAATGAACATATGTGTGTTGAGAAGCTTGGTGTCATTGTTGGATAGAGACTAAGAGTGAAGAGTAATAGTTGAGCATTTTATTTATATTATTCAATTCAAATTCGTTTTTTCAAATTACAGTTGACGGAAGAGGTATATTATCAAAACAATTATTGGTTTTAGAACTTTGTGTCCAGTTATTGCAATTTATTTAACATTTTTAAAAGTTAGCCTTGTCATCTCCAGTAGCTAGTTAGCTACCAGTGCGAGTGTGCAATTTTCTGCATCAGAATGGTAGAATGTCCAACGCTGCCGAAAAGGTTGTGGACTTTTTGCGGAAAAAACTCTTTCATTCTCTGGGGTACATGGAAAAGGTGCAAATTAAAATCCAGGGTCAACCTCTACCTGAGATCAGTTTCATGAAGAAGGATGAACATGTGAGGGCGTTCAATATCAACAGGTATCAAAAGTATAGCTGCTTAACAGTGAGACTTTCATCAAGCTGCCTGTATTGCTGGCCTTGCCTGCTTTTTGGAAAGTCTGAGCCTTGGTCGAAAGGTGGGTACAGTGACCCGAAGAACATCAATCGTTCTGCTGAATGGCAAAACAAAAGCATGAGCATATAAATGCCCACATCAGATTCAAGTTTCTGGGAATAAACTGCATCGATAGAAGACACGGCGAGAGGGAAAGTTCCGCCTACAAGGGCAACTACAGTGAGCTTGCAGAGGTAATTGCGCATTACAACGCTTTACTTGCTGAACATATTGAACTTTCGACTGTCTTTTCTAGGATGTCGTAAACAATTCCGAATGATTTGATAGCTTCCATCGCATCATCCATTCAATTGTAGATAAAAGAGAGCGGTTGACGCAACACATTTTCTCGTTCGCTCCATTAGGCGTACCACTATACTCCGGTATTTATTTAGCAAAGATGATAACACATAATCACTCCGCACAGACACAAGCAAAAGCTCATTACATAAACGTTGCACCCAAACATTAGAAATCTGACATGCTGTATGGGATGAAAATGAGAGTATTTTTCAGTCTGATCAACTGTAGGCTACTAATAAGAGCAGCTGAATAACTTTACATCCTATGCGCCCTGTCTGTAAACTAATTGATAACGTTATGTATTTATCGTCCATTTGTGTGTCTGGAGAAAATGTAGTTTACATTCAAAATTGGGATGGCTAAGGCATACAGTTGCATTGGCCTGCATGATGCAAACATGCATAAAGCAAGCTCGGCTATGTGAGTTCTGTTGTCTATCAGTTGTTGTCTATGGGTAGAGTAAATCCCCCTCCTAATCCAGTCTAAATATAATTGATGAACAAATATAAAATAGCTGCAATTTGACAGAGTTAAAAAAAAAAAAACATGTGACCTGATTAGGAAAAACTGGTCCCATCATAGCCCATATAAAACGTTTTTACAACTGATTAATCACTGTCATACTTTATAGGGTCCAGAGTTTTCCTAGTTAGGTTAGCATATAAGGAAAAACTCCAGGCCCCAGAAGATAAAAATTAGCCCACCGCTCTGGGACCTATGGTGCCACCAGTCTGCATGCAGTTGTTAGTTATCAGGTATGTGAATGATCAGTGCTTCATTCCAGAATGTTTCTTGAGCTACATTGATGTGTCAAGTGGGTGAAATGCGCAGTCTGTGTTTGACTTTATGAATTTTGAGATTAAACTTAATAGAGATTCATTGTCCAAACCTACGATGGCACAGCTGTAATGGAATGTATCTGCTATTTATATTTACAGCTAAGTCCCCTCCTGTTCCCTGATTAAGAGGTGATGACCACGCTACTCCACGACCATTGTTAACTCTCATTACATGAACTGAAGTCACTTCTCTCATTTATTTTATTTAACCTTTATTTAACTAGGCAAGTCTGTTAAGAACAAATTCTTATTTACAATGACGGCCAAACTCGGACAGCGCTGGGCCGGATGTGATACAGCTTGTATTCAAACCAGGGACTCCTCTTGCACTGAGATGCAGTGCCTGAGACTGCTGTGCCACTCAGGAGCCCAGTTATTGTGTGTAAGGGTGCAATTACTTTTTCACACTGAGGAATTTGGTGTTGCATAACTTAATTGAGTAAATAAAACAAGTGTCCATTTTTTGTATTATTTGTAAACTCAGGTTTCCTTTATCTAATATTAGGTTTTGGTTGAAAATCTGATAACACCCAGGATCAAAAATAGTGAAAATCTGAAAGGGGGCCAATACTTTTTAACAGCACTTTTAGATGAAGGAAATTGATACCCACCCAGCTTCTCGATGTGAGCCTCCATCTTCTCCAGCCTCTTGAGCATGTCCTGACCCCTGACCGAGTCATCCTGATGGGCCCTCTGCAGTCTTTCCCCATGAGAATGAACCTCCCGCTTAATGGATGTGATGTAGAGTATTCCAGCGCCCATGGCCAGCAAAGAAGCCAGCCCTCGAACCCAGCTTAGCCTCATCGTCCCTCTGCGTGTGAGCGCTCAGCCTGGGGATGCAGACAGGATTTCCTTTCTCTCTCACTGAGGTCCAGGCTCGCCTGAAAGGAGGGAGGGGTGATGTAATAGAAAGTTCCAAGTAAAGAGAAGAGAAGTCACAGATAGTCAATCAAAAATCTATTTGTTTTACTAAACAGAGAGAGACCTCCAGCACAGAAGCAGAGAACATGTCTAACTGGCCTGCTCTGGACACACCCTTGTATCAGGATGAGGCTTGTAGGAAGTCAAAGGGCAGTGACTTTGTCAGCTGCTACAGAATCACAGTGTTTCACACAATACAATAATAATCAGTGTATCTTCTGTCTTTGTACCTTCAGTCTGCCGTCAACCATATCAGCAGAAATGAGTTTAATCCATAACATACAGCCTCTAGTCTAGTGACCACCAACCCAAGTGTTACAAACAGAACACTGGAAATCACGTGTATTACAAACTCTAAATTAAATATGTGACCGACCGGCTCGATTCGGTCTTATGTAGCAAAATTTGAAACTGTGTTTTTTACATTGGATAAAAGTAGACTTGAAAATGGTATATCATACACACAAGTTGAGAAACAATGGAAAAGTAATTCTGCTTTGAAAGTTGATAAACTTGTAACCCCCGTTTTGAGAAAATGGTCGTGGAATGTTTTGTTACACCTACTGGAGAGCTCTTGTCTGCACCCATTCAACGTCTTTCACACCCTCTTAAGCATCAGCCCCACCCATCTCTTTAAGGAGTCACATGTGAGGCCAAGAGCTAAACAGTGAATACAGTCGTGTACTCAACCAGAGATTTCAAGACTAAAGGCTGGTTCATACTACGTCTATCAACATGTCTGTATACAGTTGTCATTCATTATTACAGGAAACTCACAAGATCATTCTTTAAGTTATTTAAGCTAATTACAGAAAATAGCTTATGGTTGTGAGTGTGACAAAGCAAAAGCCGGGCATTCTACTAGAGCAGTGGTTCCCAAACTTTATAGTTCCGTACCCCTTCAAACATTCAACCTCCAGCTGCGTACTGCCTCTGGCCCCAGGGTCAGCGCACTTTAAAATTGAGTTTTTTGGCATCATTGTAAGACTGCCATACACACACACACACACTACACAATACATTTATTTAACATAAGAAAAAGTGTGATTTTGTCACAACCCTGTGCGTGGGAAGTGACAGAGCTCTTATAGGACCAGGGCACAAATAATAATATAACATTCAATCATTTTGCGCTTTATTTAACCAGCTTACATATAAAACCTTATTTGTTAATTGAAAACTGTGAATAACTCACCACAGGTTAATGAGAAGTGTGTGCTTGAAAGGATGCACATAACTCTGAAATGTTGGGTTGTATTGGAGAGAGTCTGTCTTAAAATGTGAATCACATTTTTATTTGGCGTACCCCCGATGGCATTGTGTGTATCCCAGTTTGGGAATACCTATGCTAGAGAATTTAGGCACTGTCTTGTTGGCCTGCACTTTGGTGCAGGTCATGTTCTTCGCATTACCATATCTGATAAACACACTATACCAAATAAAATCAACGTTCATTTGTCACATGCACAGGCCGGCTCATAGCCTGTGGCAAAAATGAGGGGACGTGAACAACAGGTATAGGGCAATTAAAACATGTTCTTTATTGTAAACAAAACTATTAACTTGTCACTAAGAAAAATGAATGAGGTGTGGAAGTATCATAATGTAAGGCGTGTAAAGTGCATGGATGCGTGAATCTGTGTGTGAATGACTGAAAACTATGCAAAACAGGTTCATTCCTGAGAGAGAAGAGAAGAGAGAGAAGAGAAGAGAAAGAGAGAAAGAGGAGAGAGAGAGAGAAGTGATTAGTGACAGTTTAAATATTTAGAGCCCAGGTGACTCCAATCACTAACGACCCTCCTCTGCCTGCAGGAAAACCGCCCCTGCACTGCAGAGGAGCCGTGACACCCCCCTCCTTAAAATGAGGGTCCCACCCTCAACGCAACTTCCTCCAACATATTCAAAACAATTCAGACCTCTCTCCCCCCCCCCTAAAAAAACAAAAAAAAGGATACCAGTCCCGGCTCCTAGTAGTGGCCCTGTGTCCCCCAACTGTCCGCCCCTCAAACTCTGCAGCCCTGGTACCTGGGGAGCAATTTAAGAGGAAAGAGGCACAGACAGCCTGTAGGGGTCAGCAGAGAGAAGATACAAACTAGGTTAAAGGAGCACGGGACAGAGCAGAAAAACTAGTGGGTTGTGGTCAGTGAACACAGTTAAAGGGGTCAAACCAGAACCAACAGACCTCGAAGTGCTGTAAAGCCCAAATGAGACCTAAAGCCTCCTTTTCAATCACAGAATAGTTTTTCTGATACTTATCAAATTTCCAGGAGAAGAAACTGACTGGACACTCAACATTGTTATCATTCTCCTGGAAAAGCACAGCCCCAGCGCCGATTTGACTGGCGTCTACCTGCAATTTGAAAGGTTTCCCAAAATTTGGGGCTGCCAATACAGGTGCCAAACACAAAAGAGCCCTAACTGCATCTTGACACTGGGTGGACCAGAAATTCAGCCTTGGCCTTCAACAGATTGGTCAGGGGGGGACACTACTACTGAAAAGTTTACAGAAAGCGCGGTAGTACCCCGCCATTCCCAGGAAGCGCATCAGTTCTCTTTGTGGACGGCTGTGGGAACTGCTTCACAGCCTGACCAACAACCTTGCCTAGGTATGCGACTGTAGCTTTGGCAAACTCACATTTTGCCAAATTAATAGTCAACCTGGCCCACACCAGTCTTTCAAACAGGGCTTGCACTTCAAACATGCTCCTCCCAGAAGTCTGAGTAGATGACCACGCCGTCCAAATACACGGCACACCCTTCCAGACCTGAGACCACCCGATTCATTAGCCCCTGGAAGGTGGCTGGAGCATTCCGCAAGCCGAAAGGCATTACTGTATAAGAGAACAAACCAGATGGAGTTATAAAGGCAGTAATCTCACAAGTTCTTTTGGTAAGGGGTACTTGCCAATATCCCTTTAAAAGATCAAAATTGCTAACATACTTTGCTGACCCAACTTGATCAATACAGTCCTCCATCCTAGGAAAAGGGTAAAGGTCTGCTTTAGTAACATTGCTAACTTTTCTATAATCAGTGCAAGGTCTGAAAGTGGAATCAGACTTTTTGACCAATTTGAACAACATGGCTCCGCAATACCATTGTCCATCATATACTGCACCTCTGTTTCCAGTTTCAATCTCTTCTCCTCAGATACACAATAAAATCTCTGTTTGATAGGCTTAGCATCTCCGATATCTATATCATGCTCAATGAAGTGGGTTTGCGATGGAGTCTCAGAAAACAAAACTGGGTAGTTTCTAATAAGAGCTACCAATTCATCACGTTTCTCAGAGTCTAAATGATCTACCAAAACCCGAAGGCTTTGCAAAGTCTGGGAGTTTTTCAACCAACCTTGTAAGACCTCATCCGAAACCCTAACGTCCTTCTTTTCTCCCCCCTCCACCAAATTAAAGCCACAAGATGCAGTGACTGGAGCAGCAGTCAACGCTGACCTCGCCGCTGGAGTGCCTTCAACTTTGCTTAGATCACGGGAGTGATAACATTTTAACAGGTTCACATGGCATAATTTAGAGGACTTCCTATGACTAGGGGTTTCAATAAGATAGTTCAAATCGGACACTTTATGCAACACATTGAAAGGACCACAATATTTTGCTGAAAAGGTGAACTTACAAGAGGCAGAAGAGCAAGTACACGATCACCGGGACTAAACTCACGCAGCTCAGCCTGTCCGTCATATTTCAGTTTCATTTTCCGTTGAGAAGATAGTTTTTTCTTTCGCCAGTTCACCAGCCCTATACAACTTCAACCTAAAACCATTTACGTCATCAATAAGGTTCTGAGGTGGTTCCTCAGGCAAACAACCATCCTGCAACACTGCTCAAGGCCCACGCACCTTATGACCAGACACTAAGTCATTTGGGCTAAACCCTGTGCTTTCTTGCACTACTTCACGAGCAGCTAGTAGCAGCCAAAGTAACCCCTCCTCCCAATCTGCAGACAGTTCTGTACAGTATGCACGAAGCAAGGATTTTAAAGTTTGATGAAAATGTTCCAAAGCTCCCTGGCTCTGGGCATGGAGCGCAGTAGACTTGTTGTGTTTAACTTTAAGCTGTTTGAGAACCTGAGCAAATAAATGGGAGGTAAAGTTAGACCCCAGATCTGACTGAATGATTTTTGGAATCCCAAATGTTGAAATAAATTGAGTTAACGCTTTAACTACTGATTTTGAAGTTATGGTACGCAAGGAAAAAGCTGCCGGATATCTGGTTGCTTGACACATAAGTTAATAAGTAGCTATGACCTGACTTGGACCTTGGTAAAGGCCCAACACAATCGATAATAAGATGCTCAAAAGGTTGCCCTATGGCTGGTATTGGATACAAAAGGTGCTGGCTTTACAACCTGGTTTGGCTTGCTTGTGCGCTGACACGTATCACAAGTTTTAATAAACTGACATACATCCCGCTTTAAACGTGGCCAGAAAAAATAATGAAGTATGCGATCATAAGTTTTACAAACACCCATATGACCTGCCACATCACCATGTGAAGTTTGCAACACTTTATTTCGCAAAGTAGTAGGTACAACTATTTGAAAGACTGGTTCTCCTAGACCCTGATCATAGTGTGGAACCCATTTCCTGACCAACAGCCCATCCAGAAGAAAACAACAGAGCACTATTCCTCACCACTGAATCAGGAATAACTTTATCAAACAGATCAGCCAAGGTAGTATTGGCCTTTTGCTCAGCCATCAATGAATCTCTAGAATCAAATCAAATTTATTTATATAGCCCTTCGTACATCAGCTGATATCTCAAAGTGCTGTACAGAAACCCAGCCTAGAACTAGTCAACTGTTCTGTCTGGAGTTTGACTGGCAACTCAAGACTCTTTGGCTTACTCTCAATCTCCTTACGAGAGTCTGCGCGGGTAACCGCACAAACTGGAAATACCTCAGGACACATACAGTTTTAATCTTGCGATTCCCTTGCAGGTGACACTGAAGGTTGCTTCTTACAGATGTTTAGTTTGCCATCTGCCCACACCTTACTACCTGCCCGGTCATTCCCCAAAATCATGTGGACTCCCTCTACTGGCAACTGGGGTCTAACCCCAACATCTACATCACCCTCTACCAGACCACATTTTAGGGTAACTTCATGTAAAGGGCAAGAGAATGGAACTAAACCCATACCACATACCATTACACAACTGCTAGTATCAGACTCTTTAGAGAACGGCAAAACAGATTCCAGAATAAAATAATCTAAAGCTCCAGTGTCTCTTAAGATCATCTACCAGGGACACTACACCATCTGAAATAAAGGCTGAAAAATCAGTGGGAAGACTGAGAATCAAACTCAACGAGTGGCTGAAAAAGCTCACCCTGGTGGTCAGAGGCTGCAACAGGACTTGCCATCACAGCAGGTTTAACTTGACCTGACTTTTTTTATTTAAGCAGAGGACAATCTTTCTTCCAATGTCCTTCAACTAAACAGTAGCGACAGGTATTAGCATTAACCGGTGCTTTAAGTCCTCCAGACCCAAACTTCTGCTGAGGTCTTTGGAAAGAAGCCCCAGAAAAAGGTGACCTACTATTCCTAGGAGTAAAGTTATTTTTATGGTACATGTCACGGTTTGACTCAAAATGGCTTTTATGTGTTAGCCTGTACTCATCTGCAAGGATTGCTGCATCACTTGGAGACTTAACTTTACATTCATTCATGTATGTAGCAACCTGGTCAGACATAATTTTTGAACTGTTCTAACACAATCAAATTAGACAGACCCTCAAAAGTACTAACTTCAGAAGCTGTACACCAACAATTAAATGCAGAAGTCAAATCACAAACAAACTCAGAATAGGTTTGTGAATCTAACTTTTTCCTGTAACGAAAACGTTGACGATATGCCTCTGCCACAAGCTCGTAGACCTTCAGAACTGCTGATTTAACTTTAGCAAAAACTTTACTGTCAGCTACACTCAGTGCTGTAAAAGCCTCACGTGCTTTACCTGTAAGTACACATTGCAACAACATAGTCATTAACAAATCTGCCCTGGTCTTCGTGCAGTCACATGTGGTGTGGGGTTTTATGCACACAAAACCAGTGGAGTGGAAAAGACAACCAGAAACTGGCGGCTCCCCCCATAACCACAGAGGTGCTCCCGAGCCAATGTAAGGGAAAGGGATGCTCTACCCACGTTCACTGCCACCTAAAACACAAGCCTCCTATTGACATTAGAGGACTCCCACCTGAACAAAACCCAGAGTGAATTGTTAACCAAATTTAGCTACCAAGTTAACTGAACCAAAAGAACACATGGCTCTCAATGCTCTCTCCAATATTGGCCCAACCAAAACATCCCCTCAAACAAAAAATTTGGCAATCTGAACTAAACTAACCCAAGTTAACTACAAAACGATAATCAAATAAGCCAAATTACAAATAAACAAACATATCAATAATAAGACAGACCATCTAGACAAAACCTTAACTATAACAAAATGTTAAAGTAAACTAAAATAAAGACTGAAGTACAATTAACTTTAACTTACAGACCAGCCCTCACTTGTCATAGCCTGTGGCAAAAATGCGGGGACGCGAACAACAGGTATAAGCCAATTAAATAATGTTCTTTATTGTAAACAAAACTTAACTTTAAACTAAGAAAAAGAAACGAGGTGTGGAAGTATCATAATGTAAGGTGTGTAAAGTGCATGGATGTGTGAATCTGTGTGTGTGAATGACTGAGTGAAAAATATGCAAAACATACAAAACAGGTTCATACCTGGAGGAGCAGAAAGAGAGTAGTGATTAGTGACACAGTTTAAATACTTAGAGCCCAGGTGACTCCAATCACTAACGACCCTCCTCTGCCTGCAGGAGGAACCGCCCCTGCACTGCAGGGGAGGAGCCGTGACAGGATACAGAAGGTGTAAACGGTACAGTGAAATGGTTACTTGCATAGTGGATTATTTTGTTTAGCCATGTAGCTAGCTAGTTAGCCAAGCAATGAACGATGATCCCAACTCATGTTACACCCTGCATGACTCTACAGATATTTAAACGTTAACCAACTAGGTTCAATATTAGCTCGCTAGCTAACATTAGGCTACAACTAGCAATGCAAATGGCTAGGAGAAACGAATAATATTACTACACTAATCATACAAGTAATGTTAGCTAGCGAGCTAACCAGCTAACTTTAGCTAGCTAGTTCACAGTACGCTTTAACTTGCAATGAAAATGACTTCATGCCAAAATTTTAAACGTAAAATATCTGAAAATGTAGTTAGCTCGACACTCTTACATGGAACACTTCTCCCTTTCTGTCATGGATGCCATGTCCCCCTTAGTTTTAAGATGTAATCCGGAGACAGGTGGTGACAGGTGATTTATCCAACAGCCTTCTGTGTTCTCTTCTCGATTCCCCCTGCATTTGTAATCAAATGCCTGAGGTTTCTCCATCTCCTTAGCTATCATACTCTGCTTCCACCGGGCATTCCACTGATTTCAAAACCCGGTCCTCCAGAAAGTGGAGCTCTATCTTTAAAAAAAAATGCTCGTTAGAAAGGATTACCTACAAATACTGAGCAGCTCATTCTAGACAGAAGAAGAGTGCTACATGGCAGACCAATCCGAACTCATCTCTTGACATAACCATTCTCTCAGCCAATCATGGCCAGCGAGAAGGTTCCTGCTTTTTTCCCCGTGGCTGAACCAACTAGGCTCGTAATTTCATGATTTTATTTGTATTTACAGATGTAATGCAAGTTTTTTTTATTAAGGCACATAAAAGTTCACATGTTCCAGAAGGCATTTCTGCCAAAAAAATGCATTTTGATAAAAAAAACATTTATTTTACATTCAAATGCCTCTCCTGTGAAGTTGTGACCTGTGACATACGCCTAGTTTCCTGAAACAAGTCACATATTTATTTCACCTTTATTTATATGAATTATTTATATGAACTTTAGTCATCTTAAATATTTCCATTAGGTGAGCACAGTCACGTATATTTGCCTCTGGCCCATGAATATTTACCTTGTAACATCATAGTCTTTTGTCTTGAAAAATTTATCAACAATGAAAAACTAGGCTATAATGAGATAATCAAACATGCATACTTGTGCAGACCAGGTGGGCACTGAAGTGGAGGAAATTCCTCTCGAGAAGTATGAGAGTCTTTAAATCCTCAGAGGAGCAGTGACCAAAAATCTTGCGGCCATTTTTGGGATGTGGCAATCCGCTCAAAACAGAATAAAATATTCATTGATGTTTTCGTTGAAATGCGGTACAAGCTGGCTGTTCTGACCAAGATCAAACTCTGTTGGCCTGACTGGATTCGGAGTGCTTCCAGATCTATCTCTCTTTGTCGCGCTCCCAGCTCCATCTCTTAACTGAATGGCATGCGTACGTTCTTCTTGTTGTGGTCTGGCTGCATATTCTCGTTCTTTGGCTGCATGTTCATCTGATCTTTCCCTGTTCTCCAACTCTATTGCTCCAACTTTGCCTTTAGTTCTAACTCTTGGTTCAACCCGCGGCAGCTTAATCAAACTCTGTCAAGTAGAAGAACCTAAAGGACAAAACTGTAAATAAAGAGTGAAAACAGGAAGAGAAAGTAAACTAGTCAAATTATTTTACTAGCGAACGTGAAAACCAAGATGGAAGGGTGCTAAAATGCCTCTAACTCAGGGGTGGGCAGTTCCTCGAGGGCCTGATTGGTGTCACAGTTTTGCCCCAGCCACAGCTAACTCACCTGACTCCAATACTAATTGGAGCACTTGGTCATTTTGAGGAAACAGTGGAAAAAATGCTTACATGAAGCGTTTTTGATTTTCTTGTGACAGCTAATGGCATTAAAGACGAAAGTGCCAACATTCCTTAGTGTGATGGGAGCTAAAACGTTTAACCTGCTAAGTAGCCTGGTCCAGCCTGAGAAAGCAGGTGACCAGTCATTTGTGGACATTGTGAAAACCTTGGAAGGATATTTTTGCCCCAAGCCACTTCTAATCCTAGAGAGATTCAGGTTTCACAAACGGAACCAAGAGGAGGGTGAACCCATTGTCCAATATGTTGCAGTACTGAAGAGTGAGCGTGAGAGGTTCTATTTCTGGCACCGCACTCCTAGGGTCCTCACCTTCTCCCTGTAGGCTGTCTCGTCATTGTTGGTAATCAGGCCTACTAATATACAGTATATACAGTGCCTTGCGAAAGTATTCGGCCCCCTTGAACTTTGCGACCTTTTGCCACATTTCAGGCTTCAAACATAAAGATATAAAACTGTATTTTGTGAAGAATCAACAACAAGTGGGACACAATCATGAAGTGGAACGACATTTATTGGATATTTCAAACTTTTTTAACAAATCAAAAACTGAAGAATTGGGCGTGCAAAATTATTCAGCCCCCTTAAGTTAATACTTTGTAGCACTACCTTTTGCTGCGATTACAGCTGTAAGTCGCTTGGGGTATGTCTCTATCAGTTTTGCACATCGAGAGACTGACATTTTTTCCCATTCCTCCTTGCAAAACAGCTCGAGCTCAGTGAGGTTGGATGGAGAGCATTTGTGAACAGCAGCTTTCAGTTCTTTCCACAGATTCTCGATTGGATTCAGGTCTGGACTTTGACTTGGCCATTCTAACACCTGGATATGTTTATTTTTGAACCATTCCATTGTAGATTTTGCTTTATGTTTTGGATCATTGTCTTGTTTGAAGACAAATCTCCGTCCCAGTCTCAGGTCTTTTGCAGACTCCATCACGTTTTCTTCCAGAATGGTCCTGTATTTGGCTCCATCCATCTTCCCATCAATTTTAACCATCTTCCCTGTCCCTGCTGAAGAAAAGCAGGCCCAAACCATGATGCTGCCTCCACCATGTTTGACAGTGGGCATGGTGTGTTCAGCTGTGTTGCTTTTACGCCAAACATAACGTTTTGCATTGTTGCCAAAAAGTTCAATTTTGGTTTCATCTGACCAGAGCACCTTCTTCCACATGTTTGGTGTGTCTCCCAGGTGGCTTGTGGCAAACTTTAAACAACACATTGATGGAATCTACAATCTATCTGCAATATTAAAGCTGATCTACCCCAAAAACAAAAAAATTATCAAAACATTATTTTTCAACTTAAAACCCCCACCTAAAAACAGTGACTGAAGCTATCTAAATAAGTTAATGCTCTCTTTGTATCAAAAGGTGTGACTCCTTGCAAAAATGTCTAAAAATAATTTTTCACTTTGTCATTATGGTGTATTATGTGTAGATTGATTTGAGAAAAAAAAGTAATTTAATCCATTTTAGAATAAGGCTGTAACATAACAAAATGTGGAAAAAGTCAAGGGGTATGAATACTTTCAGAATGCACTGGAATTATGGTTCATTGTTTATCTAGCTAGTGACATGTCTCAAAAACAAGACTCCACCTTATAAGATAATGATTACATGAACCATACATTTAGCCAGGTGTGTCTGGGGTTGATGACAGCCATCTATTGTATATTATTAACATGTGTACATGTCTAGACAATAGTGGCCCATCCACTTAGTTAGAGGTCTCTGGAGAGACTTGAAAATAGCTGTGCAGTGACGCTCCCCATCCAACCTGACAGAGCTTGAGAGGATCTGCAGAAAAGAATGGGAGAAACTCCCCAGGTATAGGTGTGCCAAGCTTGTAGCGTCATACCCAAGATGACTTGAGACTGTAGTGACTGCCAAATGTGCTTCAACAAAGTACTGAGTAAAGGGTCTGAATACTTATGTATATGTGATATTTCAGTTTTTCATTTGTTATAAATTTGCCCCACTCAAAAATGTATTTTTTATGTTTTTGCTTTTTCATTTAGAATAAGGCTGTAACGTAACAAAATGTGTCTGAATACTTTCCGAATGCACTGTACAGGCTTATATATAGATGTCCTAGCGTACCTATTTCAGGTAATACATTCAATGCAGTATTAGCCATATATTTAGCTAATGAATGATGGGTTATGAGTAATAAGCTTCTAACTTATAGCCCCTGTCTCTTGCGCAATACGCACCTGTGCTCCGCTGGCCTCTCTCTGTAAAATAGGCACCGTAGCTCTTGAAGTCCCATGCAGGAAAAGCTAGACTAGAACTCCTTGCTGGAATTTTTTTTTTGTGTGCATTTTTTATAGCAATAGACTATTTCAAGAGGGATCCAAGCTCTTGTTTGGTGAATGTTTGAAAGAAGAACGAACACGCGATGGCGGTTCAGCTATAGTTATTATTTATTCAGACACATAACCATTCAATCCTCATGAAGAGAAGTGAAAGCCTCCTTTATCTCGTTCTAGTCCAATATTATTCAAGCATATCATTAGAATGAGGAAGATAAGGACAACACAACTTATTTCATTTAACTGTTGAAAGAGGAAGGAATGGAGCAACGCTAGAGAGAGAAAGAGGAGGTAGGCTAATAACATTAGGGGAAATATTCTGAAACATTTTTATCAAATTAGCTAGCCTATACTTGTAACTTTGTAGGCCGCATGTGCTGCACCTTATCATGGTTTGAACAAGGTGTGTAATTCCTGTCCATTTAATATATTATAATACAATAAAGTAATACAGGTCACACTCAAAAAGATTACTGGAGCTTGTTTAATTTATTTACCCGTAGCATAGCTACATCTATGTGCTTTTATCGTTTTCTGTCTTATAAAAGTGTTGAATACAGTGTCGACAGTGTTGAGTAAGAACTTGAACATGAACTCACTCATTAAACCAGCAGCTCTTTGCTGTATTCATTGACAGTCTCTCTGTAGTCATAGTTTTAAACGTTTTGAAATCTCACAGTATCAACTTTGTGTGGCTTTCTTTTATGGCTGCTATGTTTCTTTTATGGCTGCAATGTTTCTTTTGTGGCTGCTATGTTACTGCAGACTGTTACTGTAAGCATAGAGGGCACGTGATTTGTTCTCTAGGCCCGCCGGGAATGCAGAGTTTGTTCCTTCAGACACATGAAATGGTTCAAAATGGCAACTGTTCGCCTACCTGGCGCGCAGGGCGGCTGAAACGGGTGCATGTACCGCCAACAGCCCGAGACGGCGAAAAAAATAAGATCACAAGGCTTTATTTGTTTTTTTTTTACAGAAATGTTTGCCGATCGCCTAGGAATACCTTGTCGATCGGTCGCGATCGACCGGTTGGCGACTAATAGAGTGAAGTTCAATCTCGTGCTTCTCTCTGTGGCCTGATATTTCTGCACAGCAGTCCTGGGGAGCTGTGTGGCAGTCTCTTGCTATCTGAGCAATCGCTATGTCGCTCTGGATAGAAGCGTCGGTTAAATTACTCAAATGTAAAAACCTCTTAATCGACTCGAAGAGTAAGGCTTACGTGTTCGCAAAATAGAAGTGCAACTTTTGCAAGCATGCAGTGGAGTCCTTAGGCCATGTGATTGATGCTGACGTTCTCAACACAGCTCCATCGAAAGTGACATTCATTGGAGAGGGACCTGCTCCCGAGAATGTAAGCCATCTGCTGTCTTTCCTGGGCCTCCTGAACTACTACGGAAGTTCATCAAAAAGCTGGCGAAGCAGTTGAAGCCTTTGCATGAGTTAATGAGAGAGAACAAACTCTGGTCGTGGACAAAGGAGTGTGACACTACTTTCAAGAAAGCAAAGGCAGTGTTGATTGATAAGGTGTTGATTCACTTCAACCCAGCCAATTCAACTGGCCTGTGACACTTCCCCATATGAAGTTGGGGCCGTCGTGTCACTCCACACCTGCAGGAGAAGATAATCCCATTGCCTGCATTTCAAGGACTGAAATACCCGCAGATTGAGAAAGAAACGTTGGGTATTATCTTCAGGATCAAAAATTCCACACCTACCTGTTTGGATGGAGGTTCACCTTGCTGACAAAACATCGTCCCCTGACCTTTTTTTTCGCACTCTGGCAGCAAGCTGAGTGCTCACAGCTATGACATCAGGTAAAGGAAGGCCTGAAGCGCATGCCAATGCTGACAGCTTGTCACAGCTTCCCCTCCAGGACAAGTCTCTGAATGTCTTTGAGTGGCCCAGCCAGAGCCAGGACTTTTTAGAATAAGGCTGTAACTTAACAATGTGAGAAAAGTAAAGCGGTCTGAATACTTTCCGAATGCACTGTTTAACTAACTCCCTGCCACCGAAGCTGTAAGAGAGAGAGAACTCATAGAGAAATCCCTGAGCAGTCACGGACGGGTCTTCTTCAAAACTACACTGATGTCAACTCAGCTCTATATAATGTCAATGCAGAAAAATATTCTATGACCCTCTTTGTTGAAAATCTACAGTGAATCAATAAACCACAAATGAGCGTAAATACAGGAATCATATTTATTATTTCTTTGCAATTACATTCAGGACCAAGGACAATACAGCTCAACAGAATTCCACATTCTGTGAAAAAAATGTAAATCTGTCCCCATGAAGCTATGTCCAACCAACAGCTCACTAAGATCACACAGTCATCTCACTGCTGACCACTGATTGGCTTTTCAAAGCGTAATGATAATGCTATGTTCATAAAGAAGTGGGAAGATGGTAATTACCAGTTGTGAAGTCGTAAATATCAGTGGAATGCATTCACGTGCTTTCAACTTGTTGAGAAACTCAGATTGGCTAATGGCCAACAGGCTGCGTCAACCATAAACTGTAAGTACAGCTATCACGATTGTACAAAAATGATAGTGTTCAAAAACTTAGTGTAAATAATGTTTTGTTGTTGCATTTGAGTGGATGGACGCTGATAATGCCGTTAAAAAGGTAATTTCCTTAGTAGGTGACGTCAGAGCTCAGCATCTGGGAGATGTTGAATCTCAGGGATGATAGACGAGTTGGATGGGTGTTCAAGTGGATTTTACGAATCGTATGTGTTAGTCCCACTTTCCCACTCGTTTATGATTGCGGCACAACTCCTATAGTCCTGCTGTATTGTCTCTGGTACAGTCGGCCTGGATTTTTACCAATCGTTTGTGGTAAATACCAACTTCCCACTTGCTTATAATCGCAGGATAACTCCTACAGCCCCGCTGCATTGTCTCTGGTACAGTCGGCCTAACTATCTCAGTGTATCAGAAGTCTTTTATCAAATTCCGTATTTTCCAGTGTTGCCCACTGCACTCCTGAATGATGAGCTGGTAGAAAGTGTCCTCCCCTGGGGCAATCTCCAGACATCTCTTTGTCTGTCTGTTCTGGATGGCTTTTCCCTGTAAAACACAGCAAACATTACACTGTACAACATCACACTAAAGTCAAAGACATCTCCCATGTTTCCAACAGTTTATAAGCATCAATTTCCCTATTTCATGTTGGAGTGCTTACCTGTTGAAATTCCCAGAGCATGTGGAATCCCTTCTGCTTGGCCTCCTTGCACTCATACAGTCCTGGGGTTTGAGTGCCAATGTCCATCAGACAGCGATTACTGTTGTACTTGTGAGACTTGATGCCTCCAATGTAGATCTCCCCGCTGGCTCGATAATAACAGTTCTGGACAGAGAGGATAGATATTTAGGCTTTTCTGTGTCTGTGGTATTGACAGTACTTTGCATTGTGGTATGGGTTGAATCCCGGCTCTGCTATGGGATGGACCATATTATACAATTGGCTACATTCTAAAATACTAAGCAATAATTCTACAAACCTGTGGACTAAAATAATGACATCCATATAAAATAGGTGTGTTCCCCGGAACTGGGCCTTGATCTATACAGAGATCCGTCTTCAGGTCATTGACCAGCTGTTGATTTAATGGATACAGATTAAACAATTATAAAAGTGCAAATTCCTATCCTGATAATGAGTTGGAATTATGACCCTGCATCCAATTGAAAAAATAATTATATGCACCAAACACACTTGGTGAGGAAATAATTCCAAAACAACAGTAACATTTTAGCATCACTCACAGCTCCATAACCAAGCAAGTCACCCAGGGGGTCTAACATTGGATACACATTGTCCAGATACCACTGGAAGGGTTTGCAGTTCAGACTCTTTCTCAACTTCTTCCTCTCTGAAACATCCCCAATGTCTATGCCATGATCCTGTGGTGAGAAAGAGGAAGATTCCTAATACAGAATCACAGGCTGTGTGAGCAATCCTTGATGATGGCTTACCACCATCATTTTACATAGATCCTATGATCTTTATTATGGCATTGAGTAATATAATATTTTTATAATATTGACTGTCTAGTCTACTTATTTTCAAGCACAAAGCATGCATAACAGCGATGATTGTTATTCCATAGGAGCAGCTGAAAAAAACCTACTTTTTGAATGGTTTGTTGTGTACAGTACCTTCAGTGGGAGGTTCCAGGCGATGTTGACATTATGTTTGTATTCATCCATCCAGACCTCAGCCACTCTCAGAGCATTCCTCTTCATTGTAATGCTCAGGTCTGGGAGATAGGGTTTATGGGCCCTTTCGATGTGGGCTATTTTAGAACAAGGTATGACCTCAACACTTCCACCACACAGCCACACCTAGACACACCAAACACCAAGAGACAAGTACGAGTTTATAGATATGGACTGAAGTGTCTGGATGTTGGACGTAGATGTGTTTGTTCAAACTGAACGACTCAAGAACAGAAAGCAAACACAAGTCTGCTTTGATTTCCAACATTCATTCATAAACTGTAGCAGAGGGGCTTACCCGGATGCCCAGTTCAACATTTTCACCTCCATAGATCTTCATACCACCATCCAGAGCACCAATTTCCCCAAAGAACAGGCGATCAACCACTAGTATGCCCATAATGGAGGGGCTCCTGACAAACATACACAACAAATCATGGTCATTTCTAAAATGGGAGATGTGACATTCATTTTAATGAATAGATAACACAAAATAACAATACAGGTGTAAATATTAGGTAAGATTTTCCTCCCAAAGCTGTGGTTTCCTTTTCGCCTATTCAAACAGACTTGTGAAACAGGACATTCCTTCGTTAATGAAATCACAAACAACTCACTTTCCTGGCTGTGTCTCGTCTTGTAAGGCATACCACTCAGGTCTGAAGGACTCGTACATACACCACAGGGCCCAGTCAAAGGCGTTTGCACTCGGCCAATAACGTGTGACTGTCAAGTCATCGAAATGGACTTTGTCAAACACCGGTGTCAACACCAACGTGCGGTCCTCCTTTATCCGAGCTAACAGAGGCTCCGCCCTGTTCACAGAAACACAGAGTGAAAACATTGCGTTAAAGGAGACAAAAAAATATCACTGAGTGTCTTTATAATATAAACCATTCAGACTACCATTCCACGTGGACTTCTATGTGGGCATCCAAGATGGCCACCACGTCTCCTTCAGCTTCCCTCCACCCTGAGAGGCGGGCCTGTGTGAGACCGAGCTGCTCCAGGTGTCTCACTCTCTTCAACAGGCCCGGACGCTCTTCATCGATGAAGCTGATATAGACATCCAACTTCTCCTTTAGGTCCTCTGGGAAAGCAGACACTTGCAAATCATTGGTACACAACAAAAGTTGAAAGCCACACTTGAGTTCAAATATACTTTCAAATGTTTCTAGAGAGCATAAACAAAGAGCAGAGAGCATAGACAAATTAGGGCGAACCATTGGAGCTGTGGTCATCCACCAGTATGATGTCTTTGAGTAGGTGTTGGGGGGTCTTGTCTATGATGCTGCGGACAGCTCTCTTGATGATTGACAGGGCCTCGTCCAAGTAGATCAACACCACGCTGATGGTGGGCAGGTCATGGGGGTACTGGTGATTAGCACACCTGACAGACACAACAAAAACATTTGGTCCACCTCATATCATTCAGTCACTTCACCAAAGCTGCTGTTTCACTCTTAAAGTTAATCCATTTCAGTGTCATTCGTCAAATTGCATTAAAAGTGCTGGAGATGGAATTGACCTCGGATGAGCGCAATGGAACAGACTGATTATAATTCAGAAGTCTTGAGTTATCCTTCATTTTTTGTGCAGAGGTGGCAGAGAGATGAGGAAAAGGATTTACTTAGGATTGCGAGTATCAGGGATTTTCCTGTTCAGGGGTAGTCTGTCACTCAGGAAGGCGTTGTATCCATACATCTGAAACAACCCTTCTGCCTCTTTCTGCTCCTCCTCTGAGAGCTCATCACCCCAGGTTGTAAACAGAGCTGAGTTGGGGTACAACTTCTTCACCACCTTCCTCTCCTTCTTGACCTCGGTAGCCTTCACAGCCTGCCCCTCTTTCAGACTGATCCCGTTGTTGACTGACTTCACTGTGGACACAAAACAGCTGCTCATCAAACTGACATTAATTGGTTGTTGCTGTGTATTTCAGATTGTTTAAGGCTGCCAGAATCAATTAAAGTCACTCCTTTTGATACACACAGATTATGACCTAATTTACATAACTACTGTTTTCATTTGATTTTTAAAAAGTTGATTAATAAGGTTTGTTCTGCCTTGGAGGATTACCTTGAAGTAGCTGTTTGGCACACAGAAGTTGTTAGATCTAAATGTAACACATTTTGTACATCAAACAACAGTATGCAGGATTAAAGAACATTCTAAAATGATTTTTGGCCATATTTGATTGGTTTTTATCTAATCCTTTATTTGTTTATTTAAAGCCTTTATTTAATTGAGACCAAATGTGACCGACAGCCTCAATTCAGTTTTATGTTGTAAAATGTTTTAGTGTGTTTTTTACATGAGATAAAAGTAGAGACTCGGAGCTAGAAAATGGTATTTCATACACTGCAGTTGAGGAAGAGTGCGACAGTAATTCTGCATTGAAAGTTGATCAACTTGGTAGAAAATGGCCCTTGTACATCTACTAGACAACCCTTCTTTGCCAACACCTATTCAGGAATGTTCACACCCTCTTAAGCCTTAGCCTCACCCGTCTCTTTAAGGATTCTAATGTGAAGACATGCTAAACTGAGTAAGTAGTTTAGTAAACAACCAAAGATTTCAATACTAAAAGTAGTAGCCTACAACAGTGAAAAACTCTAAAAATACACTTCATCTAGTCCTTGGCCTATATCCTAATCTAATTTTGGTGCAGGTCATGTTGTTCATGGTGCAGGTCAAGTCTCTGGTAAACACAAAAAAAGTGTCTAGATAAAAATATGTTATACATTTTGGTAATTTTTAGATTACTCTTACATACTAAATTGATGGGTCATGTGAAGGAAATGCTATAGCCACCTCCCAGCAACATCTAGCTAAGTGGATGGGTCACTATTGTCTAGACATGTACAGTACACATGTTCATGAAATACAATAGATGGCCGTAATCACCTGGATATCTTGATGGGTCATGCAATCATATGGCGAAGTGGAGTCTTTTGTTTAGACATGTAAAAATGTTTAGACATCTTGTTAAATCCTAGATGGCGTAGCAGTCGAACGTGTGTTTGTCTTGTCCCATGTATAAAGTCTTTCTAGTTTTTTTTTCTCGTATATATTTTAATCTCACATTCCATCTAAGAACTAAATATACTTTCCTGCAACCCGCCTCCCCCAATGTGGTACTGATCTGCTATTTTTATACTTTTTAACTGGAACCTCCATCAGCAGCTAGCCACCTAACTAGCCACAAGCTAGTAGTCATTGTTAGCCACTGGTAGCGGTCTTCACCTTTAGCTCGGACGCCAGCCAGCTTTAGCTCGGTCAATACCTGCCAGTCTGCACAGCGCGATATCAACCCAGAGCATATTGAAGCATATCAGACTGCTTTTCTCTACCACGTCACTGGATTCTATCCGCAAGCTCTGGACCATTACACTGGACCATCACAGCTGCAACCGAGTGGCTATTGCTGGCTAACGCTTCTGTCCTGAAGCAAAAACCAGATAGCCTTGAGCTAGCCTTGAGCTAGGCCCATCTCCCGGCTAGCCGACGAATGTATACCAGCTAACTCTTGGGCTACAATACCTCTTTTGCCAATTGGCCTGGACCCTTTATAGTCGACACCGAGCCCGACCGATCCATCACAACTGTAGTTGTGAAACATGCGGTGATATTGCAGAGAGCCACATCAATTTACAGAAATACTCATAATTAACATGGATAAAGATACGACTATTATACATGGAACTTTAGATAAACTTGTCCTTAACCTCTTGCGACGAGCAATCCCGGATCCGGGATCGTAATCATAGCCTCAAATGAATTAGCATAACGCAGCGAACATAAATACCCCTAGAAAATGTTCCTATTCATGAAAATCGCAAATGAAATGAATTAAATATATTCAAACACAAGCTTAGCCTTTTGTTAACAACACTGTCATCACAGATTTTCTAAATATGCGTTACAGCCAACGCTAGACAAGCATTTGTGTAAGTTTATCATGGCATAATGCTATGCTAGGCTCTGCTGGCAGCAGGCAACATTTTCACGAAAATAAGAAAAGCAAACAAATAAATAATTTACCTTTGAATAACTTCTGATGCTTTCACTCAGGAGACTCCCAGTTAGATAGCAAATGTTCCTTTTTTCCAAAAATATTATTTTTGTAGGCGAAATAGCTGCCGTTTGTTCATCATGCTTGGCTAAGAAATCGACCGGAAAATGCTACCTCTACAACGCCAAACTTTTTTCAAACTTTGCTCCATAATATCGACAGAAACACGGCAAACGTTGTTTAGGATCCATCCTCAAGGTGTTTTTAACATATATATTCGATAATATATCCGTCGAGGCAGTTGGTTTCTCATAAGAAGCGATTGGAAAAATGGCCACCTCAGTATTTTACGGAAGATTTTCTGCGGGAGACACCATGTGACCACTTGCTATATATGGCCCCTTACGGCTATTCTTCAATGGAAATGCGTAAAAAGACGTTGCAATGCTGTAGACACCTTGGGGAATACGTGGAAAACGTAAGCTCATTCGTAGCTCATTCACAGCCATATAAGGAATCATTGGCATGAGGCGGTTTCAAAAAATGCGGCACTTCCTGGTTGGATTTTTATCTGAGTTTCGCCTGTAACATCAGTTCTGTTGCACTCACAGACAATATCTTTGCAGTTTTGGAAACGTCAGAGTGTTTTCTATTCAAAGCTGTCAATTCTATGCATAGTTGAGCATCTTTTCGTGACAAAATATCTTGTTTAAAACGGGAACGTTTTTCATCCAAAAATGTTAATAGCGCCCCCTAATGCTTAACTGGTTTGCAACCGCTGTGTCAGATTTCAAAAAAACTTTACGGAGAAAGCAAACCATGCAATAATCTGAGTACAGCCTTTAGACAACAAAGCAGCCAAAAAGATACCCGCCGCCATATTGGGTTGTCAAATTTACTCAGAAATAGCATTTGAAATATTCACTTACCTTTTGATGATCTTCATCATAATGCACTCCCATGAATCCCAGTTCCACCATAAATGTTTAATTTGCTCGATAGTGTCCATCAGTTATGTCCAAATATCTTCTTTTGTTAGGGCATTTGGTAAACAAATCCAAAAGCACATTCAGGTCGCGCCGAACATCGGACGAAAAGTTCAAAAACCCTAACCCTACATGTCAAACTAAGTATGGAATCAATCTTTAGGATGTTTTTAACATAAAACTTAATTAATGTTCCAACCGGACAAATCCTTTGTCTGTACAAATGAAGTGGAACGTAGCTACCTTTCACATGAGCGCGCCAGACCGAGGCTGTGGCACTCTGCCAGACCACTCACTCAAAGAGCCCTTATGAGCCCCTCCTTTAGATTAGAATCCTCAAAACAGGTTCTAAATACTGTTGACATCTAGTGAAAGCCTTGGGAAGTGAAACATAACTTATTTCACCCTGTATCTTCAAAAAAAACGACAAACCTCAGATTTCCCACTTCCTGGTTGGATTTTCTCTCAGGTTTTTGCCTACCCCAAAGAAGCTAGCTAAACAATGAACCGGATAATCCCAACTCATGTTACTACCTATACAAACATTGTTGTACCTGTAGTATGAACCTGTAGGTAGCTAAAGCTAATAACTAGGTTCAATGTTAGATAGCTAATATTAGGCTATAACTAGCAATGCAAATGGATTTCTGATTTGAATAATATTTCAACACAGATCACACACATAATGTTAGCTAGCGATCCAGCAAGCTAACATTCGCTAGCTAGCTGTATGCTTTAACTTGCAATGAAAACAACTTTGACAAAATTAGAAAATTAGAATATCTGAAAATGTAGCATGACTTTTACTCATATACATGGATGAACGCTTCACGGCAGACTGGAACCATTTAACTCCAGTTTGATTGTAGCTACATTTTATTTGGCCAGCATTGTGGCAAGTCATTTTGTTTCATATTGACTGTGGCATGTGCAGAAAATAGCCCATCACTTTTTCCAAGTGATCTGTCGATAGCGCCTGCTAAATTCAGGGCATCAATGTTGTTGAGAAAAGCAGCAAAACTTTTGTAGTTCTCTATGGCTAACGTTGCATCTTTCAAAAACAGCGCGGTAGAAAGGACTATCAACACATACTGAGCAGTTTATGTTATAGACAGAAGCATGCTACATGGCAGACCAATCCAAATTCACCTCCCGGAATGTCCAGCCCATTCATTATCTCAGCCAATAATGGCTAGCAGGAAAGTTTCTGTCTTTTTCCATGGTTAAACCAACTAGTCTCGTAATTTAAATGTCTTAGGAATGGAATACAAGTCTGTTATTAACGCACATGAATGTTCACATTCCAGGAGGCATTTCTGCCAAAAAACACATTTTTATAAAAAAATGTATCTTTACTTTCAAAGATACATTTTCCCTTTCACAATCATCCATGTGACCTGTGAAATAACTTTTTGGGGGATCAACTCTAGATGTCGGCTCATGCTAGAGTCAAATTGGTTCTCAATTAAAGTGTTTAACAGTGGCAGCCTGTAGTATGTGTGTTGAGAATCTTGGTGTCATTGTTGGATAGAGACTAAGAGTGAAGAGTAATAGTTGAGCATTTTATTTATGTTATTCAATTCAAAGGAGACGGAAGACGTATATTATAATTTGATTTCTTGGTTTTAGAACTTTAAGTTATGCAATTTAACTTAATTAAGTAAATAAAACAAGTGTCCATTTTTTTTAATTATTTGTAAACTCAGGTTCCCTTTAGCTAATATTAGGTTTTGGTTGAAGATCTGATAATATTCAGTATCAAAAAATGCAAAATAGAAAATATCTGAAAGGGGGGCAATACTTTTTCACAGCACTTTTAGATTTAGGAGATTGATACCCACCCAGCTTCTCGATGTGAGCCTCCATCTTCTCCAGCCTCTTGAGCATGTCCTGACCCCTGACCGAGTCATTCTGATGGGCCCTCTGCAGTCTTTCCCCATGAGAATGAACCTCCCGCTTAATGGATGTGATGTAGAGTATTCCAGTGCCCAAGGCCAGCAAAGAAGCCAGCCCTCGAACCCAGCTTATTCTCATCGTCCCTCTGCGTGTGAGCGCCACAGCCTGGGGATACAGACAGGATTTGCGTCCTCTCTCACTGAGATCCAGGCTCGCCTGAAAGGAGGGAGGGGTGATGTCATAGAAAGTTCCAAGTGAAGAAAAGAGAAGAGCAGTTGCAGATATTCAATCAAAAATCTATTTGTTTTACTAAACAGAGAAAGACCTCCAGCACAGAAGCAGAGAACATGTCTAACTGGCCTTCGCTGGAAACACCTTTGTATCCTAATCAGGATGCAACATCTGTAAATACCAGCCCAAGAGGCTTGTAGGATGTCAAAAGGCAGTGACTTTGTCAGCTGCTACAGAATCACAATGTTTCATACAATAATAATCAGTGTATCTTCTGTCCTTGTACCTCCAGTCTGCCGTCAACCATATCAGCAGTTACGAGTTTAATCCATAACATACAGCCTCTAGTCTAGTAACCATCAACCCAAGTGTTACAATCAGAACACTGGAATTCACATGTATGACAACAAACTCTAAATTAAATATGTGACCGACCAGCTCGATTCGGTCTTATGTAGCAAAATGTGAAATTGTGTTTTTTACATTAGATAAAAGTAGACTTGGAGCTAGAAAATGGTATATCATACACACAAGTTGAGAAACAATGGAAAAGTAATTCTGCTTTGAAAGTTGATCAACTTGTAACCCCAGTTTTGAGAAAATGGTCGTGGAATGTTTTGTTACACCTACTGGAGAGCTCTTCTGTCTGCACCCATTCAACGTCTTTCACACCCTCTTAAGCATCAGCCCCACCCATCTCTTTAAGGATTCACATGTGAGGCCAAGTGCTAAACAGTGAATACAGTCGTGTACTAAACAACCAGAGATTTCAAGACTAAAGGCTGGTTCATACTACGTCTATCAACATGTCTGTATACAGTTGTCATTCATTATTACAGGAAACTCACAACAAGATCATTATTTAAGTTAATGGCGAGCTAATTACAGAAAATAGCTTATGGTTGTGAGTGTGACAAAGCAAAAGCCGGGCATTCTACTAGAGCAGTGGTTCCCAAACTTTTTATAGTTCCGTACCCCTTCAAACATTCAACCTCCAGCTGCGTACTGCCTCTGGCCCCATAGCCAGCGCACTCTCAAATATTGTTGTTTGCCATCATTGTAAGCCTGCCAAACACACTACATGATACATTTATTAAACATAAGAATGAGTGTAAGTTTTTGTCACAACCCGGCTCGTATGAAGTGAAAAAGAGCTCTTATAGGACCAGAGCACAAATAATAATATAATAAAAATCAATAATTTTGTGCTTTATTTAACCATCTTACATATAAAACCTTATTTGTTCATCAAAAATGGTGAATAACTCACCACAGGTTAATGAGAAGTGTGTGCTTGAAAGGATGCACATAACTCTGAAATGTTGGGTTGTATTGGAGAGAGTCTGTCTTAAATCATTTACCACACACAGTCTGTGCCCGTATTTAATTTGTCATGATAGTGAGGGCTGAGAACCCACTCTCACATAAGGTATGTGGTTGCAAAGTGCATCAGTTTCTTAAGAGCGCGATTTGCTAAGGCAGAATACTCTACATTTTCACAGAACCACTTTTTGCAATTTCGATGAGGCTCTCTTGTTCAGATATCGGTAAAGTGGACTGGAGGCAGGGCATGAAAGGGATAATGAATCCAGTTGTTTGTGTCATCCGTTTCGGGAAAGTACCTGCGTAATTATGCACCCAACTCACTCACGGTGCTTCGCTAAATCACATTTGACATTGTCCGTAATCTTGTGTTCATTTGCACACACACAATTATACAATTATTGAAAGACCTGTGTGTAGTCCTTGTTAAAGCAGACAGAGAAGAGCTCCAACTTCTTAATCATAGCCTCAATTGTGTCCCGCACATTGAATATAGTTGCAGAGAGTCCCTGTAATCCTAGATTCAGGTGAGAAAAAACATCACCCAGATAGGCCAGTCGGAAACTCGTCATCATGCAAGCGGTCAGACAAGTGAAAATGATGGTCAGTAAAGAAAACTTTAAGCTCGTCTCTCAATTTAAAAAAAGGTGTCAATACTTTGTCCCTTGATAACCAGCGCACTATGTATGTTGTAAAAGTGTTACATGGTCGCTTCCCATATCATTGTATAGTGCAGAAAATACATGAGAGTTCAGGGGCCTTGCTTTAACAAAGTTAACCATTTTCACTCTCGTGTCCAAAATGTCTTTCAAACTGTCAGGCATTACCACTCCACTGTGTCTCCTTGTCATGGCTTTTGTGCCATCAGATACCAACATGAGCAGCAGCTACGTTTGGCTACATATGGACTGTTAGTGGAATTCTCGCGAGAGAGTAACGGTTAATGTGATTGGATGTTAATTATTTGACTAGGCTACCTAAATTTGACATTGTGTTGTTATTTCACTGAACACAAAATGGTTACATTTTATTTTTGGCAGTTAAACGAGGCTACTCAGGCGAGACAACAACCTCACCCAAATGTATAGCCGCATTTGAGAATATAAATGAACTGTAAAAATGTGAAGAAAACTGTAAATAAAAGTACATTTATAAACAAAAATATGAATCACATTTTTATTTGGCGTACCCCCGACGGCATTGCATGTATCCCAGTTTGGGAATACCTATGCTAGAGAATTGTAGAATTTAGGCACTATCTTGTTGGCCTAATGTTATACGCCAAACATAACGTTTTGCATTGTTGCCAAAAAGTTCCATTTTGGTTTCATCTGACCAGAGCACCTTCTTCCATATGTTTGGTGTGTCTCCCAGGTGGCTTGTGGCAAACTTGAAACGACACTTTTTATGGATATCTTTAAGAAATGGCTTTCTTCTTGCCACTCTTCCATAAAGGCCAGATTTGTGCAATATATGACTGATTGTTGTCCTATGGACAGAGTCTCCCACCTCAGCTGTAGATCTCTGCAGTTCATCCAGAGTGATCATGGGCCTCTTGGCTGCATCTCTGATCAGTCTTCTCCTTGTATGAGCTGAAAGTTTAGAGGGACGGCCAGGTCTTGGTAGATTTGCAGTGGTCTGATACTCCTTCCATTTCAATATTATCGCTTTTTTGGCAGTGAAACGAGGCTACTCAGGCGAGACAACAACCTCACCCAAATGTATAGCCGCATTTGAGAATATAAATGAACTGTAAAAATGTGAAGAAAACTGTAAATAAAAGTACATTTATAAACAAAAATGTGAATCACATTTTTATTTGGCGTACCCCCGACGGCATTGCATGTATCCCAGTTTGGGAATACCTATGCTAGAGAATTTTAGAATTTAGGCACTATCTTGTTGGCCTAATGTTATATCCTAATTTGACTTTGGTGCAGGTCATGTTGTTCTTCGCATTACCATATCTGATAAACACCCACACTATACCAAATAAAATCAACGTTCATTTGTCACATGCACAGGATACAGAAGGTGTAAACGGTACAGTGAAATGGTTACTTGGATAGTGGATTATTTTGTTTAGCCATGTAGCTAGCTAGTTAGCTAAGCAAGGAACGATGATCCCAACTCATGTTACACCCTGCATGACTCTACAGATATTTAAACGTTAACCAACTAGGTTCAATATTAGCTCGCTAGCTAACATTAGGCTATAACTAGCAATGCAAATGGATAGGAGAAACTAATAATATTACTACACTAATCATACAAGTAATGTTAGCTAGTGAGCTAACCAGCCTACATTAGCTAGCTAGTTCACAGTACGCTTTAACTTGCAATGAAAATGACTTCATGGCAAAATTTTAAACGTATAATATCTGAAAATGTAGTTAGCTCGACTCTTACATGGAACACTTCTCCCTTTCTGTCTTGGATGCCATGTCCGCCCTTAGTTTTAAGATATAATCCGGAGACAGCTGGTGACAGGTGATTTATACAACAGCCATCTGTTCTCTTCTCGATTCCCCCTGCATTTGCAATCAAATGCCTGAGGTTTCTCCATCTCCTTAGCTATCATACTCGGCTTCCACCGGGCATTCCACTGATTTCAAAACCCGGTCCTCCAGAAAGTGGAGCGCTATCTTTAAAAGAAAATGCACGTTAGAAAGGATTACCTACAAATACTGAGCAGCTCATTCTAGACAGAAGAAGAGTGCTACATGGCAGACCAATTCGAACTCATCTCTTGACATAACCATTATCTCAGCCAATCCTGGCCAGCGAGAAGGTTCCTGCTTTTTTTCCGTGGCTGAACCAACTAGGCTCGTAATTTAATGATTTTATTTGTATTTACAGATGTAATACAAGTCTGTTATTAAGGCACATGAAAGTTCACATGTTCCAGAAGGCATTTCTGCCAAAAATGCATTTTGATTAAAAAAAAACATTTATTTTACATTCAAATGCCTCTCCTGTGAAGTTGTGACCTGTGACATATGCCTAGTTTCCTGAAACAAGTCACATATTTATTTCACCTTTATTTTTTATGAATTTTTATATGAACTTTAGTCATCTTTAATATTCCCATTAAAGGTGAGCACAGTCACGTATATTTGCCTCTGGCCCATGAATATTTACCTTGTAACATCATAGTCTTTTGTCTTGAAAAATATATCAACAATGAAAAACTAGGCTATAATGAGGTAATCAAACATGCATACTTGTGCAGACCAGGTGGGCACTGAAGTGGAGGAAATTCCTCTCGAAGTATGAGAGTCTTTAAATCCTCCGAGGAGCAGTGACCAAAAATCTTGCGGCCATTTTAGGGATGTGGCAATCCGCTCAAAACAGAATAAATATTCATTGATGTTTTCGTTGAAATGCGGTACAAGCTGGCTGTTCTGACCAAGATCAAACTCTGATCTCTGAACTCTGAAATTCTATTGCTCCAACGTTGCCTTTAGTTCTAACTCTTGGTTCAACCCGCGGCAGCTTAATCAAACTCTGTCAAGTAGAAGAACCTAAAGGACTAAACTGTAAATAAAGAGTGAAAACAGGAAGAGAAAGTAAACTAGTCAAATTATTTTACTAGCGAACGTGAAAACCAAGATGGAAGGGTGCTAAAATGCCTCTAACTCAGGGGTGGGCAGTTCCTCGAGGGCCTGATTGGTGTCACAGTTTTGCCCCAGCCACAGCTAACTCACCTGACTCCAATACTAATTGGAGCACTTGGTCATTTTGAGGAAACAGTGGAAAAAATGCTTACATTAAGCGTTTTTGATTTTCTTGTGACAACTAATGGCATTAAAGATGAAAGTGCCAACATTCCTTAGTGTGATGGGAGCTAAAACGTTTAACCTGCTAAGTAGCCTGGTCCAGCCTGAGAAAGCAGGTGACCAGTCATTTGTGGACATTGTGAAAACCTTGGAAGGACATTTTTGCCCCAAGCCACTTCTAATCCTAGAGAGATTCAGGTTTCACAAACGGAACCAAGAGGAGGGTGAACCCATTGTCCAATATGTTGCAGTACTGAAGAGTGAGCGTGAGAGGTTCTATTTCTGGCACCACACTCCTAGGGTCCTCACCTTCTCCCTGTAGGCTGTCTCGTCATTGTTGGTAATCAGGCCTACTAATATACAGTATATATTTATAAAAAAATATTTATGGAGGATTGGAAATCATATAGACAATTACATTGATGGAAGCTACAATCTATCTGCAATATTAAAGCTGATCTACCCCAAAAACAAAAAAAATATCAAAACATTATTTTTCAACTTAAAACCCCCCACCTAAAAACAGTGACTGAAGCTATCTAAATAAGTTAATGCTCTCTTTGTATCAAAAGGTGTGACTCCTTGCAAAAATGTCTAAAAATCATTTTTCACTTTGTGTATTATGTGTAGATTGATTTGAAAAAAAAAAAATTATTTAATCAATTTTAGAATATGGCTGTAACATAACAAAATGTGGAAAAAGTCAAGGGGTATGAATACTTTCAGAATGCACTGTATAGGTTAGAATTATGGTTCATTGTTTATCTAGCTAGTGACATGTCTCAAAAACAAAAGACTCCACCTTATAAGATAATGATTACATGAACCATACATTTAGCCAGGTGTGTCTGGGGTTGATGACAGCCATATTATTAACATGTGTACATGTCTAGACAATAATGGCCCATCCACTTAGTTAGAGGTCTCTGGAGAGACTTGAAAATAGCTGTGCAGTGACGCTCCCCATCCAACCTGACAGAGCTTGAGAGGATCTGCAGAAAAGAATGGGAGAAACTCCCCAGGTATAGGTGTGCCAAGCTTGTAGCGTCATACCCAAGATGACTTGAGACTGTAGTGACTGCCAAATGTGCTTCAACAAAGTACTGAGTAAAGGGTCTGAATACCTATGTATATGTGATATTTCAGTTTTTCATTTGTTAAAAATTTGCCCCACTCAAAAATGTATTTTTTATGTTTTTGCTTTTTCATTTAGAATAAGGCTGTAACGTAACAAAATGTGTCTGAATACTTTCCGAATGCACTGTACAGGCTTATATATAGATGTCCTAGCGTACCTATTTCAGGTAATACATTCAATGCAGTATTAGCCATATATTTAGCTAATGAATGATGGGTTATGAGTAATAAGCTTCTAACTTATAGCCCCTGTCTCTTGCGCAATACGCACCTGTGCTCCGCTGGCCTCTCTCTGTAAAATAGGCACCGTAGCTCTTGAAGTCCCATGCAGGAAAAGCTAGACTAGAACTCCTTGCTGGAATTTTTTTTTTGTGTGCATTTTTTATAGCAATAGACTATTTCAAGAGGGATCCAAGCTCTTGTTTGGTGAATGTTTGAAAGAAGAACGAACACGCGATGGCGGTTCAGCTATAGTTATTATTTATTCAGACACATAACCATTCAATCCTCATGAAGAGAAGTGAAAGCCTCCTTTATCTCATTCTAGTCCAATATTATTCAAGCATATCATTAGAATGAGGAAGATAAGGACAACACAACTTATTTCATTTAACTGTTGAAAGAGAGGAAGGAATGGAGCAACGCTAGAGAGAGAAAGAGGAGGTAGGCTAATAACATTAGGGGAAATATTATGAAACATTTTTATCAAATTAGCTAGCCTATACGTGTAACTTTGTAGGCCGCATGTGCTGCACCTTATCATGGTTTGAACAAGGTGTGTAATTCCTGTCCATTTAATATATTATAATAAAATAAAGTAATACAGGTCACACTCAAAAAGATTACTGGAGCTTGTTTAATTTATTTACCCGTAGCATAGCTACATCTATGTGCTTTTATCATTTTCTGTCTTATAAAAGTGTTGAATACAGTGTCGACAGTGTTGAGTAAGAACTTGAACATGAACTCACTCATTAAACCAGCAGCTCTTTGCTGTATTCATTGACAGTCTCTCTCTAGTCATAGTTTTAAACGTTTTGAAATCTCACAGTATCAACTTTGTGTGGCTGTCTTTTATGGCCTGTGACAACTGGCCTGTGACACTTCCCCATATGAAGTTGGGGCCGTCGTGTCACTCCACACCTGCAGGAGAAGATAAGCCCATTGCCTGCATTTCAAGGACTGACATACCCGCAGATTGAGAAAGAAACGTTGGAGGATCAGGATCAAAAATTCCACACCTACCTGTTCGGATGGAGGTTCACCTTGCTGACAAAACATCGTCCCCTGACCTTTTGTCCGCACTCTGGCAGCAAGCTGAGTGCTCACAGCTATGACATTAGGTAAAGGAAGGCCTGAAGCGCATGCCAATGCTGACAGCTTGTCACGGCTTCCCCTCCAGGACAAGTCTCTGAATGTCTTTGAGTGGCCCAGCCAGAGCCAGGACTTTTTAGATTAAGGCTGTAACGTAACAATGTGAGAAAAGTAAAGCGGTCTGAATACTTTCCGAATGCGCTGTATAACTCCCTGCCACCGAAGCTGTAAGAGAGAGAGAACTCATAGAGAAATCCCTGAGCAGTCGAGGACGGGTCTTCTTCAAAACTACACTGATGTCAACTCAGCTCTATATAATGTCAATGCAGAAAAATATTCTATGACCCTCTTTGTTGAAAATCTACAGTGAATCAATAAACCACAAATGAGCGTAAATACAGGAATCATATTTATTATTTCTTTGCAATTACATTCAGGACCAAGGACAATACAGCTCAACAGAATTCCACATTCTGTGAAAAAAATGTAAATCTGTCCCCATGAAGCTATGTTCAACCAACAGCTCACTAAGATCACACAGTCATCTCACTGCTGACCACTGATTGGCTTTTCAAAGCGTCATGATAATGCTATGTTCATAAAGAAGTGGGAAGGTGGTAATTACCAGTTGGGAAGTCGTAAATATCAGTGGAATGCATTCACGTGCTTTCAACTTGTTGAGAAACTCAGATTGGCTAATGGCCAACAGGCTGCGTCAACCATAAACTGTAAGTACAGCTATCATGATTGTACAAAAATGATAGTGTTCAAAAACTTAGTGTAAATAATGTTTTGTTGTTGCATTTGAGTGGATGGATGCTGATAATGCCGTTAAAAAGGTAATTTCCTTAGTAGGTGACGTCAGAGCTCAGCATCTGGGAGATGTTGAATCTCAGGGATGATAGACGAGTTGGATGGGTGTTCAAGTGGATTTTACGAATCGTATGTGGTAAGTCCCACTTTCCCACTCGTTTATGTTTGCGGCACAACTCCTATAGTCCTGCTGTATTGTCTCTGGTACAGTCGGCCTGGATTTTTACCAATCGTTTGTGGTAAATACCAACTTCCCACTTGCTTATAATTGCAGGATAACTCCTACAGCCCCGCTGCATTGTCTCTGGTACAGTCGGCCTAACTATCTCAGTGTATCAGAAGTCTTTTATCAAATTCCGTATTTTCCAGTGTTGCCCACTGCACTCCTGAATGATGAGCTGGTAGAAAGTGTCCTCCCCTGGGGCAATCTCCAGACATCTCTTTGTCTGTCTGTTCTGGATGGCTTTTCCCTGTAAAACACAGCAAACATTCTACTGTACAATATCACACTAAAGTCAAAGACATCTCCCATGTTTCCAACAGTTTATAAGCATCAATTTCCCTATTTCATGTTGGAGTGCTTACCTGTTGAAATTCCCAGAGCATGTGGAATCCCTTCTGCTTGGCCTCCTTGCACTCATACAGTCCTGGGGTTTGAGTGCTAATGTCCATCAGACAGCGATTACTGTTGTACTTGTGAGACTTGATGCCTCCAATGTAGATCTCCCCGCTGGCTCGATAATAACAGTTCTGGACAGAGAGGATAGATATTTAGGATTTTCTGTGTCTGTGGTATTGACAGTACTTTGCATTGTGGTATGGGTTGAGTCCCGGCTCTGCTATGGGATGGACCATATTATACAATTGGCTACATTCTAAAATACTAAGCAATAATTCTACAAACCTGTGGACTAAAATAATGACATCCATATAAAATAGGTGTGTTCCCCGGAACTGGGCCTTGATCTATACAGAGATCCGTCTTCAGGTCATTGACCAGCTGTTGATTTTATGGACCAAGATTAAACAATTATAAAAGTGCAAATTCCTATCCTGATAATGAGTTGGAATTATGACCCTGCATCCAATTGAAAAAATAATTATATGCACCAAACACACTTGGTGAGGAAATAATTCCAAAACAACAGTAACATTTTAGCATCACTCACAGCTCCATAACCAAGCAAGTCACCCAGGGGGTCTAACATTGGATACACATTGTCCAGATACCACTGGAAGGGTTTGCAGTTCAGACTCTTTCTCAACTTCTTCCTCTCTGAAACATCCCCAATGTCTATGCCATGATCCTGTGGTGAGAAAGAGGAAGATTCCTAATACAGAATCACAGGCTGTGTGAGCAATCCTTGATGATGGCTTACCACCATCATTTTACATAGATCCTATGATCTTTATTATGGCATTGAGTAATATAATATTTTTATAATATTGACTGTCTAGTCTACTTATTTTCATACACAAAGCATGCATAACAGCGATGATTGTTATTCCATAGGAGCAGCTGAACAAAACCTACTTTTTGAATGGTTTGTTGTGTACAGTACCTTCAGTGGGAGGTTCCAGGCGATGTTGACATTATGTTTGTATTCATCCATCCAGACCTCAGCCACTCTCAGAGCATTCCTCTTCATTGTAATGCTCAGGTCTGGGAGATAGGGTTTATGGGCCCTTTCGATGTGGGCTATTTTAGAACAAGGTATGACCTCGACACTTCCACCACACAGCCACACCTAGACACACCAAACACCAAGAGACAAGTACGAGTTTATAGATATGGACTGAAGTATCTGGATGTTGGACGTAGATTTGTTTGTTCAAACTGAACGACTCAAGAACAGAAAGCAATTCTGCAAACACAAGTCTGCTTTGATTTCCAACATTCATTCATAAACTGTAGCAGAGGGGCTTACCCGGATGCCCAGTTCAACATTTTCACCTCCATAGATCTTCATACCACCATCCAGAGCACCAATTTCCCCAAAGAACAGGCGATCAACCACTAGTATGCCCATAATGGAGGGGCTCCTGACAAACATTCACAACAAATCATGGTCATTTCTAAAATGGGAGATGTGACATTCATTTTAATGAATAGATAACACAAAATAACAATACAGGTGTAAATATTAGGTAAGATTTTCCTCCCAAAGCTGTGCTTTGCTTATCGCCTATTCAAACAGACTTGTGAAACAGGACTATCATCCGATGATGAAATCACAAACAACTCACTTTCCTGGCTGTGTCTCGTCTTTTAAGGCAGGTGCAGGAGAGCAGAGAGTTGTGAACAGGCACACACTTTATTGAGGCAGGAGAAACCAACAGACAGACGCAACTGCGTCAAAACCTCCAGCCATAGCAAAAACGTGCAAAACAGTCACAATAATTTATGTTTAACCTGTTATGGCTGCAATCCTGATACCGGGATCGATATGACAACTCCCAGTGAAAATAGAAGGCGCCAAAATTCAAACCACAAATCTCATAATTACAATTCTTAAAACATACATGTGTCGTATCATTTTAAATCTATTTTCGTTGTAAATCCCACCAAAGTATCCGATTTCAAATAGGCTTTTTTTAATACACATAGAATTATAGATATACCTCTCCTTAATGCAACCACTGTGTCAGATTTCAAAAAAACTTTACGGAAAAAGAAATGCATGCAATAATCTGAGACGGCGCTCAATTTAAAAACACCACAGCTGCAAAGATGGCGTCAACATAAACAAGAAATTACATGATAAATATTCCCTTACCTTTGATGATCTACATCAGAAAGCACTCCAGGAATCCCAGGTCCACAATAAATGTTTGTTTTGTTCGAAAATGTCCGTTATTTATGTCCAAATACCTTCTTTTGTTAGAGAAACGCTAATTCTGGTCAGCGTTATATCGGACAAAAATGTCAAAAAGTGATATTACCGGTAGAAGAAACATTTTAAACTAAGTGCAGAATCAATCATAATGATGTTTTTAACATATAGCTTCAATAAAGTTCCAACCGGACTATTCTTTCTTGTCTTCGTGAGCAATGGAACGGGATCACAAAAAACTGTGATCACAAAATTGCTGCTTGATGGACAGCTGATATATTCTGCTCTCATTCACTCCCACAACAACATAGAAGCTTCATTATAATTTCTATTGATGGTTGACATCTAGTGGAACCCCTAGGCAGTGCAACATCATTCATATCTCAAGAGGATTTCATTGGGGACTCTGGTGAATACATACAAGCTCAGATTTCTGACTTCCTGTTTTGATTTCAACTCAGGATTTTGCCTGCCAATATGAGTTCTGTTATACTCACAGACATCATTCGAACAGTTTTAGAAACTTCAGAGTGTTTTCTATCCAATACTACTAATAATATGCAAAGATTAGCAACTATGACTGAAGAGCAGGCCATTTGATACGGGCACCTTTCATCCAAGCTACTCAATACTGCCCCTGCAGCCATAAAAAGTTAACAATAAACATCTTTGTGAACAACACAGTATAAGCAATCCAGTCTGGCGCGTTAACAAAAAAACAAAAACACGTAACACAAGCAATTCCCCCTTTTCTCCCTGCCCAGCTACAAAGTTTCTCCCTGCAGGCAATCACTGAGTCCGAGGTGCTAAAGGAGCTCCTGAAACTTGACCCCAAAAAAGCATCTGGGTCAGATGGTTTAGACCCTGTCTTCTTTAAGGTTGCTGCCCCTATCATCGCCAAGCCTTTCTCTGACCTTTTTAACCTGTCTCTCCATTCTGGGGAGTTTCCATTGCTTGGAAGGCAGCCACAGTTCAACCTTTGTTTAAAGGGGGCGATCAAGCTGATCCTAACTGTTATAGGCCTATTTCTATTTTGCCCTGTTTATCATTTATTTTAAGTTTTGGAAAAACGTGTCAATAATCAACTGACTGGCTTTTTTGATGTCTATAGTATTCTCTCTGGTATGCAATCTGGTTTCACTGTGTCACTGCAACCTTAAAGGTCCTCAATGATGTCACCGTTGCCTATGATTCTAAGCAATGTTGTGCTGCTAAGCTTTTGATACGGTAGACCATTCCATTCTTGTGTGCCAGCTAAAGAGTATTGGTGTCTCTGAGGGGCTTTTGGCCTGGTTTGCTAACTACCTCTCTCAAAGATTGCAGTTTATAAAGTCCGGAAATCTGCTGTCTCAGCCACTGCCTGTCACCAAGGGAGTACCCCAATGCTCAATCCTAGGCCCCACGCTCTTCTCAATTTACATCAACAACATAGCTCAGGCAGTAGGAATCTCTCTCATCCATTTATATGCAGATGATACAGTCTTATACTCAGCTGGCCCCTCCCCAGATTTGGTGTTAAATGCTCTACAACAAAGCTGTCTTAGTGTCCAACAAGCTTTCTCTACCCTTAACCTTGTTCTGAACATCTCCAAAACGTGTGGTTTGGTATGAATGACCCTCTCCCAACATGTTTGATTACTACCTCTGAAGGTTTAGAGCTTGAGGTAGTAACCTCAAACAAGTACTTGGGAGTAAGGCTAGACGGCACACTGTCCTTCTCTCAGCACATGTCAAAGCTGCAGGCTGAAGTTAAATCTAGACTTGATTTCCTCTATTGTAATCGCTCCTCTTTCACCCCAGCTGCCAAACTAACCCTAATTCAGATGACCATCCTACCCATGCTAGATTACGGAGACATAATTTATAGATCAGCAGGTAAGGGTGTTCTCGAGCGGCTAGATGTTCGTTACCATTCTGACATCAGATTTGACACCAATTCTCCTTATAGGACACATCACTGCACTCTATACTCCTCTGTAAACTGGTCATCTCTATATACCTGTAGAAAGACCCACTGGTTGATACTTATTTCTAAAACCCTCTTAGGCCTCACTCCCCCCTGTCTGAGATATCTACTGCATACAACACCCGTTCTGCCAGTCACTTTCTGTCAAAGGTCCCCAAAGCGCACACATCCCTGGGTCGCTCGTCTTTTCAGTTCACTGCAGCTAGCGACTGGATCGAGCAACAACAAACACTCAAACTGGACAGTTTTATGTCAATCGCTTGATTCAAATACTCATTCATGGACTCTCTTACTGACAGTTGTGGCTGCTTTGCATGATGTATTGTTGTCTCTACCTTCATGCACTTTGTGCTGATGTTTGTGCCCAATAATGTTTATACCATGTTTTGTGCTGCTATCATGTTGTGTTGCTACCATGTTGTTGTCATGTGGTGTTGCTACCATGCTATGTTGTCATGTGCTGCTGTCTTGCTATGTTGTTGTCTTAGGTCTCTCTTTATGTAGTGTTGTCTATCTTGTCGTGGTATGTGTTGTGTCCTATACTTATATATATATATATATATATATATATATATATATATATATATATATATATATATATATATATATATATATGTATATAAAATAAAACATGTAATCCCAGCTCCCAGCCTTTTGGTAGGCCATCATTCTAAATAAGAATTTGTTCTTAACTAACTTGTCTAATTAAATAAAGGTTAAATATTAAGGTTAAAAATAAAATAAAAATAGTAAAATGTTATGTTTGAATAAATATAATTGTTTCAAGGTCATGCCATCAACCTAATTAAAGAGTTATATTGACATAAAATATGAAGCCACAGTCCTGCCTGAACAGTGACTCCTACTGGTTTATGTGACCCGTTTCAAGAAGCTAGGCGTATGTCTACCCCTGTAGAGGTGAATCCAGGCACTGCAGTGCCTAGATCCACTCCTATTCCTCAGGCGCTCTCTATTGATGACTTCTGTAACCGTAATAGCCTTGGTTTCATGCATGTTAACATTAGAAGCCTCCTCCCTTAAGTTGTTTTATTCACTGCTTCAGCACACTCTGCCAATTCGGATGTTCTAGCCGTGTCTGAATCCTGGCTTAGGAAGACCACCAACAATTCTGAAATCTCCATCCCTAACTACAACATTTTCAGACAAGATAGAACGGCGAAAGGGGGCGTTGCAATCTACTGTCCTTCTATCCAGGTCTGTACCCAAACAATTTGAACTTATACTTTTAAAAATCCAACTCTCTAAAAATAAATCTCTCACCGTTGCCATCTGCTATAGACCACCCTCTGCCCCCAGCTGTGCTTTGGACACCATATGTGAACTGATTGCCCCCCATCTATCTTCAGAGCTCGTGCTGCTAGGTGACCTTAACTGGAACATGCTTAACACCCCAGCCATCCTACAATCTAAGCTTGATGCCCTCAATCTCACACAAATGATCAATGAACCTACCAGGTACCCCCCCCCAATGCCGTAAACACGGGCACTCTCATAGATATCCTAACCAACTTTCCCTCTAAATACACCTCTGCTGTTTTCAACCAAGATCTCAGCGAACACTGCCTCATTGCCTGCATCCGTAATGGGTCAGTGGTCAAACGACCTCCACTCATCACTGTCAAACGCTCCTTGAAAAACTTCAGCGAGCAGGCCTTTCTAATCGACATGGCCGGGGTATCCTGGAAGGATATTGATCTCATCCCGTCAGTAGAGGATGCCTGGTTATTCTTTTTAAATGCCTTCCTCGCCATCTTAAATAAGCATGCCCCACTCAAGAAATTTAGAACCAGGAACATATATAGCCCTTGGTTCTCTCCAGACCTGACTGCCCTTAACCAACACAAAAACATCCTATGGCGTTCTGCATTAGCATCGAACAGCCCCCGTGATATGCAACTTTTCAGGGAAGCTAGAGACCAATATACACAGGCAGTTAGAAAAGCCAAGGCTAGCTTTTTCAAGCAGAAATTTGCTTCCTGCAACACAAACTCAAAAACGTACTGAGACACTGGAAAGTCCATGGAGAATAAGAACACCTCCTCCCAGCTGCCCACTGCACTGAGGATAGGAAACACTGTCACCACCGATAAATCCACTATAATTTAACATTTCAAAAAGCATTTTTCTACAGCTGGCCTTGCTTTCCACCTGGCTACCCCTACCCCGGTCAACAGCACTGCTCTTTCTAAAATTATCTGCCGAAATTGTTGCAACCCCTATTACTAGCCTGTTCAACCTCTTTTTCGTGTCATCTTAGATTCCCAAAGATTGGAAAGCAGCTGCCGTCATCCCCCTCTTCAAAGGGGGGACACACTCTTGACCCAAACTGCTACAGACCTATATCTATCCTACCCTGTCTTTCTAAGGTCTTCGAAAGCCAAGTCAACAAACAGATTACCGACCATTTCGAATCCCACCATACCTTCTCTGCTATGCAATCTGGTTTCAGAGCTGGTCATGGGTGCACCTCAGCCACGCTCAAGGTCCTAAACGATATCTTAACCGCCATCAATAAGAAACAATACTGTGCAGCCGTATTCATTAACCTGGCCAAGGTTTTCGACTCTGTCAATCACCACATCCTCATCGGCAGACTCGATAGCCTTAGTTTCTCAAATGATTGCCTCGCCTGGTTCACCAACTACTTGTCTGATAGAGTTCAGTGTGTCAAATCGGAGGGCCTGTTGTCCGGGCCTCTGGCAGTCTCTATGGGGGTGCCACAGGGTTCAATTCTTGGACCGACTCTCTTCTCTGTATACATCAATGATGTCACTCTTGCTGCTGGTTAGCAATGCAGTGAAGTAAAAGTTGTCAAAAATATAAATAGTAAAGTACAGATACCCCCGAAAATGACTTCAGTAGTACTTTAAAGTATTTTACTTCAGTACTTTACACCGCTGAGTATGTGGACAGAGCTACTGGCATTTTCCTTCCAGGTAAGTCACAGTTAAATGAAGGATATTGAGACTTACCCAGCTTCTTGATCTTCTCCAGCCTCTTAAGCATGTCCTGAGTCATTCTGATGGGCCCTCTGCAGTCTCTCCCCATGAGAATGAACCTCCCTCTTTATGGATGTGATGTAGAGCATTCCAGCAGCCATGGCCAGCAAAGGGGCCAGCCCTCGGACCCAGCCTAGCCTCATCATCCCTCTGCGTGTGATCGCTCACCCTGGGGATACAGACAGGACGGCCTTCCTCTCTCACTCGCCGACTAAGATCCAGGCTCCCCTGAAAGGGGGGAGTGTGAGGTGCACCATACCTGGCTGCCACTCATCAACACCTTTTTTAAATATTTGCACAATTGAACAGGTCAAAAACATGCACCTAATGGATACAACTGTTCATTTGGCATTCAAGTCATTGTTGAGGCCAGGGAATAAATGCCGAAAGCCACAATACTACAGGCTGCAAAGGTGTGGCTCTCTGAAAGTGATGGTCTTGGCTGTCACTAGCACGTTGTCTTGTAATTCAAACTCAAGCCCACAATGAAGAGTATCTGTAGCTCTTCCCATTCTAGAGTAACCGAAAATCTGGTTGACCACCTGCTTTTAAGAGGTAACGGAGCAACCTGGTCTCAGAGCATTTCGTATTATTCCGTATGTAAATCCACGACACTCCGCTTAGTATGACATGTTATATTTCGTATGGTATGTATTCATTTGTAGTTGTTCATCATCCATTTTGAATGATACAGTATGTTACGAATTACAATTCGTATGATATGTCGCAAATTGCAATTCTTACAATATGTTATGAATTTGCAAGACGTATGATACTGTATGTACGAATTCCAATTAGCTAGGTGGATAACACTAACGTTAGGGGGTGGCTAGCGTTAGCTAGGTTGGGATTTAAGGTGAGGTTAAAGGGTTAAGGTTAGGGGAAGAGTTATCTAACATGCTAAGTAGTTGCAAAGTAGCTAAAAAAAGTAGTACTGTAGGTAGTTGCAAAGTTGATAAAAAGATAAAGTGCTAAAGTTGACAACCTTTTGGTTGCTAGATATTCACGTTATACACTCAACCAACCACCCTCCTTTTGTTCTTGCCTTAAGAGACCTTCGGTCTTATGCAACCATACCAAACGTAACATATCATACAAGTTTGAGCATGCCGGATTTACTTTTAGTATGCTACGTCTAGTCTATGAGACCAGGCTGAATGGAGCATTGAAGTACATCTCAATTTCCCCTGTGTATAACTTACTCTCAGAGCTCAAACCAAGCAGCATGAGGGTCTGGATGCACAAGGTTGACCACTGACCCTGTCTGGTAAATGAGGATTGAGCATAGAATGTGTGATCAATAGAAGCAGGGAACAATGACACTTTGTTAACTCTGTGATCACCATACCTTCTCTTCTTCCTCTGGCCTGTATGTTCACCCCTCACTCTACCTACATGGTAATGCTATATGTTGCTATCGTTTCGTCGACTCACAAGCTGAATGTTTGATTTACACAGCATCAAAATTATCAAAGGTCCAATCAAATGGGCAGAGGCAAGGAATATAAAACACAATTTATTCAATTATATGTTCTTTCAATTACATGTTCATTCATTTTTTCACATCAATGTACAGTTCATCAGGTGGAATGCCCTCAATTCAATTACTTCCAAATAGACCACAATGGTTGATTGTGAAATAATTTGGTTGAAATGAATGCACACACTTTCTATTTGTTTTAGTACAGTACAATAAAATCAACAATGTCCTGGCATGCTATTTTACAGACTTAGAGAAAGCAAAACAGTAATTCAGTACATCACACAATATGATCATTAGGGCACCAGTCTGTGGGGCTCTCTTAAATAACAATGTTCAGTGAGCACGGAAGAATAAACAAGAAAATCATTAAAATTACAATTGAAACATGGTAAAAAAAATATATATTTAATTGAGACATTGCCAATGTGACCTGGTTATGTACACATAGAGTGCTTGAGATATAGTACCACAAATATTTCATATATATGTCACACCTTAAACCAATCATTTAATCATAACAAAATTGTAAAATGTACATTCAATTATGTACTGTTAAAAAGGAAATCTATTCCATTTCTGATCATGTTACAAATATAAACACTGTTTTAAAATGACTTTCTATAACTGGAGCAAGTGAAAAGCATCAGTACAAGTTGCCATAAAGAAGTTTAGAGAGAACAAAAAAAATCTACTCTCCTTCATTTGGCCCAAGTTTTATTGAAGAAAGCTCAACATTGTAGCAAATTGTCCTTTTGTCGAGGTAAGAGAAGTTAATCAAAATAGATGGAACTGCTTTGATGAGGAATTAAGCTTTTTAAAATGAAGTTTGTGTGAGGAGGAGTAAAAAACAGATGATGCATTGTGGGTCAGAGGGAAGTCACTTTGGATGCTGAAAGGCACATTTGAATAACAAGTTGTGAGGATCACTGGTCAGAATATTCCTGTTTTGCAGACACTGGAACACTTTGTATATGACAATGACGTATGAAGAATATCAAACCATCCAATACCAGTCCAAGCTAGACATTTCAGGCCAGGAAAATAACATTCATCTTCATTGACAACTTGAGAGCCCTCTTTTAGAGGTAAAAGTTGTTGTCAGGTGGACAGCATTTTTTCTGACTTATAAGTGATTGTAATTTTATTCAGTAACACCTAGGGTTGTATTAATCTTCATAATAAACTAGTAATGAAACATACTATGATCAACAACCACAAATGATTGAGTCAAAGTCAAACTCCATAAACATGGTAAACTCTGAGTAATCTCTAGGGGAGTTTGTGCACATTAGTGCTTTATGTTTTTCCCCTATCACCATCATCTCTGCATGGGAGATGCTTTGTGCTGCTAAGAGCCTTAAACATCACATCCATGGCACGGGCAACTCCTTGGGCTTGCCATGCGTATTTCAGTGCAAACGGGCCAGGGCTTAGCCTGTGTATATTTTGGGTCAGACGTCTGTGTTGTCAAAGCCAAAACGTCAATGCCAGTAGAAAACGTGCAGGAAATTAGCCTACTCAAAGAGCTTTAAACCTCTGGCAAAAGGACATTAAATGTGGCTCGGCCTAACCTGGCTAGACCGAGAGTGGAAAACAGGCCAATCTGGGCATTGATCTGGGTTCTAAGCTAAGGGATCCCATTTTAAACTAATGCAAATGACCTGTGCTACTTTCCAAGCTTATGACAAGTGAATGTGGCCACATTCTAGATGCAGTAAGTCCATTTGTGACTACTGCAATAACAGAGAATACCAACAGTTGCTGATACACAGCTCATTACCAAAAGACCCACCAAAGACGTCTCCTGCAGCTAGACAGAGTCCAAACACTAAACATGTGATTAGACAAGGAAATAAATTCTATAGTGCACAAATATAACAAATTGATAACCCACTACATCTACAAAACAGGATATACTCCAACCATGACCCCCATTTAATGTTATTAATATGTGTCTTATGTTTGACCTCTGATGATACTAACCCTGATGTGACTTATGCATCCCCCCTCCCCTCAACCCCCTCCCAGCCCCAAGCCCTCTGTCCCTGGGGCCTTTATGTGATGGGGGACAGGCCCTGCTGGTGCTCCAGACTGTCACTGTCTGCAGTGTGCTCCAGCGGGGGCCTGATGACAATGTGGACTGATCTCTCCCTGGGTACCTCCTGCTTGCTGCTGCTAACAGCCCTGGTGCTCTTGGTCCTGCCCTCGCCCATCTGGCCCTCAGCCGAAGCCCCGATTGGACGCAAGCGCTCGGCGGACGCCAGCTTCACAGAGTTCTCTCTCTTGGGCCTGTCTGTGGCGCTGGAGAACGGGCTGGAGAATGCCTTGTCAACTGCGTCAGAGAGGGGGAAGTAAGATGCCTGTTACTTTATGTACATCATAGAGATGTGGATTCAATTTAGTCTTTGTGTCAATCTGCCACTCTCAAAGTGTAAAAAATGCCTAGTGAAGTTTTTTTTTTTTTCACATGCAAACACATACGTATGAGAAGGCATGGTGGTAGTATGGTAGATGACTGTTCCTCTTACCTATCCTGTTGATAAGGGCTGGTTTGTGGGAAATATGCTGCGCTATCTTGTTGTTGTTCTCCACGTTGCCGAGGCTCTCGTTGGGCCTTCTCACGGTGCGGGTCTTGGGCCGAAACTTGCTGGAGCGTGCCTCCTGGATCCACTCATGCTGCATGGCCTCGTCGGGCGTCATGCGCTTCTTAGGGTCCCACCTGACAGAGAGAAGAGAGTCAGTCAGAGGGAAAATCCCAATTGCATACTCCTCGCGTCCTCTCTCCTTCTCAAAACCGATCGGAGGAGAAAATCAGGGGTCCCTCCCCTCTGACATTCTCCTCCATTGGGTTTTGAGATGGATCTCGGGAGAGAGAAGAGAGGATGCAAGGAGGATGCAAATGAGATTATTCCTGAGAGAACCAGAGGTAAAACCACACACTGGACTTCCTTGTAGATTTCAATCTCAATGGGCCTCACCTGGAAGCGAAAGAGGGCTCACTTCACCTGACAGTTTAAAATGATTCCTTACTATTAGTAATATTTGAGATTGGGTGATTCTATGGCTGTGTTATTGACAGGTGTACAGTGTGTACAGTACATACGTGAGACAGCGTTTGATGAAATCCAGAAAGAGAGGATCGTTGGTCTTCAGGGCACTGGTCAGATCCTTGGAGTTGGGCCGTCTCTTTCTCCCCTTGCTGTTGGTGATGTTCCTGGGGTTACCCTTGGAATCTGCACAATCACAACCAGGGATTATCAACAAGAGGATCTCTTACTAAGAATTATAAACCGGGTAGTTTGGGTCCTGGATGCTGATTGGCTGAAACAGCATTTCAACCGGCTATATATCAGACAATATACCATGGTTGTGACATAAACATACCTGTTTACTGTTCTATTTATGTTGGTAACCAGTTTATAATAGCAATAAGGCACCTCGGGGGTTTGTGGTATATGGTTGATATTCAGGCACTCCCTTTCACGTTGTGCATAAGAACAGCCCTCAGCTATGTTATATGGCCAAGATACCACACTCCCTCAGGCTTATTGCTTAATTAAACACCCTGTGACACTAAAATTATGCAAATCCCTACATCAGAAATGTATACATTTAACTGTGATCCTATTGGTACGTCAGTAGAAGTGAAAGGTCTCAGTTAAACAGAATTTCCATCGAACAGTCAAAGAGAAAACCATGTGACTGCACTAGATCAAAAATGCTTACCAAAAAATTGCCTTTTCCTGGTCGCTGTTGACAAGAAATCAGTTGGAGGCATTCCCAGTACCTGAGAACAAATCAGACAAACTCACACAGTGAGTAATACATCAACATTGCTAGCCAAACCACAAGGTTGAAAGAGCCATTAACAAAGAGAACATGATATTGTAGGTACTAGGTAGGTACCTCCATGATGCAGGCAATCTGCTCCACCTCACTCTCCCCAGGAAAGAGGGGGAAGCCAGTGTAGAGCTCAGCCAGGATGCAGCCAAAGCTCCACATGTCGATGGCCATGCTGTAGGGATGGCCCAGGAGCACCTCTGGGGAACGGTAGAAGCGGCTCTGGATGTAGGTGTAAACTGTGGAGGAGGAGAGCCAGGTATTAGGTATGCTATAATGTGATGCTATAATGAGGTTGTGCCCCCTGTTTGCCTACTTGATCCAACCTTACATTAGAAAACATACAAACTAAGACACTCACCTCTCTGCTGCTCGTAGCAGCTGGAGCCAAAGTCAATGACCTTGATGTTGCCTTGGCCTTTGTGTGAAAGAAGAATGTTTTCCTGGAAAATAAACACCCAAGTATGAGCACATTCTCTCCATCTCCTGTGGCACCATTAAACTGAACCAACAAGGAATATGTTTGCAAATATGCTTCACTTTTCATTATGTAATGTTAAGGTGGTTAGGGGTTAAAGGTCATGGCTAGGGGTCATACCGGTTTTAGGTCACAGTGGATGATCTTCTCTTTGTGCAGCATCTGCAGGCACTTGAGGAGGGAGTAGGCAAAGCGGCGCACCAGGATCTGGCTGAAGCCCTGGAAGTTGTTCTTCTTAAGGAGTTCGTACAGGTTCACTCTGCACGGTCAAAGATAAGCTAACATCCTTTAGATTTAAATGGCCAAATAATCTTAATACTACATGTTTACCTCCTGTGGATGAAATATAGCAGAAGTATTCTCTCCTGAACTAAATCAACAAATAACAAAAGGGTATTATTGTATTTCTGAATATGATCTTATCTTTGGCCCTACAGTGTCAGTGTCCGTCCAGCCTACCCCAGGAGCTCGAAGGAGATGCAGAGATGGTTCCGGAAGTAGAAGTGCTCCTTCATGTGAATGACGTTGTGTTGGTTGTCTCTGTCCTTCCTTCTCAACGCATCCAGGATCTTCAACTCCACCATGGCCTGGTGGTGGAACCTGCAGCCAATCATAACAGAAAAGCAGTGTTATAACATGTGTCATAGCATGTTATTAGTGAAAGGTTGGTATTGGACAACCCAGCTGTACTACGATATGCTAGCTAGCTGGTGGCGTTAGTCACCTTTTCTTGTTGCGAATGACCTTAATGGCGACAAGTTCAGTGGTCTTGTGATCCAGGCACTTCAGGACCTGTCCGAAGGATCCTTTCCCGATCACCTCCAGCACCTCAAACCGGAAGCCTATGTGGTCATGCGCGACCTGCAGAGAAAAGGGCATAATTTACTTTAAAGCAATACTGCAAAAAGTTTACTCTATATGGCACTAAAACTGGTTCTGAAATTCACAGTTTCTTTACTGCCATCTTTGTGCCCATTTGATGTTACCTTCAGATAGCCTCCGCTCTCATCGTCGTAGCCAGAGTTGTGTGGCAGGCTGGGGGAACCCTCCATCTTCTTGGCATCCAGGCCCAGGTACCAGACCTCGGAGTAGTCCATGACCTCCTCCTGCTCATGTTCAGTCAGACGATCTTTGAACGCCTTCAGGACCTCTGTATAGGAGGGAAAGGAAATTCCTGTCAGCAAATCCCAGTTTGCATTTGTTTCTTCCTGATTAAATAAGATCAAGGGACAGAAAACTCTTTCTCCTTTAGAATTGCCAATACTAAACGCCAACACCAGCAACTTCCATCAACGCTTCCCTACTCTCCAACTCAGGCCTAGTCCTACCCTTAGCCCACACACACCTGCAGGAGACATGGGCAGATTGTGTCCCTCAATATTCCTCTCCTGCTCCTGATTGTTCTTCCTGTTGATGGACTCTGGCAGACTCTCCACTGTGGAGCTCCGTAATCTCTCATCCTGTCAATTACAAAACATACAGGAAATTAACTAGTTGCAGAGGTTTTGCATGGTAACAATTTAACACTGTTATAATTTCTCAGTGGAATGTTTCATTGCTTCACTATACTAGGCTCTAAGTACATAATACCAAGAGATTAGCCTAATTGTAACAAGGACTCACCTGGAAGCTTTCCTGGTGCCTGGTACCTGAAAGCTGCCCATCACAAGTGTTTTGCAGCCCCTTGCTGGTGATATGGGGCAGGATGCTTTCGGACTGGTGATGGTACTTGGCATTGTTTACAACCAAGGGCTTAGCATCCAGCTTAGGCAGAGTGCCTTTGCCCGAGCCACAGTTCTACAGCCAGAACAAGAGAGAGAGGGCGGCAGAGAGAGAAGGACCCACATTTAGAGGGTCATCTAGGTTAAATCAAACAGACAATACAGGTGTTGTTTTATAACGAGGTTTGAGGCACTGGGTGTTTCTAGTTTTCCTGCCGATTCAGTAATAAGGCAAGTAGCCTGTGGTGCCCAGAAAGGGCATAGAGTTACGTCACCAGGGCGAGAGTGAAGCAGGGTCTACAGCCTTGGAGGTCTGCTTTTCGACAGAAGCTTTCACTGCAGCCCGATTCGGAGTCTCTCTCTCCATGTATTTTTCCTTCACTCTCTCTTGTTTATAGGCTGATAGTCTTTCTCGGTACACTATGTAACACATCCTCTCGAAAGCTGCCCAAAAGGCTAAGCTATACCAGGGCATCACCTCTGACTGAATAGAGCTGTGCTGCAGTTACAGTAGTATGGCTCTCGTGGTCTTATTGATTTGAACTGAAACAGCGCTGCCAAATCGAGAGGGGAATTTCTATTTATAGAATGCACTGTTTAATCTCCAGGGCTTTACTGCAGTATCTGCAAGATAAATTATTCATAAAAAGCTATATATAGCAACATGGTACCGAAGACAGTTACCTCTGCACCCGGCCAGCACGTTTTCACACTCTGTTATTATGAACATTGAATTGTTTGGGATAAGGAAAATTACTGTTAATCTTAAAACTCAGGATCCACGATTCACAACTGGTGATAACTACCTTGCTCCATCTTTTCAGAGGTGCGGGCTGGGCAGTTGCATCATACAGTATTCCCCCACAGCTCACACTAGTCACAGTACTCCCACACAACGACCAGATCATGACACAGTCATCGTATTCCCCCGCACACCCACAAACAAGAGCAAAATACTGGAGGACCAGGGAGTAGCTTTACCTGCTGCTGCTGGTAGGCCCGGCTGGACCCAAGGCGTGTGCATTCAGGCTGGAGTTTGTGTTGCTGGGAGTAGGCGTCGGGCCTCCCTGCCTGTGGGGATTGGACGAGAAAAGAATGTCATAAAATATGAGCTAGCTGAAGATGAACACACTTGTGCACACACCTACACATAAGCACACATTATTTTGCTTGGCCCCAGCACTCACACATTTACACACACACCAACTGCATATAGAATATCTATGAAGGCCAACATTGTAATTAAATTACAATGTATTTTTAGAACTATGGCTACAGTAGACACATTAAGCCCGTTTTTGAATACTGCAATATAAAAATGTGCAGTAGCCCAAATATATTGTGAATCCAGTGCTGACACCAGATAGGTGTCTGTCAGCCATGACAAACAGATCATATTAACCCAGTAGACCCCAGGAAGCTAATGATCCATTCCTGAGCACACTGAGCTGTAGATCATGGGGATTAAAGTGGGTTAGTCCATCTGAAGGTCAGTGGAACCATGAGACCATGGGAGTAATTATGTCAACACATTGACATCTGATTCTGAAATCTGCTGGAAAGTGTTTTCAGACCTAATTACTGTCTGTCCAGTACAGTCTGTACAGTACACTTAGAGTGCAGAGAGGTTCCAAATACAGTATTGTGAAATAAAACAACATGCAAAAAAGCTCACGTTGAATTTGTATCCAATAAGCTACACAAAACAAAGCAATAGCATTCTTTATACCTCACCTTGATATGAATTTCTGGAAACATTGCTTTATAACCGGGTGAATTTCAATTATCATCGATAAATCACTCCTAGTTGGTCCACGTGAGCGCACAGCTTGAAAACATTCCCCGGCTCAATTTTATTCCCGAGTAAACGCAGAAACCAATATTCCGCTTCGCATCAAAACGACGTTGGGGCCCGGTGGAAATTGCAGAGTAGTGCTGCTGAATAGTAATGAACGGACTGTAATATTGGAAAAAGCTTTGTCAGCCGAAGATTATGGCGAGTGTGCACGCTGTTGTTAGCCTGACGCGCATATCGTCGGAGAGCCACCTGTTAGGGTATTCTACGGTCACAGCTTATTTCACATCGACAAGCGACACCGTGGACTCCCGATATAGATTTCTTGTCAATTCATTCAACTGTCCAACTCCGCAGACTCCTCAGTCATAACTTTCCAAGCATGGGAATCAACATTGCGCGTAAAACAAGTTATGTTGCTGGTAGCCTATAGAACCATGTACAGTATTTGCCAAATCCTCCAGCAAAACAAAATCCATCGATAGTTTGTGACCAAGCTCAAACAACAACAAATCCCCTCTCTCTCTAGCCCCTGTATTACACCACTTTTTCTTAAGTCCCAAGATCCTTGGGTTCAGTCTTCGCGGTATTTTATCTCATCGTGTAGGCCTACTGTAGAGAATGGGATGCACCCACACTGGTTCAATGCTCACGTGTAAGTGCAGTAAGACTCACTGTCCGGGAACTGAAACTCAGAGAAACACTGCTGAGTAGCAACCACACATCTGAGGTTACTACTTCACTTTAGTCTCCCACGAAGGTACCATCAAAATAACCACATTAAACATCGAATATTTAATGATTCACAACACCTTTACATTTGTAAAGATATTTAGTTCAAAAATGCAATTGTCAAAAACAGTACTAAATCATCAAATGTTTAATCATTGGATCAGTTTTTAAATCACACACACAGCTATGTCTTACTATACTTGTAAGGACTCTTTGGTGGACCAACAATTGATTGCCATTTAAAATCATATTTTCCCTAACCCTAAACATTAGCCTAAAGCAGCCTTTTTATAAGTGAGGACCGGCATGCCCTCACTTCTCAAAATTGTACTGTAAAAAACGAATGCACGCACGCACACACACACACACACACACACCTTATAATTGAAAGGGAATTACACATCAAGGCAAACCATGTGCTAGCTCATCCAGAGTGGAGAATCCTTTGAGATGTGGAGGAGAGCCATCTACACCTTCATATGATTCATCCTACATACCCCAAGCGTGAAGTGGGTGGTACAGTATGTTCTACTGAAGCCTACGGTCGGCATGGTCAGTCATCTCGGGGTAGACACGACTACATAACTGGTCGTTTCATAACACGTTTTTATCAGTGCTGACAGAAAATACCTGTTTTCTTTTCATTGCTACCCAGTGTATTTATCTCACCTTTGATATACCATCCATATATGTTTTTTTTGCCATTACACAAGCTGCAGTCTCCATGGTGATATGATTTCCAGCTTCAGTCCACAATATTGAAGATGCGCATACAGTCACAACCAGTCCTCACTAGTAAGACTCCAGCCTTTATCTGTTCATGGCTATAGGCTAAAGTGTTTTCTTAATGTAGTGTAGCAGTTATACCCAAAAGTGCAGTTGAGGTAATTGGGCAAAGGGTCATTGTCCACACTATTTTTGGGCTTATAACACTAGACCAACTGGGAAAAATTGCACAAAAGTAAAACATAGCCCTTTTTATTTTCTAGTGGAAACAAAGGTGTGTTTTTCCTGCAGCATGATGGAGTGCACCAGTAGACCTGTGTTGTTGTAGGTGGGTGTTTATTCTCTAACTTTAGTAGTAGGAGGTATCCAAGGCTAAGGAGTATGGAGGGACCACCCACTGGTCTAATCCAGATCAGGCTAAATGCCATTAGTAGCCTGCCCTGGACTGACTGCCAGAGACACAGAGGAAAACAACTCTGGAAGGAGCAGAGCTAGGAGCATAAGCACTGTGGTGGACATCAATAGCAACACAACTCAGAGCACACAAGGCAGTGTTAAAACTATAGCAATATAACTAAAACACAGTGGCCAAGCCTACATCTCTATTGTTAAGACCTCTATACACACACACACACACAAACCAAATGCCCTTCATGCAGTATGAATTTCTATGATCGAATCCAAGGTAAATCCAACAATAACAAATAGCATTCAATAACAACCACCTCTTCACTGCTGATCCAAATAAAGACAAAACAGGCATTAGTAATCTGCCCTGTTTAGAGTCTTACCTTGTCATCTTCATGTCCCAGAACAGGCCGGGGACAGACAGGCTTGGCCTGTGTAGCTGGCCTTTCCCAAGGACCCATACTATAACACAGATTGTATCTGCTTCTATCTGCATACAGAGTCAGATAGACAAAATATTGTCTTGAGTAGACTAATATGGCGCTGCTGGCTTTACCCTAAACAGTGCTGTCTGTCAGGGGTCAGAACCGGTCTAACCTTGCTGGTCAGAGTGAACTCTATCCTTTTGACTGAGCAGTGGTGGTGACACAACTGTCCCAGACAGGCAGGCAGGCAGACAGACACCTCAGGCAGGCGGTGGCTGAGGAATGGGAAGTGAATGACAGAGTGGGCTACCTTTCAGGTTCATTCCTCTGGGAATGTGTGGGTTATTTGACTTAGCTACAAGGGGTCAGAGAGTGCACATACTTGCTTTTCTTTGTGCTGCAAGAGAGATTTAACTCCACAACATACAATTGGGGGGGGGGGGGGGGGCACTTTAAAGAATAAAATGTAGCCTTCAGGATTAGAAGATGCTTCATTTCCAATTTCCAACTAAATACTTAGACCAGGAAAACACCGGACACACACCACAGACAAGTCAACAGAAATGTCCATCGCCATGTATAAAATGACTGCTCAGTGGACTGCCTATATAGCATGTATAACATGTTGTAGAGCACCCAACGCCTTTGGCTTATCACTCCCCATAAACCCTGAACACGGTGTAAGCGACCTGTCTGCATTGTCTGCCACTCTGAACCATCTGTCGGCACATCCGCCATGTGGTGGGGTGGGGTGAGCTGCACTGTCTGTTCCCCTGTCCGCTGTCCATGGTGCTGGAGATGAGACAGGCAGTCTGGCTCAATGTCAGCCAGGTAAGCCAAGACAGGTTTACGTCACCTCCTCCACCCCCTGCCGAGGGCAATGGGCTAGTGCTCTAACAGGCCATTTTCGGCTGCCACTGTTTGCAACCACATATGGGAACAATGAACAGCCATGAGCATTTTACCTGAAACAAAATGTATAATGTGATGTTTCTTTTGAGTCCAATAGGAACCAATGAAAGCAAGCTTTAAATCAAGCAATGCTCATGTTTTTTCTTCACTTTCATTATCAGCCCCAGCTGAGTTCTGATAGTATGTTCCAGAGTTTGTGGCAGATCGTGCTGCAGCCAGCAGCCCTAAATAGACATTTGATCAGAGAAGTCTGTATAACAACATATCTAGTAGCATGGAGATGTTTCCTTAGTGCATGGCGTGTAGAGGGAATTCATCATCTCTCACTATTTCATATTCCTGCCTTTGATTTCAGGCTTCCTCTCACTGGTATGCTACATGCAATGAATTAGCACCACTGGATCAGGGAGTCTCCCACTTCTTTTCTTGGTGGCTTTTTTTCATTCCACATTTCCTATCCTGTCCTCCAGTGGTCCAGCTATTTGTATCCCAAATCCCAGGTAGCCTACTGCAGATTCCAGTCACAGAGGATAATGACTACTGTTTCAATTATTTGGAACTGCAGCATTGCATAGAATTCAGCCTGTGCAGAGACTGTGCTACTCAGATATCAACATATGGTCTTTTTTAATTGCCAGAGGATTGAAATTTAACTAGGGTAGGGCTTCAGATTGATGGTAAGCTTACCTTCTTCCTGTGGTAGGCCCAGTTGGATCCAAGGCTGGAGTTTTGTTAGGCAAATCTGACTGTTGGATTGTGGGCTGATCTCAGGTGGTCAAGACATAATCTAAGTGTCTGCTAAATGCCTATATTATACATATCAAGAGGAATACAGTACCTTTTCAACAATGGGAGAAGTTGGTTCCTGTTTTCGATAAGTCTCTTCAATTTATATTTCATTTCTTTCCTATTGAAACAGAAAGGTCATCAACTTGAGAGGTTTAAAGAGTCTGAAGATTTTTGATCTTTTGTGAGCAAGTTTTTTAAATCATATTTGTCTGTTATCCCTTTAGATGTTTGCATAGTCAGTTGAGTAAATAACACAGCAATAGAATGAAAAAAAAAATAGAAAATGCACTCGAAAATTAGGCAAATTCACGGTTATTTTTGTATATTTTTTATTGTTAAACAAAATCGTAAATGGAAGTCATACAACTAATTCACACTTACTTTCGCTCATTGGATGGATTTACTTCGCTCATGTTCGGTGTTTGCTGCTGCAAGGTAACATAGTAAACGAAATATTGAACTCAGTCAAACGCAATGGTCAAACTGACTATGCATATATACGCGTCATGTCATTATGATTTCATGATGTCGTAATGGAGATACATTCGGACTGACGGCGGCGCGCTGTCGACTGATCAGCGCTAAAAGTGAAATTAACACGTAAAACAACGCATTATGTAACGCTAAAAATCATGATAATGTTTAGTGATTCACTTTCCATTTCTGGTTTTGGGAGAAATGAGCATTATCATTCACTCAAAAAACAACTGTCCACAATGTTCCATACCACAGGGGAGATGTTGCACAAACTCATTTGGGCCTATACAGGCGATACTGGAAACATGCTCACTACATAAAAACGTATCGTTTATATTGAATCTTTAATGTTTTATACATTGTACAAAGCTTTCGCTGAACAAAATCCACAAAACTTTTAGAAAAATAGTTGCCTATTCTACTTGATGTTAGTAAAATCAAGGTAAAAAGTTATATAAAGGGCCATTCTGTAGTTGCTACATCCATTATTTTACTTTTAAAATAAGCTGTTTTACTCCAATGTTTGTGACAGAAACAATAAATCAACTAAATGCAAACAAACACTACCCACTGGGCAGCCTTCAGTTCAACTTCTCGTTTTTATTTACATTTGGTTTAGTTGTCAACTAACGCGAATTTAACATAAAATTAACAACAAATGTCATGTCGTTTTAGGTTAAAAGTTGGGTGAAAAAAATATATAATGCCCTTACCTTGACTTTTTGTAAATCCAAATCAGTTTTTCACGTTGATTCAACTTCATCACATATATTTTTTGGGTTGAAATGGCGTGGAAACAAAGTTGATTCAACCAGTTTTTGCCCATTGGGTATATAGCCTCAAAACATGGTTAAAACTAGTTTTGATATCACGGGTGGTCAGTCCTTACATCCACAGCTTTGTCTATGAATTTCAGAGTGGTTACATTTCTCCAGCCTCATCCCTCAGCTTTTTACCAAAACGGGGGCGGGGTCTCCGCTTTGTTGTTGATTTAACTGATTGCCACTTTAACAATGATAATTTTGCATTTTAAGATAATTATATCCAGCAGAGTGCGCCATTGCACCATTTCATTTACATGTTGGAGTGAAAACTAAAAACAGACAGAAGACAAACTCTATTTGAAATAATAAAACACACAAAGGGTTTGAAATCTGAAGGCTTTGTTATAGGCCAAAAAACAGTATAAGTTGGGAATTGTCCTTTGTTAAGTCAAATGGTCCAAAAGAAAAAAGCTGTTATAAAAAGGAGAGCATGTACGACCCCAGACTAATAATAATTTACAGTACAATTTTAATGCCTCTTATAAAATAGACAGATCTAGAGGATTACAAAAGAAATCCTGAAAGTCAACTGTCAATTACACAGAGCCCCTCTCTAATAGATAGGTGGGGTCAGTGACTAGCAACACTGGGGTGCAGGGGTTTGACCCGCACCATGCGAGACAGTCCAAGTCTTAGACCCTGCCCTGGAGACTTCACTGGGACACTCTGTGATGAGCTGGGACTTCTTCCAACGTGACCTGATGACAAGTTGTATGATAAAAATAATGGGTGAACTGGGTCTTAAAATGCCTGAATACAAGGCACAAACATGCAGTCCTACAACTGCTTATGAGATTACGATGACCTCCTTGACCTTTCAGTCCGTCTTACCTGGAGGATTCCACTTGGGTATTCTGCCCCCCGCTGGACTGCCAGAGACTGCAGGTCTGGAGATAGGAGAAGTGCCAGGAGACCTCTTGGGCACAGAGGCTGGCTTGGCAGTTGGACTTCTACCTAAGGTGGGAGTTTTTAGATTGGGAGTCCCTGTAAGGAACAGAAGGACAATTTGATTGAAACTCTGCAGGCTAGGAGCATAAAAAGATTGGGTTATTAGAATGGCAGTTCATAGTTCCTAAAGCTATTAAGTACCTGTCAAATGTGGTTTGGTTTTTGATGGTTTTGAAGGCTGCTTTTCTTCCTTTGGTTTAGCTTTTGGTTGCTCCTTCTTGGCTGTCTTCTCTTCTGTGTTCTTTTTCTTTGGTTTCTTTACTGTGAACTCATCATCATCACTTTCAGCTGGATCACTGAAATCAGCATCACTCTCTGAATCTGACTAGAAAGGAATATTCAGTATACAGTACGCAACAAATGTGTGTCATGTAATACCTGGAATGTAGAAAAACAAAGAGCCTATGCCTTTGGGTTGCTATGACAACCTGGTGTCCCTTTGGGATTGTAGTCCTCATCGCCATCCTTCAGCATGCTCCTTTGCTGCTCTGTAGCCTTGGAAGCTGCCTTCCTCTGTCTGGAGGGGGCGCAAGGGGATCCCCGATCATTCGTGATCTGGTCAAGGCCTAAGGGAGGAGAGGATCTAATCACAAAGGGATCACTAGTGACTGTGACATGCAAAGGCATTGGATTGAATAATATTAAATAGATTTGGCAGTGGTGGGCATTTGAGATATCAAAAATAAATACCTAAAAGGTTGATGTCCACACAGGAGTTGGAAAGGCGTAATGATGGATCCAGATTTTCACCATCTCTTTGTGGTTGATTCTTGACATATTTTTCTAAAAATATATAGAATAAAACAAAATTAAATTGCAAATAATTTTTGGCACTGAGTGAGAAATGTGAGTCATCCATTCTCTACTGTATGTATGTGCATATTGTGATAAAACTACCATGGAGCCAAACCACTCCAAATTGCTGTTTTGCTGTTGAACAGCAATGTTTCAAACACCAGTTGTTAAGAATCAACAATAAAATGCAAACCTGGATTATAAGAACATTGTTCCTCATTTATCTCGGTGGTTTTAAGCAACGACAAAGTAAGAGCTGCTTCCAAATCTCTGTCATACAGCTTCTCATCCAATGGTTTCCTGAAAAACACAGGTACAATTCTGATGTTAGCATATTTTACATTAAAGGCCTTCTCAAAGGGACATGTGACAAAAGTGTGACAAAGCTAACATGTAACAAGTGATATGTGTAGTGTAGTTGAATTCTGGTCATCCTGACCTGCAGTGCTGAAGTTTCACCGACAATACTGATCAACATAGAGCAGATTGATCACAAGGTTACATTCAGAGAGACTTTGACTCTGTATCACCATGACACATCAAAACACCCCTACTGCCACTGGCCTCAGAGACCTTGCCAATGATTCACCACACCTTGTGGCTTTTTGTGATTTGATGCATGGCAGATCACAAGCAACACGTCTGGCTAAAAGACTCATTTGAGTTTGAGCACTGATTTATGGAGTTCTTCTCTGGGCCAGTGGTCAGCATGATGTCATTCCATACACCATCTAGACACACTGTCCCGAATACTGCCTGCAACTGGCTATTTGTTATTGTTTTTCTCTCACTATGCAGAATAAGGTGAAGGGGCACTGACTGAGGGCAACAAAGACATTCAGAGTGTCTCTGTTCTGAATGCATGCTTCTGTTTGCATAGCTGCTGTCACACACTACAAAACTGTTAAGAATGTGTCATACCTTTTGTCTCCACAACATATATATTGAGGAACAAAGAAACAACAAGTAATTCTATTGAATATATGGTGTTGTTTTATAAACGTTTAAGGGTTCTTTCTGCTTGTTTCTGATTCCACTTCCTACCTGTTCTTGTGGCCTATGGATTGTGAGCTAGTCTCTTGACTGGAGGCCTTGTTTGAAGATTTCTTGCTCTTCTCCTGCGCTGGCTCTTTCACACTCTCCTTGGCTTTTTTGCTGGGTGGTGCTTTCACAGAGGCAAAATCATCATCTGTTTCACATGATCAGAAACAGTGGAACACATGATTACATACAAACCATAAAAGGAGAAGGGAATTGCAACACCAACTGGCTATTTACACCATAAATTAATGAAATACATTGGATTTGACATACCATCAGCCAAGTCCTGGAAATCTGAATAATTTACAAGCTTTGTCTTCCTGTCAACAAACCACACACACACACACACACACACACACACACACACACACACACACACACACACACACACACACACACACACACACACACACACGTGACAAAATTTGCAAGATCAAGTAACGTTAGTCTCTCTAGACAGACGGGTTGCCTCCCACAATGTACTAATGTCGGTCTGGGATTCGTACTAACGTTACGTTAGCAAGTTACTGTAGCTAATTAAGCTTAGCTAATAAAAAAAAGGTAAGCTTTGGTTACAAACCTCGATGGTCGCTCCATATCAGTTTTCTTTTCTTTAGCGATGGTTAAAATTATATTATTGCTCAAATGTTTTAATGATCGTATCATAAAAGTAGCCATAAAACATACTTTGCAGATTTCTTTCAACAGTGGTCTCTGGTACACGAAAACAAACTTTCAATCATCCCGCCCGAAAATGTGATTACAAATCTCACGATTTAGATTCGTTGATTCGTCGTTTCTTGTTCTTCAGGTGTGTGTGAGACAAAGGGACATTTTCAATTCTATAGTATCGTTGCGTCCTCTCTCCTCTCTTCGTCTCCTTCTCAAAACCCAATGGAGAAGAATGTCAGAGGGGTGGGACCTCTGGCGTTCTCCTCCAATGTGTTGTGAGAAGGAGACGAGATCTTCCCAAAGATATGTATAACTAACCCTCCTTGTTCCATCTGTGTGATGGTGAGAAGAGGCGAATCTACTGAGAAGAAATACAACTTTCACCAATCTATAAACACAGGTCTAGGATCAGATTAAACCAAAGTATAGTTTTTATTTTACCTTTAGTCAACTAGGCAAGTCATTAAGAACAAATTCTTATTTTCAATGACGGCCTCGGAACAGTCTTGTTCAAGGGCAGAACGACATATTTTTTTCCCCTTGTCAACTCGGAATTTAATCCTGCAACCTTTCGGTTACTAGTCCAACGCTCTAACCACTAGGCTACCTGCTGCCAATAAAAGTTTAATCAACAATCAGTAACCAATTAACAATTCGAGGGGTTTTGTTTTGTACAGAAATCGTTTTCTGCTTTACTTTTATTGAATTGTAAATTATGTCATTGAAGTTGTAGAAGTAGCAAGTGTTGTGTGTGGCCTCTGTTTCAGGGCTAAAAATCGCTGAAATTAGATTAGCTAATTTAGATTTTGTTGTGTGAATTAACAATATCAATTTATTTAATTTAATTCGAGTTGTACAGGTTTAGCTACATAAATTGACATTTTAAGCAAGTGCAATATAAAAGCAATAGTGTAAAGTACTTAAGTACAAATATTTTAAAGTACTACTTAAGTATTTTTTTAGGGTATCTTTACTTTACTTTAGATTTTTTTGACAACTTTTACTTCTACTTCACTACATTCCTAAAGAAAATACTGTACTTTTTACTCCATACATTTTCCCTGACACTCAAAAGTACTCGTTACATGTTGAATGCTTAGCAGGACACGAAAAGTGTCAAATTCATGCACTTATCAAGAGAAAATCCCTGGTCATCCCTACTGCCTCTGACCTGGCGGACTCACTAAACGGGAATGCTTTTGTTGCTTTTTTTTGTAAATATTATTCATTAAATTTATTTTTAAGGGGTGCTTTGTATGAAAATTATGTCAGTGTTTAAACCATGTACATTTAAAAAACATTGTGCCATCTGGTTTTATTAATATGAAATGATTTATACTTTCACTTTTGATACTTAAATATATTTTAGCAATTGCATTTACTTTTGATACTTAAGTATATTTAAACCAAATACTTGTAGACTTTTACTCGAGTAATATTTTACTCTGTGACTTTCACTTATATTTGATTTATTTTCTATAAAGTTATCTTTCCTTTTACTCAAGTACGACAATTTACATTGGCTGATGTAAAAAAGGGCTTCATAAATACATTTGATTGAATGATTGATTGGGTACTTTCTCCACCACGGTATAAAACGTTAGTGCTGGCTGTGCTGGCGGAAATATTTGAGGGGGTTATTGGTAAAGTTGCCATACCGACCGGCAGATGGCACTATTTATTTATTTTATGTCGTTTGTCATGTGTGTCCAACTGGAATGTATGCAGCCGTCTATACACTTGCGTCCATTCAGGATGCAAGGGTGTCGATTTCCTTCTTAACTAGCTTTAATGGCGAGCCGCCAGAAAATAACTGGAAAAAATATGCGTACTGTGTTAATAAAAAATACACGCCATTCCGTTCAGCCAAGGGTAAACAACAGACTGCTGCAACAGGATTGGCTGAACATCAGGAAGTACAGTAGCATTAGCCACTCTAGCATGGTGGTGGAACATTATGTTGTATTATCAAGACATTAAGCATATTTGTACTGCTTTTTCCTGGCAGCTTTCCATTCAAGCTCTGTGTCAATCTAAGTAACATAAAAAATAAAAATAAATCCCAGTCAAAATTAGTCAATTTAAACTAGAGATGTCATTTTTTTTGCATGGCCTGCGTCTCAATCTGCCGCATGACGGCTTTCCGCAATTGCGGTGGAAGGAGGCCGACCATGAGTGTTAGACCATGAGACATCATGAAAATCGTTCTTCTCTCAAAAACGTTAGTATTGTTCGAACAGTTTGGGCTACAAACTAATGTCACCACTTTATGGAAAGATGAGACTCACTCACACTGCCCTTTCCCACCTGGACAAAAGGAAAACCTACAGTGTATTCGGAAAGTATTCAGACCCCTTGACTTTTTCCACATTTTGTTACGTTACAGCCGTAACTTTAAGCGTCAGCTGTCAGAGCAGCTTACCGACCTCTGCAGCTGTATACAGTCCATCTGTAAATAGCCCATTCAACCAACTACCTACCTCAGCCCCATATTTGTTTTTGTTTTTCTGCTCTTTTGCACATCAGTATTTCTACTTGCACATCCTCGTCTGCACATATATCACTGCAGTGTAAATTGCTAAATTGTAATTACCTCGCCACTATTGGATTATTTATTGCCTTACCTCCTTACTTCATTTGCACACACTGTATACAGGTTTTTCTATTATGTTATTGACTGTACGTTTGTTTATCCCATGTGTAACTCTGTGTTGCTTTTGTCTCACTGCTATGCTTTATCTTGGCCAGATCGTAGTTGTAAATGAGAACTTGTTCTCAACTGGCCTACCTGGTTAAATAAAGGTGAAATAAAAAATATATATATATTTTTTTTAAATATTCTAAAATTTAAAAAAATAATAATAATGTCCTCATCAATCTACACACAATTCCCCATAATGACAAAGTGAAAACAGGTTTTTAGACATAAAAAAAAAAATAACAATCTTATTTACAAAGTGTAACGGTCAAAAGTTTGGACACACCTACTCATTCCAGGGTTTTCATTTACTTTGACTATTTTCTACATTGTAGAATAATGGTGAAAACATCAAAACTATGAAATAACACATATGGAAACATATAGTAACCAAAAAAATGTTAAACAAATCTAAATCTATTTTATATATGAGATTGTTAAAAGTAGCTTCCCTTTGCCTTTGTCACGCCCTGACCTTAGTTATCTTTGTTTTCTTTATTATTTTGGTTAAGTCAGGGTGTGACGAGGGTGGTATGTGTGTTTTTCCCTTGTCTAGTTTTTTTTTGTTGTTGTATATCTATGGGGTTTTGGTATTGTCTAGGTAAATGTAGGTCTATGGTGGCCTGAATTCCCAATCAGCTGGTTCCCAATCAGAGACAGCTGTTCATCGTTGTCTCTGATTGGGGATCCTATTTAGGTTGCCATTTTCGTTTTGTGGGTTATTGTCTATGTGTAGTTGTATGTCAGCACTCGTGTTATTAGCTTCATGTTCGTTTTGTTATTTTGTTAGAATGTTTAGTGTTCTTCGTTTTAATAAAGAAGAATGTATTCATCTCACGCTGTGCCTTGGTCTCATCGTTATGACGAACGTGACAGTCTTGATGACAGCTTTGCACACTCTTGACATTCTCTCAACCAGCTTCACCTGGAATACTTTTCCAACAGTCTTGAAGGAGTTCCCACACATGCTGAGCACTTGTTGGCTGCTTTTCCTTCACCCTGGGGTTCAACTCATCCCAAACCATCTCAATTGGGTTTAGGTCAGGTGATTGGGTTTGCATAGAGAAGATTGCCAGATTTGGTAAACTAAGGACACTGGGACTAAACACCTCCCTCTGCAACTGGATCCTGGATTTCCTGATGGGCCACCCCCAGGTGTTATGGGTAGGCAACAACACATCTGTCACGCTGATCCTCAACACAAGGGCCTTAGTCCCCTCACTTAGTCCCCTCTTGTACTCCGTGTTCACTCACGACTGTGTGGCCAAGCACGACTCCAGCACCATCACTAAGTTTGCTGACGGCGCAACAGTGGTGGGCCTGATATCCTACAACGATGAGACAGCCTATAGGGAGGAGGTCAGAGACCTGGCAGTGTTGTGCCAGGACAACAACCTCTCCCTCAACGTGAGCAAGACAACGCAGCTGATCGTGGACTACAGGAAAAGGAGGGCAGAATACGCCCCCATTCACATCGACTGGGCTGTAGTGGAGCAGGTCGAGAGTTTCAAGTTCCTTGGTGTCCATATCACCAACAAACTATCATGGCCCAAACACATCAAGACAGTCGTGAAGAGGGCATGACAATGCCTTTTCCCCCTCAGGAGACTGAACAGATTTGGCATTGGTCCCCAGATCTTCAAAAGGTCCTACAGTTGCACCATTGAGAGCATCCTAACCGGTTACATCACCGCCTGGTGAGCATCCCCCCTGTTTTTACACTGCTGCTACTCGCTGTTTATTATCTATGCATAGTCACTTTACCCCTACCTACTTGAACAATATACCTCGACTAACCTGTACCCCCGCACATTGACTCGGTACTTGTACCCCTGTATATAGCCTTGTTATTTTATTGTGTTACTTTCTATTTTATTTTTTACTTTAGTTTATTTAGTAAATATTTTCTTAACTCTTGAACTGTACTGTTGGTTAAGGGCTTGTAAGTAAGCATTTCACGGTAAGGTCTATAACTGTTGTAGTCAGCGCAAGTGACAAATACAATTTGATTTGATTGGATTTGAACCCATACAAATTAATGGACGTATCGATGTATTAAATGTGTCCAAAAAAACAGAAATATTTCCTCAGCTTTCTTATATCTCCTAGATATAGGACAGGCACTTCAAAATATTATTCCTGAATTCTTTCACTGTCTGTATATGTATGTATGTATGTATGTATGTATGTATATACAGTGCCTTGCGAAAGTATTCTGCCCCCTTGAACTTTGCGACCTTTTGCCACATTTCAGGCTTCAAACATAAAGATATAAAACTGTATTTTTTTGTGAAGAATCAACAACAAGTGGGACACAATCATGAAGTGGAACGACATTTATTGGATATTTCAAACTTTTTTAACAAATCAAAAACTGAAAAATTGGGCGTGCAAAATTATCCAGCCCCTTTACTTTCAGTGCAGCAAACTCTCTCCAGAAGTTCAGTGAGGATCTCTGAATGATCCAATGTTGACCTAAATGACTAATGTTGATAAATACAATCCACCTGTGTGTAATCAAGTCTCCGTATAAATGCACCTGCACTGTGATAGTCTCAGAGGTCTGTTAAAAGCGCAGAGAGCATCATGAAGAACAAGGAACACACCAGGCAGGTCCAAGATACTGTTGTGAAGAAGTTTAAAGCAGGATTTGGATACAAAAAGATTTCCCAAGCTTTAAACATCCCAAGGAGCACTGTGCAAGCGATAATATTGAAATGGAAGGAGTATCAGACCACTGCAAATCTACCAAGACCTGGCCGTCCCTCTAAACTTTCAGCTCATACAAGGAGAAGACTGATCAGAGATGCAGCCAAGAGGCCCATGATCACTCTGGATGAACTGCAGAGATCTACAGCTGAGGTGGGAGACTGTCCATAGGACAACAATCAGTCGTATATTGCACAAATCTGGCCTTTATGGAAGAGTGGCAAGAAGAAAGCCATTTCTTAAAGATATCCATAAAAAGTGTTGTTTAAAGTTTGCCACAAGCCACCTGGGAGACACACCAAACATGTGGAAGAAGGTGCTCTGGTCAGATGAAACCAAAATTGAACTTTTTGGCAACAATGCAAAACGTTATGTTTGGCGTAAAAGCAACACAGCTCATCACCCTGAACACACCATCCCCACTGTCAAACATGGTGGTGGCAGCATTATGGTTTGGGCCTGCTTTTCTTCAGCAGGGACAGGGAAGATGGTTAAAATTGATGGGAAGATGGATGGAGCCAAATGTTTGAAGCCTGAAATGTGGCAAAAGGTCGCAAAGTTCAAGGGGGCCGAATACTTTCGCAAGGCACTGTGTATATGTATATATATATATATCTCCAAAGGGGTCCTAAAATGTAAAAAATAAAACAGCAAAATGCTCCATGTTAGGACCATCTTAAAAAATGTAATATGTTAGCTTACTGCCCCTCCATGTTTGAACTGTTGTGAAATAATTTGAATTTGTACAATTTATTTTGCATATGTTGAAGGACTGACACTAGAGGGAGCTCCTGCATCATGATCATCATTCATAACATGCACATCGTAGGAGGCTGGTGGGAGGAGCTATAGGAGAACGGGCTCATTGTAATTGCTGGAATGTAAGAAATGGAACCATATCAAAAACATCAAACATATGGAAATCCCATGTTGGACTCTGTTCCTTTTATTCCATTCCAGACATTACAATTAGCCTGTTCTCCCATAGCTCATCCCAACAGCCCCCACTAATGCACACCAGGGTCTAGTGTGAGAAGACATAGCTATTTTCTTTCCATTTAGAGTTACATTTGTCACATGACCAGAGCAGTACGTTGTGTACTGATACCTTCGATCACTGTTGCTGGCCCAGACTTAAGTGACATCCACAATTCCACAGAAGCCAGTGATCCAGCAGGTGGCACTATGTGACTTTCCTACTGGATAAGTTTCAGATGGCCTGGTGACCTGGTGAGTGACATGAACGTGACACGTCCCCAGCCCGCCCACACGCCGGCTGGAAGCAATCACAACTCACTCATTTTCTCTTATAACGAGACTTCTGAACAAGCACCACTTTGGAGGGTTGTCATTTTCTAGTTTGTGGGTGGGTGGCAGACAGTCGGGTGTGGTTTGTCACGCAGTGGACCTTTCTAGTGATGGTCCATATCCCTGGACCTAGACTTAGGACGGAATGCTTTTACAGCCAGGCTAAAGGGCTTGCGGTCACATTCCTCTACTCCTACAACACTGCCTACATTTCAGACTAAAATAGGTAAAGGTGTTTCAATAGCATACAGAATGTAAAACGTTGATAGTTGGTGTCATATGCCACAGACCAGACAGTCTGAGGCTAGAGAGACAAGACTATACTAAACTGATCTAGGACATACCCATCAGAAATTTGCATTGGCACTTATCCATATATACTTCTAGCTCTTTTTAACTCAGTACAGGAAAGGGGAAATAGCACACTCCCTGACCACTATATGTACCCAAACAAAGTCAATCATAATATTTTGGGCAGTAAGAGTAAACATCACTGTTGTTTCTGCTAAGGCAGACAGCTAATGGGTTTTTACAAATGAATACACTATATTGCACTACATTTACCATTTAATCAATAACTGGAGGTTATGGGTATTAAACACAATAAATTACAGTTTAATTAAAGAGTGAATATCCAATGAATAGATTTCCAGTGTAATTACCCATTCAGAACATTCTGTGACAAGGTAGGCTAATTACATGTGACAATGTAATTACGTGCTGGAGCAACCACCATGTAAATCATCTAGAGGATTTGCTGACAAATTCAACAAATAACTCACTCATTCAGTCTTAGGACTGAGTGTTTATCCTACTTGGCACGGCAGCAGTGCGGTCATCTGTATGCTACTTACTGTGAACATGTAGTATAAAAGATTGGAATTGGACATTTTTTTTCTCTTTAAACCACTACCATAACTCCTGTCATTATGCATAAGACTAATGGCTGTCAGTTTTAGTGGGTCTCCTAGTATAGACAGGCTGTCCTTATATGGAAGTTTCGCAGCATTTGTTGTTGTTATTTATTCTTTACATTGGAGTACATTTTTTAAAATCCCCTAAAAAACATCTATTTAAATATATAGGTCTGTTGCTAGATATTGATGCTGTTACTGGTCACAGTCTCATTGAACCCTACATTACATTGGTTTGGTTTGGCCACACAGATTTTCATTGTTTGACTTGTCTCCTTTAATAGAGGCTCAGACAACAGGAAGATGCTTTCACAGGGACACTACCTGCGGTTATCTTCCGCATGCATCCAGTGCATGTATTTGTTGTATTCACATTACGAATATTCTTGGAAATCACAAGTTTAAGGCATTTCAACTTTTTAAAGTTACGTTTTGCTAAATCATTTGCAAAAGGATGCTTGTCCAAAAGGATGGTTTTTTTTTTTTACGGAGGCACAACCCTGATGATGGCGCAGCAATCACACCAATATATTGGATTGAATATTGAAATCGTTGAATTTTATTTGATTGTTTACCAATTAATTCAGTACTACTAGACCGGATAGTGTAATTTGTACTCTATAGGTGGCGCTGTACACTCAACCCTCTGCTAAATATGGATTGTCTGGCTCATAAGTGTTTCGGATATCCGCCGGTACTGAGGTTGTGTCAGCGTGGTGTTGTTGTAACTCAGAAATGGCCTTAGGTCTGATGTCTTTGGGCACCAAACAGTTCTGACCACAGCAGCCACCGCTCCAGCCCTCAGGCGGACCAAAGTGGGCCAGACCAGTCACTCGATCAGTGTGTTCCGGAGTTTGTTGTCTAAGACTCCTCTTCATAAGTGTACGCTTTCAGTTACTTTATTTATGCACTCACCAGGCAGCCACAATGCTAATTGCTGGGGGGATGTGAGGCGGTAGAAAAACAATCACAAAGGGACTCACCACAGACTCAATTTCATCAGTGCTTCTCTGAGTGAGGTAGGCATATTCCGGTCCCAGAACTGAGCTGGCCTTGTGTGTAAATATCTGTGATATAGCCTAGCCAACACGGTGAAACATTGTATCCAAATTGTAAATGTTTTGAACAGGAAGTATATTGAAAATATCAAAATTCAGTTGCAGCTGTATAGTACATCATCAATGGCATATTATTCTGTAACCTTTGCACAGAACTCAGTCCTCAAATACTCCAGAAATAGAATATAACAAAAATATAGAGTTTTATATTTGATGATGGAGCACTATCAGAATAGTGCATATGAATAAATATAAATGATGTTGTATGCTGAATCATTTTTTGGGAGGAATGTAGGAACTTGAGTTCTGGGGAAGGGGATGTGGGGTGTTGTTGCCATTGTCAGCCCCTGGGTCAGGCATCTGCAGTATGATTACAAGTGCTGACAGACTCAGGGGATATAAACAGCATCTGAAGGGCCTCGCAGCATTCAGTGCTGCCAGTCTTACACTCTGACACCATTCAAAATAGCATCTTTAAAACAGCATAGTTTTCTACACTCCGGCGTGGCACTTGAAGGGCACCTGGGATCAGCCTCATTAGGACGACTTCTCCCCCAGAGGAAGTGTCTGGCTGAAAGACATTAGGACTACCTTGCCCCCAAGGGAAGTGTCTGGCTGAAAGACACAAGCACTAACAATCCCATCGCAATAGCCAGTGTTCCTATGTAGGAGTCAACTGTATGTAACTATGTAACTGGCCGTATGACAAATGCTTATGAACATTTAACTAGAGAAAATTACATACAAGTCCTATTGTATTACTTTCTAAATAACCTTGTCCCCACCCAGGCTAATTCTTACTGTAGAGAGAGCCGGCTGGCGGACGAGACAACTTGCAAACTGATTTAATATTCTTTGTACAATATGTGTGTTTTGTTTCTAGTTAAAATCTGTAAATGACTATGACTCTGTGATTCATGTAGCGATAGGTGTATTGCGTGTGTGTTCACTGTGCAGCTGTCTGTATCAGACCCTCCCTGTCATCCTTACCCTCACACCCTCCTTCTCTGTGCTGACGTAGAGAGACAAGCCCAGCTTTCAGACCAATCAGAGTCCCCACAAACCCACATACACAGCACTCGTCGCTTCCGGTGTAATCAAGGCATTTGGTTGCTTGCTGCACATGGGATGACTCCAGTCCCACCCTTCTCAATTAATTATTCACAATCCATTTCATTTGTAAAATTTCTACAACTTCTCCATGTAATAGCAAATGGAAGAGATAAATTAACACAAATTAGTTATCTTTAGGGAGGGAACAACAGTTACAGCAATTAAACTGCTGTATTAAAAAGATTTAGGGCTAATGTAGCTCCCTCTTGTAGATGCTCCTGGGTAGTTATTTCCTGTTTGCTATTCCACTGAGACTCACTGCCTGCAATGCAGGGGCTGACACAGTGTCCTATCACTAAAACAATGCATGATGCATTGGCTTGATAAAGTTAATCTGCTTATGTTCATGCTTTAATTAAGGAAAGGTTGTCTGTGAAAACAATGCAGATGTACAATTCTTAAACAATTATTTTTTATGTCCTTTAAAAATAAAAAAGACAGTTGATGCTGAGTCAAGCCATGTGCTGGTGGTGGCCCAATGAATGCTGCAATGCAGTGAATTATTATGTTGGACAGGGTGTGTTGTCTTTCCACCTGTTCCACACCAGATGGCGATGTTCACAACAGTGACTCACGCAGCCCAGAATGGAAACTAATTTCACAGTGCTACGCCAAGCCTTTTTCATCAATGTCAAGCATTGCCCTTTGACTGTGATCCAACAGTGCTTCCTAACAAATATGCTTACTACCATTTTAAAAATAAAAATCCAATGAGTTCTATCTGGACAACAAGGTGGAGTATGAATTTGACTACTTGTTGTAATATGGGGACTTTCAAGAGCTTGAACTGAATTTTAAGAATGTCACCAAAAGAAACACAGATTTTTATCCAATAAATTAGCTTTCCGAACTAAAACTAAAATGGTAAAACACTGTTAGATTTAGATAAAGACCAAGGCCCGTATCCACAATGCCTCTCAGCGTAGGAGTGCGGAAAGCTTCAAGTTCCTTGGTGTCCACATCACCAATAAACTAACATGCACACCAAGATGCACACCAAGACAGTCGTGAAGAGGGCACAACAAAACCTATTCACACTCAGGAGACTGAAAAGATTTGGCATGGGTCCTCAGATCCTCAAAAGGTTCTACAGCTGCACCATCGAGAGCATGGTTGCATGGTTGCATCACTGCCTGGTTTGGCAACTGCTCAGCCTCCGACCGCAAGGCTCTACAGAGGGTAGTGCGTACGGCCCAGTACATCACTGGGGCCAAGCTTCCTGCCATCCAGGACCTCTATACCAGGCGGTGTCAGAGCAAGGCCTTAAAAATGATCAAAGACTCCAGCCACCCTAGTCATAGACTGTTCTCTCTGCTACCGCACGGCAAGCGGTACCGGAGCACCAAGTCTAGGTCCAAGAGGCTTCTGAACAGCTTCTACCCCCAATCCATAAGACTCCTGAACAGGTAATCAAATGGCTACCCAGACTATTTACATTAACCCCCCCTCTTTTACACCACTGCTACATAGTTGTTGTCATCTATGCATAGTCACTTTAATAACTCTACCTACATGTACATACTACCTCAACTATCTGGTGCCTCCGCACATTGACTCTGTACCGGTACCCCACTGTATATAGTCTCGCTATTGTTATTTTACTGCTGCTCTTTAATTACTTGTTACTTTTATTTCTTATTCTTATTCATATTATTTTTTTAAAACTGCATTGTTGGTTAGGGGCTCGTAAGTAAGCATTTCACTGTAAGGTCTACCTGTTGTATTCGGCACATGTGACTAATACAATTTGATTTGATCTAGGATCAATTTAGCCTTTTAGATCACAATAAATACAATTGCAAAGACAGGTGAGGACTTGATCCTAGATCAGCACTCTTACTCTGAGACGCTTTGTGGATGTGGGCCTTGATTAGCATTATTGAACATTTGAGACGTTTTCCTTGAGTACAGTCAACTTTAATTCAGTTCATTACAGTTATCCCCTCAGTTTTTGATAAGTTCAGTGAATGTTCTGTAAAGGCCGTGATAGACAGAGATTATGTCAACTTTGGTCTGCTGGCACAATGACAGAATCGGTGTATCGATGACTCACAACTACAGGGTGTGCCATCCCTGAGCGTCTCCATCAGCAGGATCACCTTTATGGATGCCTATTACATCACAAATCACTCTGCGGAAGCTAGGTGGTCACACCCTCACACCGCGCTCAAACCCGGTGGCACAGTTTACGTTGTGTGAGGGTGAGAATGTGCGAAGCGGTGAGTGAATATGTCACAGAATTCCTTACATTCCCGGGATAGGTCTGGGGGAGTCTGGCTCGGTGTTGGGTTCCTGGGGGTAAGGAAAGAGGAGCCAGGGGAATAGGGTGCCGACTCAGCAGCTGACACCTCTGATCTCTCTCTCTCTCCCCCTCTCTCCGTCCTCCACCCTTAACTAAATACTAAGCCACACTTTTAAAAATGATCTAGCTGTTTCAACAAAATATTATTAAGTAACTGGGTTCCACAGACTTTTTTTTGTTTACCCAACTTTTCGGGCAAAATATTACCTGAACTTAACATTTTAGTTGGCTCAGACTTAGCTCCAACATGAGAAAAACAAAGGCAAAAAAATGAACAAAACGTACAATGATGTGTTAGCTCAAATTGTCTCATAATATGAAAATCACACAGTGCTTTTAACATATAATATTTTAAACTTTCGTATTTAAACACTTTGACATGATTACATTGGGTATGTTAACTCATACAGTAATTAATACTCAACATTATCTCACCTAGGATTTTAGCTCACAACCTCTTGGTAATCGTTCTGTTACTCCACCATGTCTATGTCAATAACTGGTTTCACCTGTATTTCTACACGTTGCACTTTAAAGTACATTTCAGCGACAGTGCCTTGCGAAAGTATTCGGCCCCTTGAACTTTGCGACCTTTTGCCACATTTCAGGCTTCAAACATAAAGATATAAAACTTTATTTTTTTAGGAAGAATCAACAACAAGTGGGACACAATCATGAAGTGGAACGACATTTATTGGATATTTCAAACTTTTTTAACAAATCAAAAACTGAAAAATTGGGCGTGCAAAATTATTCAGTCCCTTTACTTTCAGTGCAGCAAACTCTCTCCAGAAGTTCAGTGAGGATCTCTGAATGATCCAATGTTGACCTAAATGACTAATGATGATAAATACAATCCACCTGTGTGTAATCAAGTCTCTGTATAAATGCACCTGCACTGTGATAGTCTCAGAGGTCCGTTAAAAGCGCAGAGAGCATCATGAAGAACAAGGAACACACCAGGCAGGTTCGAGATACTGTTGTGAAGAAGTTTAAAGCCGGATTTGGATACAAAAAGATTTCCCAAGCTTTAAACATCCCAAGGAGCACTGTGCAAGCGATAATATTGAAATGGAAGGAGTATCAGACCACTGCAAATCTACCAAGACCTGGCCGTCCCTCTAAACTTTCAGCTCATACAAGGAGAAGACTGATCAGAGATGCAGCCAAGATGCCCATGATCACTCTGGATGAACTGCAGAGATCTACAGCTGAGGTGGGAGACTCTGTCCATAGGACAACAATCAGTCGTATATTGCACAAATCTGGCCTTTATGGAAGAGTGGCAAGAAGAAAGCCATTTCTTAAAGATATCCATAAAAAGTGTCGTTTAAAGTTTGCCACAAGCCACCTGGGAGACACACCAAACATGTGGAAGAAGGTGCTCTGGTCAGATGAAACCAAAATTGAACTTTTTGGCAACAATGCAAAACGTTATGTTTGGCGTAAAAGCAACACAGCTGAACACACCATCCCCACTGTCAAACATGGTGGTGGCAGCATCATGGTTTGGGCCTGCTTTTCTTAAGCAGGGACAGGGAAGATGGTTAAAATTGATGGGAAGATGGATGGAGCCAAATACAGGACCATTCTGGAAGAAAACCTGATGGAGTCTGCAAAAGACCTGAGACTGGGACAGAGATGTCTTCCAACAAGACAATGATCCAAAACATAAAGCAAAATCTACAATGGAATGGTTCAAAAATAAACATATCCAGGTGTTAGAATGGCCAAGTCAAAGTCCAGACCTGAATCCAATCGAGAATCTGTGGAAACAACTGAAAACTGCTGTTCACAAATGCTCTCCATCCAACCTCACTGAGCTCGAGCTGTTTTGCAAGGAGGAATGGGAAAAATTTCAGTCTCTCGATGTGCAAAACTGATAGAGACACCCCAAAGCGACTTACAGCTGTAATCGCAGCAAAAGGTGGCGCTACAAAGTATTAACTTAAGGGGGCTGAATAATTTTGCACGCCCAATTTTTCAGTTTTTGATTTGTTAAAAAAGTTTGAAATATCCAATAAATGTCGTTCCACTTCATGATTGTGTCCCACTTGTTGTTGATTCTTCACAAAAAAATACAGTTTTATATCTTTATGTTTGAAGCCTGAAATGTGGCAAAAGGTCGCAAAGTTCAAGGGGGCCGAATACTTTCGCAAGGCACTGTATGTTAAAAGTACACTCAAGAAAAACAATTTTATTTATCTTAGAGATTAAGGAGTGACAGTAAAACAGAGTAATATGCCCCACCAACATTAGACGAAAAAAATACTTTTAGCATGCTTATAGGGAAGGCCACTCAACATGCTCGGCACTGACACAAATGACTGATGATTGGCTGAAATACATTTATAATAAGAGCTGTTGTGTAATATGTGAGCTGTTTCGGAGGGACTTCAGTATTGGAGAGACTTTGGAGTTTCGGAGGGACTTTGGTATCATTGAGCATAACATATTGCTGAAATAACTTAGGTGTAATGGATTAACATCTTCCGCCTTATCATAGATGGGCAGATACCTATCCAATAGAACACAGAGGATTTTCTTTAATGGAAGACTCTCTGATGCAGATTCAGTTGAGTGTGATGTACCGCAGGGCAGCCAGCTTGGACCGCAGGGCAGCCAGTGTTTACTAATGACCTTCCACTGACCTTGAATAAAGCCTGTATGTCCCTGTACACTGACAACTCAACACTATACACATCGTCTGCAACAGTAAAAATAAATACCTGACACCCTTAGCATAGAGCTACAGTCAGTTTTTGAATGGGTACTAGCAATAGGCTGGTATTAAATATCTCAAAAACCAAGGGATGCAGCGGTCTTGTGGCATCACTACAGATCCGGGACAAGACTGTAACTACCAATTGGGGAGAAAAAGGGGTAAAAAGTCAAAAAATATATTTATAAATAACTGAAAGCATAATTTTTGGGACAAATCACTCGCTCAACCCTAGATAGCAAGCTATCATGGTCAACATATAGGCACAAAGGTTGCTAAAATGGGAAGAGGTCTGTCCATGATAAGGCATTGCTCTGCTTTCTTGATATCTCAGTCAACCAGACAGGTCTTACAGGCCCTAGTTTCATCACACCTGGACTACTGTCCAGTTGTGTGGTCAGGAAGGACATAGCCAAATTGCAGTTGGTACAAAACAGAGCAGCAAGTACTGCACTTAGTTGTACAGAGGGTGAATGTCAATGACATGCATGTCAATCTCTTCTGGCTCAAAGTGGGGGAGAGATTGACTGCATCACTATTGGCCTTTGTGTGAGGTGTGATGTGTTGAAGGTACCGAACTGTCTGTTCAAGCAGTTGGCACACATTTCAGACACTCATTGGTACAACACAAGACATGCAACCAGAGGTGTCTTCACTGTCTCCAGGTCCAGAACATAGACTGGGAAACACACAGTACTAAATAGAGCCATGACTACATGGAACTCTCTGCCACCCCAGGTAACTCAAGCTGGCAAAAACACATATAAAAGAACACCTTACAGCACGGCAGGGACAGTGAAGAGACACAGACATTTTTATGCATTTTGTATTGTATTTGCATTGTATTGTGTATTGTATTGTAGTATGCTTGTGATATGTGTTTGCGATACAGCTGTGATATGTGGTTGTCTCACCTGGCTATCTTAAGATGAATGCAATAGCTGTGGGTCGCTCTGGATGAGAGTGTCTGCTGAATGGCTAAATTATAATGTAAATGTAGTGCTGTGTATGTATATTTATGTATATTATGTATTTTACTTGTTGTGTTGTTTCCTGTTTGGAACCCAGGAAGATGCTAACTGGGGATCCTAATAATGACTAAAAACTAATTGATGAGGGAATAGTAAGATGAACTGAAAATTGACACAGACATAGTGGTGTAGCAGGAAGATTGGAATGCCATGAACATTTTGCCATGTAAGACCTACCAGTCTGTTTGATCACATCTCATTGAAGAGGCATTGCTGTTCCCCTCACCTCTCATGGGGTGAATCAATGTCCATGTTGTGAAGCATCCTCTTGTCATTTGGAGTGAAAGCCAATCTATTAGTTAGCCTATGAGTGATGTGGCTCGACAGGAATTGCTTTTCACCACTCAAGCCAGATGAGGAGAAAATGTGGTCATGGTCCACATTTTCCAATTCATTTTGTCCATTGAATTTGCAACCGTGTGATCAAAATAAATACAGTATCTAAAGACCTCATATCAGATTCTGCTTAAAGTGTATTGAATGGACTTAAACGCACAATTGAGTTTGGCTGACAATTTATCGGCATTGGGTTACATTGTTGTCATACATGGTGTATTGTATTTATAGACTGAGAAACCTCTTAGGAGATACTGGAGAAGTATCATTTCCTTCCGACTGCAGCCCTCTTCTAAGACAGTCCAGAACATTTTGCTGGAAGTATGCTAGGAGTTCCTGTTTAAATAGTATTTTTGACTCAAGTAAAATGCCAATGATTTCTGCTGTGTCATCGATTAATGTGGACCTGCAGAAAGGTCACCTCTGCCCTGGTACATTTCCCTTTAAAACACTTATGCCCATTTGAGAATTTCTGTGACACTTGTGTACCAGATGCACTTTTCCTTTCTCTGCAGAGGCTGTATCCTTGAAAACTGCTTTCCACTCTGAACACTCCCGTCTGCCAAGCTGCACTTACCCAACTCAATGCCGCCAAAAGGTCGCACTGAGCATGCCATTTGAACCAGGGTTTATTATTGATTACATTCCGTGGGCCCTCTGTGGCAGCCTGTCTGTTTAGTGGTGTATTTCGTTTTTTTTTTTAGGCTAGTGAATGTAGGCTACTGGGTTGTGTGTTGTGCTCACTGCTGTTCAGTAGCTTACTCCCAATCTCTCCCATACACCTCTGACTCTTTCACGTGTTTATTCCTATCAGAATGTTATGCATGCACATGTTATCCACCAGTACATAACTTAGGCTATCAGTTACGTTTCTAAGTGAGCGGCATGCATAAGTAGGTGAGCATAGTATCATGCATGTTTTATTTACTTATTTACTTTTTTATTTCACCTTTATTTAACCAGGTAGGCCAGTTGAGAACAAGTTCTCATTTACAACTGTGACCTGGCCAAGATAAAGCAAAGCAGTGTGACAAAACAAGACAGAGTTACACATAAACAAACGTACAGTCAACAACACAATAGAAAAATCTATGTACAGTGTGTGCAAATGTAGAAGATTAGGGAGGTAAGGCAATAAATAGACCATAGAGGCAAAATAACTTCAATTTAGCATTAACACTGGAGTGATAGATGTGCAGATGATGATGTGCAATTATAGATACTGGGGTGCAAAAGAGCAAGAAGAGAAATAACAATATGGGGAGGAGGTAGTTGGCTGTGCTATTTACAGATGGGCTGTGTACAGGTACAGTGATCGGTAAACTGCTCTGACAGCTGATGCTTAAAGTTAGAGGGAGATATAAATCTCCAGCTTCAGTGATTTTGCAATTCGTTCCAATCGTTGGCAGCAGAGAACTGGAAGGAAAAGCGGTCAAAAGAAGTGTTGGCTTTGGGGACGACCAGTGAAATATACCTGCTGGAGCGTGTGCTACGGGTGGGTGTTGCTATGGTGACCAGTGAGCTGAGATAAGGCGGGGCTTTACCGAGCAAACACTAATAGATGACCTGGGGCCAGTAGGTTTGGCGACGAATATGTAGCGAGGGCCAGCCAACGAGAGCATACAGGTCGCAGTGGTGGGTAGTATATGGGGATTTGGTGACATAACGGATGACACTGTGATAGACTATATCCAGTTTGCTGAGAAGAGTGTTGGAAGCTATTTTGTAAATGACATCGCCAAAGTCAAGGATCGGTAGGATAGTCAGTTTTACAAGGGTATGTTTGGCAGCATGAGTGAAGGAGGCTTTGTTGCGAAATAGGAAGCCAATTCTAGATTTAATTTTGGATTGGAGATGCTTAATGTGAGTCTGGAAGGAGAGTTTACAGTCTAACCAGATACCTAGGTATTTGTAGTTGTTCACATATACAGTGCCTTGAGAAAGTATTCGGCCCCCTTGAACTTTGCGACCTTTTGACACATTTCAGGCTTCAAACATAAAGATATAAAACTGTATTTTTTTGTGAAGAATCAACAACAAGTGGGACACAATCATGAAGTGGAACGACATTTATTGGATATTTCAAACTTTTTTAACAAATCAAAAACTGAAAAATTGGGCGTGCAAAATTATTCAGCCCCTTTACTTTCAGTGCAGCAAACTCTCTCCAGAAGTTCAGTGAGGATCTCTGAATGATCCAATGTTGACCTAAATGACTAATGATGATAAATACAATCCACCTGTGTGTAATCAAGTCTCCGTATAAATGCACCTGCACTGTGATAGTCTCAGAGGTCCGTTAAAAGCGCAGAGAGCATCATGAAGAACAAGGAACACACCAGGCAGGTCCGAGATACTGTTGTGAAGAAGTTTAAAGCCAGATTTGGATACAAAAAGATTTCCCAAGCTTTAAACATCCCAAGGAGCACTGTGCAAGCGATAATATTGAAATGGAAGGAGTATCAGACCACTGCAAATCTACCAAGACCTGGCCGTCCCTCTAAACTTTCAGCTCATACAAGGAGAAGACTGATCAGAGACGCAACCAAGAGGCCCATGATCACTCTGGATGAACTGCAGAGATCTACAGCTGAGGTGGGAGACTCTGTCCATAGGACAACAATCAGTCGTATATTGCACAAATCTGGCATTTATGGAAGAGTGGCAAGAAGAAAGCCATTTCTTAAAGATATCCATAAAAAGTGTCGTTTAAAGTTTGCCACAAGCCACCTGGGAGACACACCAAACATGTGGAAGAAGGTGCTCTGGTCAGATGAAACCAAAATTGAACTTTTTGGCAACAATGCAAAACGTTATGTTTGGCGTAAAAGCAACACAGCTGAACACACCATCCCCACTGTCAAACATGGTGGTGGCAGCATCATGGTTTGGGCCTGCTTTTCTTCAGCAGGGACAGGGAAGATGGTTAAAATTGATGGGAAGATGGATGGAGCCAAATACAGGACCATTCTGGAAGAAAACCTGATGGAGTCTGCAAAAGACCTGAGACTGGGACGGAGATTTGTCTTCCAACAAGACAATGATCCAAAACATAAAGCAAAATCTACAATGGAATGGTTCAAAAATAAACATATCCAGGTGTTAGAATGGCCAAGTCAAAGTCCAGACCTGAATCCAATCGAGAATCTGTGGAAAGAACTGAAAACTGCTGTTCACAAATGCTCTCCATCCAACCTCACTGAGCTCGAGCTGTTTTGCAAGGAGGAATGGGAAAAAATGTCAGTCTCTCGATGTGCAAAACTGATAGAGACATACCCCAAGCGACTTACAGCTGTAATCGCTGCAAAAGGTGGCGCTACAACGTATTAACTTAAGGGGGCTGAATAATTTTGTACTGTACTAAGTCAGAACCGTCCAGAGTGGTGATGCTAGTCGGGCGGACGGGTGCGGTCAGTGATCGGTTGAATAGCATAAATTTAGTTTTACTAGCATTTAAAAGCAGTTGGAGGCCACGGAAGGTGTGTTGTAATGGCATTGAAGCTCGTTAGGAGGTTTGTTAACACAGTGTCCAAAGAAGGGCCAGATCATTACAGAATGGTGTCGTCTGCGTAGAGGTGGATCAGAGAATCACCAGCAGCAAGAGTGACATCATTGATATATACAGAGAAAAGAGTCAGCTGAGAACTGAACCCTGTGGCACCCCCATAGAGACTGCCAGAGTTACGGACACCTGGCCCTCCGATTTGACACACTGAACTCTATCTGAGAAGTAGTTGGTGAACCAGGCGAGGCAGTCATTTGAGACATCAAAGCTATTGAGTCTGCCGATAAGAATGTGGTGATTGACAGAGTTGAAAGCCTTGGCCAGGTCGATGAAGATGCCTGCACAGTACTGTCTTTTATCAATGGCGGTTATGATATCATTTAGGACCTTGAGCGTGGCTGAGGTGCACCCATGACCAGCTCGGAAACCAGATTGCATAGTGGAGAAGGTACGGTGGGATTTGAAGTGGTCTGTGATCTGTTTGTTAACTTGGCTTTCGAAGATTTTAGAAAGGCAGGGCAGGATGGATATAGCTCTATAATAGTTTGGGTCTAGAGTGTCTCCCCCTTTGAAGAGGGGGGTGACTGCGGCAGCTTTCCAATCTTTGGGGGTCTCAGGCGATACAAAAGAGGTTGAACAGGCAAGTAATAGGGGTTGCAACAATTTCTGGGGTAATTTTAGAAAGGGAGGGTCCAGATTGTCTAGCCCGGCTGATTTGTAGGGATCCAGGTTTTGCAGCTCTTTCAGAACATCAGCTGTCTGGATTTGGGTAAAGGAAAACAAGGGGTGGGGGTTGTAACTTTGAGCAAGTTGCTGCAGGGGGTTGCAGAGCTGCCGGGGTAGGGGTAGCCAGGTGGAAAGCATGGCCAGCTGTAGAAAAATGCTTATTGAAATGATTGATTATCGTAGATTTATCGGTGGTGACAGTGTTTCCTAGCCTCAGTGCAGTGGGCAGCTGGGAAGAGGTGCTCTTATTCTCCATGGACTTTACAGTGTCCCAAACCTTTTGGAATTAGTGCTACAGGATGCAAATTTCTGTTTGAAAAAGCTAGCCTTTGCTTTCGTAACTGCCTGTGTTTATTGGTACCTGACTTCCCTGAAAAGTTGCATATCGCGGGGGCTATTCGATGCTAAAGCAGAACGCCACAGGATGTTTTTGTGCTGGCCAAGGGCAGTCATGTCTTTTGAATGGGGCATGCTTATTTAAGATGGTGAGGAAAGCAATTTTAAAGAGCAACCAGGCATCCTCTACTGACGGGATGAGGTCAATATCCTTCCAGGATACCCAGGTCGATTAGAAAGGCCTGCTCGCTGAAGTGTAAAAGCACATGCTCCATCAAACAGAATTAATAAATAAATACAACACTGCCAGTTCCTGCTGTCGTAGAAAACGCCAAACGGCAAAGTCATACTGCTTCTTTTTCTGCTGATGAATTATGGATCAGCTGCATCGGCAAGAAAATAGTCCCCAGTCCCCACGTTGTATCCAGTCCCCACGTTGTATCCAGTCCCCTTTGACTTGACTGGCCTATATTCCTTCAAACTGAAATCCAATGCTTTTCAATATGCTATCCCATATTGATTACTGGGTTTCTTAATTGTCACCATATTACTGAAGTGAATGCTTGTCCACTTTGTTTTTGTGAGTTTTATTGCTCACTTTTAGTGAGATGGAAATTCAGCTTTGTGATCTGAATGAGCTCGTGCAGCAGAGTTACTGCTAGTTTTGGGTTCAAGTTCAAATGTGAATTTCTCATCCCATTGGACAAAAACAGGTTGAATCAACATTGTTTCCAAGTAATTTCAACAATAAAACAATCTACATTATGACATTGAATCAATGTGGGAAACAGATTGGATTTGCAAAAAATCATCAACGTAAGGGAATTTCGTCTTTTTTTTCAACCAACTTTTAACCTAAATCTAATGACATGGCCACATTTTTGTTCATTTCACGTTGAACTCTCATTAGTTGACAACATAATCAAAACTAGATGCTGAAATTACATCTGTGACCAGTGGGATGTCAATTCCTGAAGTGTAATGGTCAGGAATGTTAGTACTGAAAGGGATAATTGATAGATGAGCAGTCATGCAATCGTGCAACAATTTTTAAGTACTGTATTGACTTTCAACAGAATGTTTCTCATAGTATCCTATGTTTAAAGAATGCTATATCATTTAGGCTACACTAACAGTGCTGGGTTGGGCTAGTTGCTTGAAGATAGCTGTGCTGAATACACTGCTGGGGGTATGCTAGTGGTTCTGATGTCATCCTTGAACAATTCTCTTCCAATGCATACTGGGTCTCCCCAGCTGTTGTTTCAATATCATCTAACCCCACGTTAATAAAAGCCTAATTGAAGGAGCTTGATATCCCAGTATATCCAGTTACTTGCACTTGTACACAGAGCCTGTATGAATGGCTATACCCTTCGGCCCGTTCTGTGTGTGTGTGTGTGTCTGTGTCTGTGTGTGTTGAATAGAGGACCCTATAATTAGTATGGAGGCAGCTGACCTGCCAATAACAAAAGAAACCTCTCTGGCACATTTCCCTCTGAGTAACTGCCTGTATCTTTGTTCCGTATATAATCATTCCACACACACACACACACGGACACACTATTAATGTTTGAGGTCAAGGCAAGTCAATTAATGCATTTTGATCTAGCTGTTAACCTTACAAGGCTAAATCACATCTTGATATTATGTGCTGTTGTGCCAGATTAGTAGTAGGCCTAGGCTCAGTTTGCTTATCAATCATTTATAGTACTGTAAATCTCTCTTTCACCCTCAGTATTGAATAATCCTGCCGACTCAGTGATTTTCTACATATCAAACAAACTGTAAGGTCTTAAATGTGATGGGGAGGGAGGAAGAGAAATGATGATATGAACTCCATAGAGGGGACTTCTTCTCAGAGTAGAGAATTTCTCTTTTCGATGGTATCCTTAGTTTTTCTGAAATTGGTTGTATATTATTATTATAAATTAAAGCAAACACACATTTGAGACCCAGTTTGTTCGACAACGGCAGTTGCTGTTGACCTGTTTCTGTTTCCTTCTTGTGCTGCAGGCAGCTGTATCTTTCTAGTCAGATTGCTGTGGATAGTAACCCAGCTGTTAATGGGTCAAGTGCAGTTGTCTCTGTCAAGGATTCGTGTCAAAAGACGTGTTGTCTTTTAATCTCGCTGTGTGATATAATCCATTCTAAATGCTAATGGAAAGTATGTCAGAACATGCTCTGGGAAATTGCAATGTTCTTGGCTGATACCCATTAGTTTTCCTCCCATACCATCATCTCCTCATGGTCTGTATTGATGCTTTGAAAGTATTGTCACGGTTCAAAATGTAGAGGTGTCGAGGGGTCGTTCATAAGATTAATAAGATCAACGTGGCCATTGGGCAACCCCCCTAAGCATTTTAAATATTAACTTTGCTCCAGAACATTATTTTTAGGATGTCCCAATACCATTAAACACTTCAAATTTGCCAATGGATCTCTTAGATTTCTGCTAAAGAAACCCCTACATTTTGTCAGTACAGATGCACTTGATATGGAAATTCTGGACAAAAGCAGATAATCCTATTTTTTTGCCATGATTTTTTTGTACAGAGGATACAGATATGATGGCCAATATTAGGTATATACATTATCATCAAGTATCCCTACAGTAATGTCAGGACTGGACATAAGGTGGTAAGCTGATGATGATGGTGGTGGTATAGCAAGGTCTTCTCTAAAATCACTATCTGTTAGGCTATGTCATTACACACAGCAGTTTGAGCTGCACTTTAATCAGGCTATTGAAAGCTCTCTGTGGTCCATGTCTGTGTCTGAGAGCTCAGCAGCGTCAGTGTCAGGGCCTCAGCATGGTTCTCATTAACATAGCTTTCCCAAAATTGATTTAAGGTTTACTTTGTGAGTGACATCTTCCTTTTGCCTATTCAGATGCTGTCTGCAGGACTTTCAACTTGCCCAGCAAGTTAAATGCTGTAGGCATACAATAAATGTGCTTTTCGGCAGGGTTTACTGATGTTGTAACTTAAATTGTAGAAGCAGCAGGTAAAATGAAGACATCTAAGACATCTATTCCATCTGGCCGTGCTGCTGCTCCAGTTTCAACTGTTCTGCCTGCGGCTATGGAACCCTGACCTGTTCACCGGACGTGCTACCTGTCCCCCGGACGTGCTACCTGTCCCAGACCTGCTGTTTTCAATTCTCTAGAGACAGCAGGAGCGGTAGAGATACTCTTAATGATCAGCCATGAAAAGCCAACTGACATTTAATCCTGAGGTGCTGACTTGCTGCACCCTCGACAACTACTGTGATTATTATTATTTGACCATGCTGGTCATTTATGAACATTTGAACATCTTGGCCATGTTCTGTTATAATCTCCACCCGGCACAGCCAGAAGAGGACCACCCCTCATAGCCTGGTTCCTCTCTAGGTTTCTTCCTAGGTTTTGGCCTTTCTAGGGAGTTTTTCCTAGCCCCTGTGCTTCTACACCTGCATTGCTTGCTGTTTGGGGTTTTAGCCTGGGTTTCTGTACAGCACTTTGATATATCAGCTGATGTAAGAAGGGCTATATACATACATTTGATTTGATTTGCTCTAACTAGCTTGCAGGAATCCATTGTTGTGGGTTCCCACTATGGCCAAGCTGCAAAGTCAAAACATCGTCAAAATGTATGTGTAAAGAATTTGCTTAGGGTTAGGTTCAAAATCAGACTAAGAAACCAGGGCTTCTTGGCCAGATAGTGACGACCATTGTTGTGCACTAACGGCCTGTGTTAAATGAAGACGGTGGGGCGATGAAACAACGTAATTCATTCCTTTTCAATGGAAGAAAAGTGATGAGAAGCAAAGTGGGCGAGGGAGCGTGACCAACGCGGGACTTAAGTTGGGGAAAATTGAACTTTATGCAAGTACTCAGCAATATTGCGGGGCTATTGACCAATCGAAGCTCACTATAGCTTAAAGCCCTACTGGATTGGCTGTTGATACCGAGCACTACCTAGCATGTTGTCTGCTTGCTAGAAACCACATGACGAGCCACTCTGAACAAAGCTAGCATGGCTAGGCGATGCATCAATGCATATTAATACCCCCTAATACCGCGGCGCGCAAACATTCAGCACCATGGACAGAGCCCCGATCAGCATGAAGTAAACAGAACAGCGCACGCTCAAACATTCAGCACCATGGACAGTATCCCAATCAGCATGAAGTAAACAGAACAGTGCACGCTCAAACATTCAGCACCACAGACAGGACCCCAATCAACACGAAGTAAACAGAACAGCGTACGCTCAAACATTCAGCACCATGGACAGTAGGCCTACCCCGATCAACATGAACTAAACAGAACAGTACGGTCAAACATTCATCACCATGGACAGTACCTCGATCAGAACGAACTAAATGGAACAGTGCAGCCAAACATTCGGAACCATGGACAACACAGCAATCAGCGGAAAGAAAACAGAACATTGCTGATTCAGCACCGCGGTCACTGAACAGCGCTGTGCTCAGGCAGCTCATATAGATTAATGAGTGAAGATTGCAAAGTGCCTATGTAACTGTTTTTTTTTTTTGTGTTGAATTTTCAAACCTACAATCTACCTGTAGTGAAGCCATTCAAAATGTACATTACATTCCAATCATCTAGCAGACACCCCCATCCAGAGCGACCCACAGAGGCACCCAGGGCCAAGCGCCCTCCCCAAGGGCACATCAACAGCAACTGTTTGTTGGCCTCTGTAATGGTTTGTTGGCCTCTGTAATGGTTTATTAGTCTCTGTAACTGTTTGTTGGCCTCTGTAACGGTTTGTTGGCCTCTGTAACGGTTTGTTGGCCTCTGTAACGGTTTGTTGGCCTCTGTAACTGTTTGTTGGCCTCTGTAACTGTTTGTTGGCCTCTGTAACGGTTTGTTGGCCTCCCTAACTGTTTTTTAGCCTCCATAACGGTTTGTTGGCCTCTGTACCTGTTTGTTGGCCTCTGTGCAGACTGAGGGCCTGCTGAATAAACTCTCTGCCATGCTTGCCTATTCTACTGTTCCCCTTTCACTTGAACTGTAGATCACTTAAACTGTATAATTGTGAAAAATATTGGAATGCTCTGACTCTTTGGTACCCCACTTCAACTGTCCCATTTAGAATTTTTATAGCAATCATTTTTGGAAGTTACAACATTAACAACAGTCATTGCTTATTGTATAGTAATGGAGTATTTTATGTTATTTCACAAATAGAATAACAGTCCATATCCACTTCTGGAATTACAAAAATCAGGCTACTCAACTCCATTCCTGTAGACCTATACAAATACAATGCAATATTTGCTAATAACATGTTAATACAATGTTACAGGCTAAAATCTTATTTCTCATGGAAACCAGTCTACATTCTGATTTTAAGAAATGTATAGATATGAATTATGTAGCTTACAAAATGCTTTGTCTTTTCAAATTGAAAATGTTGCCAAAGCAAAGCAATGATTTCATATAACTGTTGTTTGTGTATCAGCAACAGCGCCCCTCTTAGTGGTTGCCAAGGTATGACTTGACTTGTGCTCCTTGGCACCCAGAGCACTTGGGGAACCACGTAGCATGGCACTCTCTGACGTATGGGCATTCCCCGCGGTATATGTATTATGTAGTCTGTTCAAGGCTGACAATAACACCGCGTTTTCCAGTATCCCGAAGTTTGAGGGGGAGAGGGTGAGGGAACCCGGAGACAGAAAAATCACTCATATTCCTGTGACATGTTAATATGGGTTTTCCTTTTTTAATCGGTGACAAGTGCATTCTCTATATAATAAACTTTCTAGACATTCCGAAATAATAAGAAGAAATATGTCCAGGCATTCCGAAATGTGTTGTTGTGTAAACTTCCTGAACAAACAGCGAAGGAAGTGGCGGACAGGATTGCCATTGCTCTCCGGTGACTACTGGACTGTTTTTACACCTTCATTCTAAATAAGGAAGCAGCCTGTCAGACATATGACCAGCGTCCCAATTTGGGCTCGGTCAAAGTACCCCATCGCATCCCATGATTGCTCAACTCTACCCAATGAAACTCCTCTCCCCCTGCCCCATCTCACATGTGAGGTGACAGCGGCTGCACATACTCTCATCAGACTTGCAGCTCAGCGCTTGCTGCATACACTTGCTGGGTTGTAACTTTTTCTTCCTCTCTCCCCTCCCTCACTTCGACGGGCAGCAATGAAGTCAGAGTGATGTCATATAAGGATGCGAGTGCCTGGCAAGGTGACATAGGTTTTTGGTGAGTGGTATTCTCCACAGCCAGCGTTGCCTATCGAGAGAGGCGCGGAGCTGCAAAAGATGATCATCACCACCACCTCAAGCTCTGTCACACTCTCTCCTTTCTCTACTCCTCTTTCGGGCTGTCATTTCATGCCAGAAGACCTGACCTGCCTTCCAAAAATAAGCCTTTACCGCCATGCCGAAGGAAGAAAAACAAGAAGAGAGGTATTTTTAGGGCCATTAACTTTGACCACGTGCCCCGAAGGTAAACTGGATGGCCATTGCGCAAAGGTTCTTCATCGGTATGTGCAACGAGGCCAGCACGCACTGGACGTTGACTGCAATTGTTCTCTTGGGGTCTCTATTGGGGATTGTGTCATCATATCCGATTCCAAGCAGGACTAATGCAACTTTATTGGAGCAAAGGTGGGAGACCCTCTTTTCTCGCTCTGTTCTGGGAATCTCTGGGTCGAAATCGGACATGAACTGGGAGAGTGACTATTTGCTGGGCATCAAGAGAGTGCGGCGACTTTACTGCAACGTGGGCATTGGATTTCACCTGCAGATCCTCCCTGACGGCAGGATAAACGGTGTACATAATGAGAACCAGTACAGTGAGTCGCATCCTGAAATGTAATTCCATAGAGAACGTATAATATGAGCGGTCCCAAGTAAAGGCGACTTGAGAGCTCCTTGTCGGTCTTGCATGATATTTAATCATTGGGGTCGACAACATTGAATGTCTCTCAAAGCAAAGACAAATCTATTAAAAAACCTTGTATCAGTCAGTGCTAAATATCTTCCCAGGCCAAAACATGACATGAATGCTTGGACCAATATAGACGCCAACTTATTTTTACACTGGCTCCTTCTGTGGCCCAGAAAAGGATTGCCTTGCACGTCAGAAAGTACAGTTATGATATATATTTATTTGGGCAACAGGAAATGAACAGCATTGCTCCACAAATGATACAGAACAAAGACGATGCATGCAGAGTAGCCACCTACGAGGTTACACCCACCGCTGCATCATGCACGTCTTTGTTCCACCGTAATCAAACGCATTGATACAATGTCAATTTGACAAGGTTCCTCTGTATAACACCATGCTTTGTTTGACTAGGTCTAATAGAGATCTCTACGGTGGAGAGAGGAGTGCTAAGTATGTATGGGGTGAGAAGTGAGCTGTTTGTCGCAATGAACAGCAGAGGAAGATTGTATGGAACGGTAGGTGTGCGCAATTGTATTTCCCTCTATTGCTGGGCATGCTGTTTCTAAGAGAGATGGAGAAAAACGCAATGTGTTTGAGATTAGCTAAATTCTTTGTTAATATGTTATTACAAATGATATTTTATGAAGAATTGGTTTCGTTAAGTAGAGCCTCTGCATTATTTTGTTCTCTCCGAATCAAATATTACCTCACTGATGGGAGCGTTCATGAAGCACGGAATGAATCCATTATAAATTATTCATAATTCCCAATTGCCCAGGGTATAACTTGTTTCAGCATGGTCTTTCTGTAGCCCGTGTAGAATAATGGAAAGGGGTTTTGTAAACGATAACAAACATATAATTCTTATTGAAATATGATCTGTTGAATAAGACGATATAACCGTTGCTTATTGAACTCGTTAGTTAACATTAGCCTAATAGTCCATCAATCATCTAATTGCTTTTCTGGCAGTTGAATGTCTGAAGTTATTTATTGAAGGAATCAATCAACTTTCATGGTAGGACTACTAATCTGAAGTGAAGGAGTTTTAGCATTGATTATATCAAGATTGATTTTATGGCCCATTGTTGAATGAAAATATTGCACCACAGTGTTTGCCTACTGCTGTAAATTGGTCTGAATTGGCAAACATTAGGGTCTGACATTTTAGCCTATAAAACTGCACCCTGCTTTTGTCCTGCAGTCAAAGATGGTTGAGTATGAAGATACCATAAAACTTAAATTAAATGCAGTCTCAAATAGCTGCCTGTTCATTTTAATAGCCTGGCATGTTTCAAATAAACGATGGATCTAAATACATTGTTTACAAGTGAACTTCAGTGCAAATGGTAAAGATTGCGCAATAGAAGATACAGGAGAGCAACAGTATTGCTATGGATGAGACTGCAGTGTGGGTTGACATGGTCGCCTCAATTACAGTGGATACAAAGAGTGAGAGAATGATGCTGAAGCTGAAATTGCAAGTCTGATCTGCAATGGATGTGTTATTATAATGTTTATACTGGTCATACTGGTCACAAAGTGTGGTAGTCTTTTCAACATGTTTTTGAGCAATAGATTCCTTGCTCAAATGGAAGCCTCCAATTCAAACTCCCATTAGACAGATCTGCAAGTGTTATAATGTATGCGCCAGTTGTGTTCGGTGATTGAAGCAAATAAACCGCTCTGGCTATTAATTTAAGTTTTACAGTATGTAGAAACTGCATCTCCAATAGAAATCCCCTATCGCGCTTGTAGGTGATGTCATGGCAACGTTGGCTAGCTAAACTCATGCGCAGAAACACAATCGGTACTAATGGTCATTCGGTGTCGAACTGCGCATGTGCAGGCCACCAATCAAAGGCACTCCTTTGATATAAAATTGTTTTTGACAATTACAACATGTAAGTGTCAGATTTCGAGAAAATTAAAAACTAAGGAAGATTTTTTTTCACTTCTCTCATTGACCTCGCAAGGGTTTCCGGAAGTCTCGCGATGTTGGGCTTCTGGGTTGAGAAACTGACTGAACTGAGTAGTGTTTAGCTGCAGGAAACACATCCAAATCTATTGCCGTGGAGGAGATCTCCAACTTTCTGAAATGTATGTTCAGCTTGACGAGACACTGTAAATCAGCAGGCAATGATTCATCATGAAGTTGATGAACAAGGAGTGTCTGAACTCTTTTTAACCACATTTAGTCCAGTCCTCTGTTTCCTCTGTATTTTGAAAACTCTTGAAATAGTTTATTGTCTGTATGTTTATGTTAGATTGGCAGAAAACCCAATACTTGAATCATGAAAAATGAAAAATTGTCAAAAAAATGATTACTATACAACTTGTAAATGATTGAATATGAATGACTGCGTTACAACATAAATTTAGAGCATATGGTTTTAGAAGTTTGAAGTGGTTATTTAAAGCCAGCATGCAGTCTTTTTAATTAAGACTTTTAAATATCACTGTATGTCTATTTCTTGGAAAATAACTCCAAATATGTTTTTTATAATTTACTTCACTTTTGCCATTGAAATTATGTCTGATCATGTAGGTGGGTTGATATATTTACATAAACAACCATGATTGGTGGATAGGATCGTTTAGACTATAGAGCCTGACCCGTTTACCCCTTCACAGTAGGAGGATACATATGCAAAAAAAAATGGTCAGAATAACCAAATCAGATTATGATGTCATGCTGTGGGCCAAAACTCCATCCCACCTTAACAGACTGAAATTCTAGGCGTTTTTTTTCCAAAAGCTCTTACACTAAAAGGACATTATCATAATTTTCACAATTTCAGTGCGTTATTTCAACCTCATAGTTTGGAAATATCATTACAAAAACTGGAAATCAGGTTTTCGAATGCACTGCCCCTTTAAATAATGAGCAAAATATAATCCATCTCAAATGTTCCCCAACAATATTTGTCTACTGAACTGTGTCATGTGGTCTGGTGCAGCAAGAGAAACTATGCCATCCATCTAAGCTTTTGCCAAAGCACGCTTGTAGTGTAATGTTCATCCTGTGGTCCTCCTAACTTGAGATTTTTGTTGACCTTGTCTCTCCATTTGCCATTTTTAGAAATTCTTCCGGGACGAGTGCAAGTTCAAGGAGACCTTGCTGCCAAACAACTATAATGCCTATGAGTCTTCGGTTTACAAGGGCTCCTACATCGCTCTCAGCAAGCATGGCCGCGCAAAGAGAGGCAACAAGGCAACCACCGCCATGACTGTCACACACTTCCTCCCACGATTATTATGATCAAAGTTGGCAATAACTCACTAATTTGCACATGTGGATGTTCTCCCAGGTAATATAGAATTACACAGTATACATATACACCATTACAAAAGGACTGCAAAAACTACACAAGTATTTATTATCTTTATATATGTATATTTGGATAGCTACCTTTGTATTAGAACTTATGTATGTGTCATTATTTGCTGCTTATCACATATCATTATCGATTGAGGAGTGTAAAGCCTTTGCCAGTCTTTACTTTGATGCGTGCCATAATGGAAGTACGCTTCATCCTGCCCCAGTATCTGTGCGTTAGAGATGTCGATGATGAGTATGACGTGTCTTCTTTCTAACTCCCAGGAAGCTCCAAATCAAACTCCCATTAGACAGATCTGCAAGTGTTATAATGTCAAAATACTTTTAGCTGAGAAACTATCGTAATTTAATCCCGTTACAGCCGGTATGGACTTCCAAAAAAGGACAAACAAAAAATTTACAAGCAACTACATTTTTTTTCCTATTTCGCACCTCCAATGTATTGAGATGTTGTAGACTTCGGACCTGTGCGTGGCATTAATGAGTGATTGGATGTGCTGAATAGGCATTTTTTCTGTTGCTTCTCAATTTTTATTTACACCTTTTCTGGAAGTACATACTGGTCGTAACTTGAGTAAATTAAGATAGTTGTTCAGCCAAACTACATATTTGCTCAGTCAAACTCCATAACAAACGGATTTTGACGTTATAACGCTTGCATAGCTGTCTAATGGAAGTTTGAATCGGAGCTTCCTGGGCTTTAAAGACATCTCTAACTCACAGATACTGGGTCTGCTTTACCCCGGCTCCGGGGTGGATGACTAATATCCTTAGCTTTTAGGAGTGAAATGGATACTTTTTATTACCTCAAAGAACCACTTGACTGGATAAAGAGATGCATGGAGTTACTGTATGCTCAAGGAAATACCTGTTTAGTTTATCCTTTTTCTGAGACCTTTGAGCACTTGCTGGTTTGCTATTTTCAAGCAAAAAGGGGGATTGAGAACGAGACTTCTTAAATGCACTTCCCTTGCTGCACGATGTGAAGGTGCCTTGGTGTTCCCACTTGTGGCCCCCTTAAACTTGCATGTAAGAGACACCCACTGTAGTCAGAAATAGGGCTGACACTCCGAGGGCATCGGGGGGGGGGGGGGGGGGGGGGGGGGGGCAGGTCTATCTCTGGTTTATTTTCTTTTTCTGTTATTAGATCGATTAAGTAATATACACTCTGGTACACAGAGAGAAGACTAGAGGAGAACTCAGCCATGAGTGTGGGGAGGTAGAGAAACTCAGTTGCCCACCCACAGTAGAAGTTTAACCGCCATGTGAGACTCTAGTCTCTCCACAAGGTCATTTAAACATGGTGGGCAGTTATGTGTTACAGACTGGATTCAAACCTCCTTTGTATCAGAGCTCCTTTGCATCATGGCTTGAAATGAACTGAAAAAGGGGCTGGCATAAGAACGCACAATGGAACATGTATCTGCTCACAAACTGGGACACTGCTGACATACCCAAAAGCTTTAGCGTTTGGCTTTGGGTGAGTGTGTGAAATGTAAAATTGCAAGCTTTTGTGCATCGCCATACATAAACACGTCTATTAAGCCAATGAAAAATGATGTAAATATTGACAAATGTGAAACAGAAAAAAAGAACCAGGAACAAGTTTCGTAGTTCAGGTTGCACAGTGACCATCCATGATGGTGCCTGATGTCTTTTATGTTGGTGAGAATCGTTCCCATACATTATTATTTATTTAGTTGTTTGTTAATGTGTTTGGTGAACTCCCAGATCAGTGTGCTCTGCAGCACCATTGCAGTGGCAGAAAGTTGTTGGAAGCTGTAGTTGGATGGTTTTAAATGTAATTACGGGAGGCTCAGTTCCTAGAGTCAATGTGTAGCACTGGACTGAAGGACAGTGCAGTGCCTCATAGTTGATAGTGTTCTTTCCTCTGCTGCTGCTTACTTGAAAACTGAGGCTTCTCATTCTACCCGACCCCAAGTCACCCTCTGGGAATGTTCTCTTTGGTGGAGCCGAGGAGGAGCAGGACTATTTTAACCTAGGAAAGACTTATGGGATGCGGCCTGCTGTCTCTGTTTGTTGAATCCCCTGCAAGAATGTGTCTCATCCAGGATGACTGGCTGCTCCCCACATACTCCCCTTTAACCAGCACCACCCCAGTCTTCAGATACCCCTGTGAAACCCCATGGGGCTGGAGGGACCTTGGGATTCCAGCAGTAACCCAGGAGCTTCTTCTCCTGCTTTAGTCCTTTTTTAGTTCACGGTCAGAGTCATGGACCAGTGTTGACCCTGACTCTGTGTCCAGGGTGGCCTGCTATTTGGGTCACCTCCCATCAAATCAATGTTTGTCTCTATTTGATAGTGTTATCTCTCTATTTGATTCATTTGCAATGAATTTGATGTAAAGCTAGTTGATTGGTTTTAAAGGGACATACAGGGCTGTGCTGGGTTGATTATTTATTTATGGAATTCTTTATGCACTGTTTGAATGGTCTCCATAGAAAGACCATCAGTGGTCTCCAAGATTCCATCTTGTCCTTAATTGCCCTTATAAACGTGGCTTTAAAGCTACAGTCTGTGATTGGTGCATCCATTTTTGGACATTAAATGTAATGTAATGAGCATTTATAGCCATTTATTCTTAAAGAATATAACTTAGAAATGCCTCGTGACCTTAGTTAAACAGTCTTACCCCATCAGAACCCAAAATATAAGCTTGGTCTATTCCACTGTTTGTGAGCAATGTAATTGTAAACAAACACTGTGTTAAAAATAGGTTAAAACTATAAAAACTAGTGGCTAGGCAGCGTTTTGTTTTTCTAATTATAGACTGTAGCTTTAAAAAAAATATATATACAACTGTCATTGTCACTTTTCATATCTGATTGCCTGGCTGAGAATACATGTGTCTGAGATCTACAGTTGTTTGAGTTATGTCTTTAATTTCTCTTGCCGAAGTTCAAACACTTGGTTTGATGCGTCTACCCTGCATTAATGTGAATGCAGATTTCATTTTTTGCTCCTCTCACACCCCTTCCCTCACACACTTGTGCGTAGCCTACATCCGAATACTTCCAGGGAGGGGACCTCTGCAGACTTGATGCAGTACTTGAGACAAAGAGCAAAGTCACTGCAAGTCTCTATCCTCCCAGTTCTCTGTGTCTCTACAGCAGGCCTTGTGGGCCACTGTGACGTCAACCAACCAACTGCTCTTCAGGAATCACCTGGCTCTGCCTGAGAACCAAGGCTCTGATATCAAAAGACTGTGGACAAGAGCTCCCAATCCTATCTAAAACCCTTCCCTTACACTTTCACAGTCTTTACAGAGAGGTCTTGGAACGGTTATTTAAAGATTTTAGTGGCACATTGGAGTATTGCAAGGGAGTTTCATATTGCAGAGTAGCTGTTAAACAATTTCCACAGTTTACAAGAGTCCGTTGAGGTTATTTTCAGGATTGATGGAAGCTTTCTCTAAAGGGCAGCACCTACCTACCTACCTGTACACTTACTAGTGGTGTGCAACAGGAACTTACTTTTTTAGGATGGATTATAATGGACATGCAATGAATCTGTCACATGGTATTGTGGCCTGGATCAAATCTCCTTTTCCTAACATGTTGTAATGAGAATCTATGTACTGCAAGTAAATCCTGTTTGTCTATTGGTTAAAGAGTGTTCTCAGAGATCAGACTAAAGACTTATTGCCGCTTTGACTGCATGTGGTATTACATGAAAACATTCTGGGATAGTTTTTGACATGGGTAAAAGTAAAAACGAAAAGAAATAATCAGATACATTGTTCTGATAAAAGTGAGGCAAATATGTATTTAATAAGTTCAATGTGAGTTCATTTAACAGCTAAATCCTCATGTCGACATACCAGGGTGTGAAGTGTGTGTGTGTGTGAGAGAGAGTCTTGCACACCCTCCCTCAAAGTCAACAAGATGTCAAAGGTGCACCTTATCAGAGATCTTGAAAATATTGAAAGTAGTGCTGCTTGTGAAAAGTGAAAGTTTGCTATCTTAAAGTAGCTTATAAAATGCTGTCTTTCCTATGTCTGAGCATGGTAACGGGATAGTGAGGCAACTAAAAGCTGGAAGCCTAAAGATTACCGGTTGATATTCTGTTCCCTATCAGACTTGACCAAAACATATGACCGCAATAAATTCTAGTTCTTTTTGAAAATTATTTGTGAAATGCGTCAATTAACTTCAGCAGAGAAGGCATCCTGTTATCATGCTCCGCTAACTCTTAAAGCTGTCTGAAGCCCACCAAGCTTGATTGGGAGTGTGTCTGCATGTGTTTCCCTTGTGTGTTTCGGCAAAACTTTCGTTCTCTTGGTTTTGTACCCCTGCACTAAGGGGAGTGAACTTCCACCTATGCCCCTTCTCTCTGTTAACATATACCTCACCTTCTGCCTTAGTTTTAATTTGTTATGACGATTGTAAAATAGTAGACTTCTGCAATCATTTATTTCTGAAAAACTGATGAGGCTACGTAAGAAAACTAATATATTGAAAATGTTTTTCCTTTTATTTTTGTACGTATGTGCTGTGCACAGCATTCTACTGTATTCCTGAGATACCAATAAACGTTTGTTTTATACTTCTTGTTTTCTTGGTTTCTTATTGAGCCCGGGGCTGGAATGTCTTTGTTAAAGGTGACAGAGAATAATGTACACGTCACCTAGGAGAGATCAACTTGATCTCTTCCTAGCACCTCCCACACAAAGATGAGTGACTTACCAAACATATAGTGTGTAATGCACACTGACCAGTGCACTGTGCCCTCTACAGCCTATTGCAATACTTAAGGTGATCTACTATTTTAAGGTTCAGGGGCACTGCTCTGCAAAATGTTACCCCTGAACCCCCTTATAGAATGTTAACACTTCTTATGTTGAAGCACCAACAACAAAGGCAAATCTGCAGCAGTTCATGCTTGGAAAAGTGTCTAACATGAAATGCGTCAATTAACATCATGTCTGAAGATTAGATTTGATCAACTTTATTGTCCCACCAGGGGGAAATTAATTTAGTCAGGTGCTTAAAAAACCAAGTACATAAAACATAGAAACAGACTAATTAAATGAATTTGTAAGTGCTATAGTCTACATATATGAAATAAGATAGTTATGACAGGTCATTTTATTTTTATTTGGTCCGACACTAGGACCCCCTGTGCCGTCCATATTGTGGCATAGATTACCTTGTGGTTCCCTCTGCTGGTCAAACTCTGTAATGGTGGAATTGTTTGTGATGGGAAGTTGACACCAATGACCATAAGTTATTTAAGGGGGCAGCTCATCGTCACATATACACACAGTGTAATGTTAATTTGGAGCTTAATTAGTATTATTCAGGCATGGATTTATGTTTTTATAATTAAATAGAAAATGTTAGATAGACATACAGCACTACATTAGATCTGTGTTTTTAAATGGTCAAATATGTATCTGAGTTTAAGATGTTGTCTTATCATTTAATTCAAACAGATTGTACCATAATGTTCAATTACTATCATAAAATTACGGTTTCAAAACATTAGAATGGTGTTGGGAATAGGTTTTATAGATTAGGGACAGGAAACCTTTGGAATTGGTTGTATAGATTATCTTTAGCCTTATAAAATGGGTAAAACTGGACCCAAAAAAGGGCTTAACCTTGACTCATTGTTTTTTTTCTATACCTCCAAAAAATATGGTTAATAGGTAATTATAATATGCTTACTGGACAGAGGGGTATATTTCACACACTGAAATGACAGAGGGTACATGAGTCCAAGGATCCTGATTGTGAACGTTTTTATGCGTGAAAAAAAAAGACGTCACTGTACAGACATTGCTCAAGGAGACTACTACGTTATTTGGTGACCAATACCTATTGACAAACATTCAGGTGGAGATGCACCCCCTTCCTTCCGCCGAGAGAAAGACCCACATCTGCGTTGGGGGCGAGCGCTGCGTAGGCTAAAGGATGTGAGCAGGAGTGGCATTTGAGTCCCTTTAAATAGAGCCGTTCTCAAACTTTGGACCATCAGATCAGCTGAAGTTTGCAAACAGTTTGCGGCAGAACTCACAGCTACATCCGAAATCTCTGTGATACATTTTCAGTGTTCTTTGGGGAAAATATGGAAATAACCAAGACATCTGGGATGAGGGACGCCGTCCTTGTGCTCTTACTGGCTGTTCTTCAGGGATTTCGACTTGTGGATGCCCTTCCAAACCCATCACCTCTCCTGGGATCCAACTGGGGGAATCCGAGAAGATACGTACACCTGCAGACGTCTTCAGACGTGAACAATTTCTACCTTGAGATCCGTTTAAATGGCCACGTGCGCAAAACTACACTTCGAAGCTCATACAGTAAGTTCTAATTACATTTTTGCCGTTTGGTTTTGATTGAAATGTGGTTTTAAATCTTTGTCTTTAATCTGCTTCTATAGGCTAACACAATTCATTTTGTCAACAGGTGTGATTTTATTGAAGGCGGAAACAAGAGAGCGCGTGGCGATACTTGGAGTCAAAAGTAACCGCTACCTGTGCATGGATGCCCTGGGAAACCCCTTCAGCTCTGTAAGTAAATGCCACATTTCATTATCCATTGAACTGAAATACATGTTTTCTTGACATTTAGAATAAGACTCGTGAGATTATTGAATGGCACTTTTTCCTCATTTGAACTTTTCATGACATTAACCTAAAATGCGCTTTTACGCACGGATTTCAGACCACTTTTATCCAAACACACAGCCTATATTTGATCCTTTTTTGTTTTGTTTTACACTGGTCGAATCGTTCTTGTGTTTAGCACTCAAGCAACACTTACACAATTAAGTTAATGGATATACGTTTCTAAATTGCCGTTTTTACGTAAATGTATCTGTTTACAGACTGTTTGCCACAAGGAAGACTGTCTTTTTAACCACAAGTTATTGGAAAACCACCGCGACGTGTACTACTCTTGCAGAACTGGTATTCTGCTCAACTTGGAAGGGATAAAGCAAGTGTTCACAGTGGGTCAGAATCTACCGCAAACCTCCCTCTTCCTATCGGAGAAGAACACGGTGCCACTGGAGCGCCTCTTGCACCGGGAGAAGAGAAACCGGGTGGTTGACCCTTCTGATCCGTACAACATGCCGGGGCAGACGGAGGAGGATGAGGACTCCCGGGCTATGCCGGAGCTGGATGACACCTTGGAGATGGACCAGGAGGCTGAACTCCCCGAGGGACGCAACATCTCCAGGGAGACCCCCCAATCTCCCTCCGACGACCCGTGGAACGTGCATTCCCTAAACCCCCCTCCCAGCCCCCGTATAATGAATGCAATGGTGGGATAAGAGGACAGGACACTTGCCGTTGTACACCTGGTTTTAAGAATATAAATTGTGTGCGCGTTCACGTTGGATCTTTTCCAGCTGGTCTGGAAACAAACCCCAACTATTACACCTGTGAAAGTCTGACCGTGACAGGCTTATTAGAGCATATTAGTCATTTGTATATAGTCATAAGACGGAATATTGTATTTTGTTCATTTTTCACTATAGCACAGTAGCTAGTGGGTATATAACTATTGGTTTCCGTGCTTTTTAATTCTAGGACGCAAATTCTGCACGAGTGCGCTCTGTTTACGGGATGGATTCTTATGAGAATCATGCTGAAACCCGAAATATTTGTGCGTCTTCTTCGAAGAAAAAAAGTAAGTTGAGCTGAAGTCACTTTATTAAATGTTTTACAATGTAAGAAGCCTACAAGAAAATACTCGGGTTATCAAATCAAGCTTTATTTATACAGCACATTTCAGACATGGAACGCAACACAATGTGCTTTACAGGAAAAACTTTTTGAATTTTTTTTTTACAAACTATGAAAATAGAAGCTGAAATATTTACTAAACAACAAACATGAGATAAAAAACAAAAGATGACACAAACTGAACAACAAAAAAATGACCCCAATGAAAAGCAAAGCTAAAATGTGTGTTTTAAGATCTCTTTTCTATATGTCCACAGTTCTGACCCCTCTCAGGTTGTCTGGCACGCCTCTCCATGCTTCTTGGTCCTAGGCTTTGGGATAGTTAAAAGGCCAGTGCCATTGGACCTGAGGGCCTTAACATAAAAGTATGTCTAACATGTATTGAGGTGCACAATCGTGGATAGATTTAAAAACCAATAGAAGAATCTTAAAATGAATTCTAAAACTCACAGACAGCCAGTGCAGAGACCTTTAAAATTGGTGTAATGTGTAGCGGTGATGCAGCATTCTGTATGTTTTGCAGTTGACCATTACAGTTGTAGCATTACAGTAGTCAAGCCTGCTTGAAATAAAAGCATGGATGAGTCTCTCTATCAGCCTGAGTGAGAAACGGGCGCACCTTGGCAATGTTCCTCACATGGTAAAAAAGCTATTTTGGTCAAATTCCTAATGTGTGATTTGAAATTTAGTTCAGAATCTGAAAGAACATAGTTTTTTTTACCTGGTTGTTTTATCTTTATTGCCCGTGAATTAAAATGTGTGCCTAGATTCTCTCTCTGGGCTTTGGCTCCAACAATAAGTACCTCATTCTTCTCTTGATTTAGCTGGAGGAAGTTGTGAGCCAACCAAGTATTTATATAATAATTTATACATGTAGCTAAAATCCTCTGGTGACACAGAAATGTAAAGTTGTGTATCGTCTGCGTAGCAGTGAAAATCAATTCTGTGCTTTCTGACGGTGCCAAGGGGTAGCATATATAAACTGAACAGTACCAGACCCAAAATCAAACGTTGTGGAACCACATGATATGTATTTTCTCCGAGTTTTGTTCACCAAGGGTGACAAAGAACTCTTGACCAGTTAAATAGGTCCTAAACCAATATAGAACTGGACCTGAGAGGCCAACCCACCTCTCCAGTCTGTCCAGAAAGACATCATGGTCAACAGTGTCAAACGCAGCACTTAAATCTAAGAGTACAAGGACAGATTATGATGATGATGAAACTTAAACATATTCCATATAGAATTAGGTCTACTACAATGTTTAATATGCCAGTACGCCTACATGTTATAGGCCATTTAATTTAAAACTGGAATGAATGGTAGGCCTACAACCTACAGGGTATCAGAACACATAGAAAGTATAGGTTGGTGATAGGTGCTAGCCAGCAAAAGCAAGCAACAAAGCCAATCCCAATAAAGTTGAAAGTATTTATTTATTTAAATCTATTCATTTATCGTTATTTCTAGTATTTATATGGATGCTTAACTGTTAAAGAGGAATTCTGAGTTGGCCTTTGATGGGATATAGCTTCCATTTCCCCAGAAAACCAGATATGGGGACTCAGCTCAGGCGTTTATTTTATGGCTGCTACATTAGGTTAGTTGTGAGTAAGCTGTGTATGAGTATTGGTGACATTTATCTTGAAAAAATGAAATATTATGAACAAAATATGACTATTTTCAATGTATTTATTTTTGGGGATTATATTTTAGATAAATATTTTAGTACTTAAGGATGAAAAACTGCATACCTGATATCCCCATGATGTCACAATAGCAAGCAAATGCAGTTCTGGGTGGAGAAAAGGCATACTCTGTTTTGTTCCTGAATCGTCTGAATAGACTTGATATTCACAGTAATCTACAACGTTAGGGACTTTGTAATTATATAAATTACAATAAATCCCATAATCAGCAATATAAGATTTTTCATGTGTTATTTTGCTTATGTTTAGAGCTTGCAAGAAATCTATTTCACTGTACTTGTGTATTTGACATTAAAACTTAACTTGCTGTGTGTTGCTGTTTGAAAGGTTAGCAATCGCACCAGTGGGCATAAAGTTGGCTACAGTCAAACAAGCTGATGGCTATCGAGAATTCAAACAAAAATAAATTAGACGTCAATTCACCATATTCTCTTTCATTGACTACTTCGATGTCTAACTTGCTTGCTTATAGGACTTTGAATGCAATGTCCTGATATATTTAGTGCTCAAATCTGTTTTTGTAATTTGTTATAGGCTGTTTTTAAGGACATGTAAATGTGGTTTATTTGGCCAACATCCCTAATTTATAGATGGTGCTGGCTACGCCAGGTTGGATCTGATTGCATATCAGTGGTGGGCCGTCAGGGCCAGCAAGGCCTTCTCTACATCATCCGAATATATATATTTTTTAAATATATTTTCCCACAAATATATATTAAATTATTCCCCAGAGTAAGAGTTATACTCTTAATTTCATAGCTTTCCTCTTGGTTGCACTGCTTCCAGCCCCAGGTTGAGATTTGGAGGGCTGGTCTTTATGTTAGATCTTTTATCCAATCATATTCAGCCATCATGTGTTGCCAGGGGTCTAAAATCTGCCCTCAGGCCTTCAGAATCAACAGTGCGGGCGCTTGTAGCTTAAAGTGAATGGAAATTAACATTTAGTGTCAACCAATCAGCTTTAGAGTTGGCTATTCTACGCCTGCTGGCTGGCTCCAGTGTTACACAGGAGCCAGCTAGCAGGCCTAGTGCGTGCACGTCTTTTGATTGGATTACCAATATTGAGAGGCAGGTCCTATATGGGCAGGTCTATGCAGAACCTCAGAACTAGGAAACTGAAATTGATAAACTAATTAATTTGCGCACTACTAAGCTGTTTTTTCAACCCACAATGGCGGAAGGAGAAGATATCGATTTGGTCGAGGATATAATTATAACGCCATTCTCAAGACAAACTTGTCAAGAAAAGACATTGTCAGGAGAGGTCGACGCCGACGCTACAAAGCCTGTCACAGGCGGGAAAGGGGTTCGTTTCACCACTTTCAAAGTTCCAACTACGAGCGCTATCAATGGCTCACAGGCTCCGAGAAGCACTGCAAACTGTACTGCTGGGAATGCCTATTATTTGCAAGTGATCGATTTGGTGTTTGGAGCCACACTGGCTTTGCAAACTTGAGTTGTCTAACCAAGGCAGCAATGAGACACCAAAGTACGGCTGGGTACTTACAAGCAATGGTGCTTTTGAAAACTTTTGGGGACACCCAAGTGGATCTACAGCTCAACGAACAAGCGCGCAGGGCAACGAGGCTGCACAATGAAAAGGTATTGTACTCTTCCCCTGCAATTCTCTGAATAAAAATGGCAATTTCAAGGTGACGCAACGCCTGGTTATACTGCGTTTCTGTCTAAATGTATAGTGTCTAGAGCCATGGCATCATAATGATGGTAATAAGAGGTTGATTAAAAATTCACATGAAAATCTGTTACCAACTGGATGGAAACCTAGCTATAAACACCAAAGTCTCTGGCAAGTGTGCTAGTCATGTGTCACTTTGATTATGCCTGCACATCATGGTTCACCAGAATAAGCTACCAGCCTAACAAGCTTGTAATATTTGTACTTAAACTCCCCACTCATACTCATCCGGAGGTTGATTATTTTGCATCTCTATTTCTGTAATGTGTCTGGATCTATGTACACTGAACAAAAAAATAAATGCAACATGTAAAGTGTTTGAGGTGAAATAAAAGATCCCAGACATTTTCCATACTCACAAAAAGCTTATTTCTCTCAAATGTTGTGCACAAATGTCAGCGTATGCGCTACTGGTGTTGAAGTCAGGTGCAGGAGAGCAGAGTTGTGATCAGGCGCACACTTTATTCGGCAGAAGTAAACAACAGACGGACGCAACAGCGTCCAACAAACCTCCAGCCAAAGGCAAAATGTTACGACTTCTAGGAGTGGTGGGTAAAAACAGGACCCAAACAGTCCGGAGAAAATGAGAAAATAGCACATCCACAAAACGAACAGAGAAACAAGCCCGCACAAAAGCAGGCGGGCATAACCGGGCAAAACCCAAACAAGAAACAATAATCAATAAGACAAAACCAACTGTTCGAGCGCTGCCCGAACAGGAAGCAACAAAGTCACAAATAAGCAAAAATGTTTAACAATCAAACATCCTCCGGGTTGAAACATAGTACCCGGGAAAAAAACAGCTAGGCGAGTCAATACAAAACACGTAACAAAACAATCCCACACAAAGACATGCGGGGAACAGAGCCGCCCAAACAAGGAGGGGAGCCGACTTCGGCAGAAGTCTTGACAGTCATTAATGTCTAAACCGCTGGCAACAAAAGTGAGTACACCCCTAAGTGAAAATGTCCAAATTGGGCCCAAAGTGTCAATATTTTGTGTGGCCTCCATCATTTTCCAGCACTGCCTTAACCCTCTTGGGCATGGAGTTCACCAGAGCTTCACAGGTTGCCACTGGAGTCCTCTTCCACTCCTCCATGACGACATCACGGAGCTGGTGGATGTTAGAGACCTTGCACTCCTACACCTTCCATTTGAGGATGCCTCACAGATGCACAATAGGGTTTAGGTCTGGAGACATGCTTGGCCAGTTCATCACCTTTACCCTCAGCTTCTTTAGCAAGGCAGTGGTTGTCTTGGAGGTGTGTTTGGGGTCGTTATCATGTTGGAATACTGCCCTGCGGCCCAGTCTCTGAAGGGAGGGGATCATGCTCTGCTTCAGTATGTCACAGTACATGTTGGCATTCATGGTTCCCTCAATGAACTGTAGCTCCCCAGCGCCGGCAGCACTCATGCAGCCCCAGACCATGACACTCCCACCACCATGCTTGACTGTAGGCAAGACACACTTGTCTTTGTACTCCTCACCTGGTTTCCGCCACACACGCTTGACACCATCTGAACCAAATAAGTTTATCTTGGTCTCATCAGACCACAGGACATGGTTCCAATAATCCATGTCCTTAGTCTGCTTGTCTTCAGCAAACTGTTTGCGGGCTTTCTTGTGCATCATCTTTAGAAGAGGCTTCCTTCTGAGACGACAGCCATGCAGACCAATTTGATGCAGTGTACGGCGTATGGTCTGAGCACTGACAGACTGACCCCTCACCCCTTCAACCTCTGCAGCAATGCTGGCAGCACTCATACGTCTATTTCCCAAAGACAACCTCTGGCTATGACGCTGAGCACGTGCACTCAACTTCTTTGGTCGACCATGGCGAGGCCTGTTCTGAGTGGAACCTGTCCAGTTAAACCACTGTATGGTCTTGGCCACCGTGCTGCAGCTCATTTTCAGGGTCTTGGCAATCTTTTTATAGCCCAGGCCATCTTTATGTAGAGAAACAATTATTTTTTCAGATTCTCAGAGACTTCTTTGCCATGAGGTGCCATGTTGAACTTCCAGTGACCAGTCAGTATGAGGGAGTGTGAGAGCGATGACACCAAATTTAACACACCTACTCCCCATTCACACCTGAGACCTTGTAACACTAGCGAGTCACATGACACCGGGGAGGGAAATGGCTAATTGGGCCCAATTTGGACATTTTCACTTAGGGGTGTACTCACTTTTGTTGCCAGCGGTTTAGACATTAATGGCTGTGTGTTGAGTTATTTTGAGGGGACAGCAAATTTACACTGTTATACAAGCAGTACACTCATTACTTTACATTGTAGCAAAGTGTCATATCTTCAGTGTTGTCACATGAAAATATATACTCAAATATTTACAAAAATGTGAGGGGTGTACTCACTTTTGTGAAATACTGTATGTCTCCATAGCCGCTGTCTCCGCTTGCAACAGGGGATACCCGTGACTCCTGGGAAGTGGAGAATCTACCAGGAGATTTATCGCACAATCCCCCCGTCGATAGGGTGGTAATTGAGTTGCCTTCTTTTTGGAGAAGACGAGAGCCAAATTGGCATATTCTGGGGGGATGCGCACAGTGGAGACCTGGTCTGGACTTTACACAGTGGTAGCACCAATGGAAACCCCTACACACCTCCTCGAGCACACTCGCGACCACCCCATTAGAGCCCTCTGTTGCCATAAAATGGTGGGGTCATGACTAGCCAACTAGGGAAGGCCTAGCACCACGAGAAACGCAGGAGAGTCAATGAGGAAGAGACTGATTCTCTTCTTGTGACTCCCCTGCGTCACCATAGCCAGGGAGATGGTGGCTTCCCTAATTAACCCGGACCGAATGGTCGACTATCTAGAGCGTGTACCGGGAAAGGTCTAACCACAGGAACAATTGGAATCCCTAAACTAAGGGCGAACGCTTTGTCGATAAAATTCCCAACCGCACCTGAATCGACAAGCGCCTTATGCTGGGAATGCGGGGAAAACTCAGGAAAACAAACATGCACAAACAGGTGGTCAACAGAGGGCTCTGGATGAGAGTGGTGCAGACGCCAGAGAGCCTCGGTCTGGCTCGGATGCCACGGTACCAGGCACCCCGTAGTGCCGGAAGAAGTGTGTAAACAGGGCCTCCGCAGTCTGTAGGGCCGTGGGGAGACTGGGCAAAGGGAGGAGACGACAGGACTTAGAAAACCAATCCACCACGACCAGGATCGTGGTGTTGCCCTGAGACGGAGGAAGATCGGTCAGGAAGTCCACCGACAGGTGTGACCAAGGCCGCTGTGGAACGGGGAGGGGTTGTAACTTCCCTCTGTGCAGGTGCCTAGGAGCGCACACCGAACAGGAAGAGACATAAACCCTCACGTCCTTAGCTAAAATGGCCCACCAGTACTTCCCCCTAAGGCATCGCACCGTCCTATCGATACCAGGATGACCAGAGGAGGGTAACATGTGAGCCCACCGAATCAACCTGTCGCGAACACCAAGCGGGACGTACTTCCGTCCAGCTGGACACTGAGGTGGAGTAGGCTCTGACCGAGATGCCCGCTCGATGTCCGCATCCACCTCCCATACCACCGGTGCCACCAGACAAGAGGCCGGAAATATGGGGGTGGGATCGATGGACCACTCCTCTGTATCAAAAAGATGGGACAGTGCGTCTGCCTTAGCGTTCTGGAGACCCTGGTCTATACGATGAGCTTCGGATGTTTTCACTCACGAGACTCCCAGTTAGATAGCCAATGTTCCTTTTTTCCCAAAATATTATTTTTGTAAGCGAAATAGCTGTTTGTTCTTCACGTTTTGCTGTGAAATCGCCCGGAAATCGCAGTCACGAAAACTCCAATTAAATATTCAAAATTAGCTCCATAATGTCGACAGAAACATGGCAAACGTTGTTTATAATCAATTCTCAAGGTGTTTTTCAAATATCTATTCGATAATATATCCACCGGGACAATTGGTTTTTCAGTAGGACCGATTGGAATAATGGCTACCTCTGTATTTTACGCGAGAATCACTCAGAGCATCAGGTGACCACTTGCGCAATGTAGCCTCTTACGGGTATTCTTCAACATAAATGCATAAAACTACATCACAATGCTGTAGACACCTTGGGGAATACGGAGAAACAGTAATCTGGTTGATAGCCCATTCACTGCTCAATAGGGACACATTGGAACGCAGCGCTTTCAAAACATGAGGCACTTCCAGATTGGATTTTTCTCAGGCTTTCGCCTGCAATATCAGTTCTGTTATACTCACAGACAATATTTTTACAGTTTTGGAAACTTTAGAGTGTTTTCTATTCTAGCATCTTGTCCTGACAAAATATCAGTTTACTACAGGAACGTTATTTTTCCAAAAATGAAAATACTGCCCCCTAGACACAAAAGGATAAACCCACCGCAATTAACTAATCAGACACAGGTGATTACAATAAAAGACAGACACAAACGAAAAGGAAAAATGGATCAGTGGCAGCTAGTAGGTCGACAACGACGACCGCCGAGCACCGCCCGAACAGCGAGAGGAGCCACCTTCGGTGGAAGTCGTGACAGGGGAACAGAGGAATATATATATATATGCAGTTGATTAGGGAATATAAACCAGGTGTGCGGGGAACAAGACAAAACAAATGGAACAATGAAAAATGGAGCGGCAATGGCTTGAAGGCCGGTGACGTCGACCGCCGAACGTAGCCCGAAAAAGGAGGGGAGCCGACTTTGGCAGAAGTCGTGACAACAAATTTGTTAACATCCCTGTTAGTGAGCATTTCTCTTTTGCCAAGATAATTAATCCACCTGACATATCCATCCACCTGTGGCATATCAAGAAGCTGATTAAACAGCATGATCATTACACAGGTGCACCTTGTGCTGGGGACAATAAAAAGGCCATGCTAAAATATGCAGTTTTGTCACACAACACAATGCTACAGATGTCATAAGTTTTTAGGGATCGTGCAATTGGCATGCTGACTGTAGGAATGTCCACCAGAGCTATTGCCAGAATTACGTTTTAATTTCTCTACCATAAGCCGCCTCCAACTTCATTTTAAAGAATTTGGCAGTATGTCCAACCGGCCTACCAACTGCAGACCACGTGTATGGTGTCGTGTGGGCGAGCGGTTTTCTGATGTCAATGTTGTGAACAGAGGGCCCCACGGTGATGGTGGGATTATGGTATGGGCAGGCATAAACTGCAGACAACGAATACAATTCCATTTAATCGATGGCAATTTGAATGCACAAAAATGCCAAGAGTGTACAAAGCTGTTATCAAGGCGAAGGGTGGCTACTTTGAAGAATCTAAAATCTATTTTGATTTGTTTAACACTTTTTTGATTACTACATGATTCCATATGTGTTATTTCATAGTTTTGATGTCTTCACTATTATTCTACAATGTAGAAAAAACATTTTAAAGAAAGAAAAACTCTTGAATGAGTAGGTGTGTCCAAACTTTTGAATGGTACTGTAGTTCAAATGGAGGATCCTGCATTTAGCCTGGAAACCAATTGGTTGAAGAGAACACACCAGTACTCAACTCAAGTTCAAACACAACTGCTTGTCACAGGATGTCAACAGGGTAACTTTGTTGTCTGGACACAGCAAGGCATTTCTGTCATCAATCTTCCCTGAGATGAGGCATCCATTCAAGACCTGTTGATCAGAACCCAAGCCTTTGTTGAACATCACCTGATTCCAGTGTTGCAGAAAAGGAAGTTGCAAATGGTATTGAATGAATAGGAGGAGGGATCAGCAGGAATCTGTTCCTGCAATAGACATCTGTTAGGCAAGATAATCTGCTGCACAAACTAAGACTGCTTGGTGAAGTGGTTCCGTTACAGATGTGTAGGAATCAAAAGGAAGACAGGACAATGGTTGTGCAATTCATGTAGGAAGTAACCTTAACAAGAAGCAGCAGTGTTGTTTCTACACAAGGGGTAATATTGGACTATAGACTGGGGTAAGTCTAGCTCCCCCAGTCATCATCAACTATACACACAGTTTAATGTTAATTTGGAGCTTAATTAGTTTTATTCAGGCATGGATTTATGTTTTTATAATTAAATAGAAAATACTAGATAGACATACAGCACTACATTAGATCTGTGTTTTTAAATGGCCAAATATTTATCTAAGTTTAAGATGTTGTCTATCATTTAATTCGAACAGATTGTACCATAATGTTCAATTACTATCATAAAATTACATTTTCAAAACATTGGAAAGGTGTTGGGAATAGGTTGTATAGATTAGGGACAGGAAACCTTGGGAATTGGTTGTACATATTATCTATAGACTTATCTATAGTCAGTTTTTCAATGTGAAATGATTCATATGTTTCTATATCTATAGAAAATATATAGGTCTATTATAATTTGCTTCCTGAACAGAGGGTTATATTGCACACACTGTGATGACATGTGCGATTTAAAGATTAGTGCAAGGATCATGATTATGAAAGTGCTGATGTTTGGAAAAAAATACGACGTCACTTTTGTACAGACATTGCTCAATGAGACTACTACGTTATTTGGTGACCAATACCTTTAGACAAACAGTCAGGTGGAGATGCAGCCCCTTCCTTCCGCCGAGAGAAAGACCCACATCTGCGAGTGCTGCGTAGGCTAAAGGATGCGAGCAGGAGTGGCACTTGGACTATCAGATCAGCTGAATTTTCCCAACAGCTTGCTGCAGAATTCAAAGCTACATCCGAAATCTCTGGGATACATTGTCTGTATTTTAGGGGTAAAAGATACTGGCTATTCTTCAGGGATTTCGACTAGTAGACGCTCTTCCAAACCCATCACCGCTCATGGGATCCAACTGGGGGAATCCGAGAAGATACACATGCAGACGTCTTCAGACGTGAACAATTTCTACATTGAGATTTTAAATGGCCACTTGCGCAAAACTACACTTCGAAGCTCATACAGTAAGTTCTAATTACATTTTTGCCGTTTGGTTTTGATTGAAATTTTGTTTTAAATCTTTGTCTTTAATCTGCTTCTATAGGCTAACACAATTCATTTTGTCAACAGGTGTGATTTAATTGAAGGCGGAAACAAGAGAGCGCGTGGCGATACTTGCAGTCAAAAGTAATCGCTACCTTTGCATGGATGCCCTGGGAAACCCCTTCAGCTCTGTAAGTAAATGTCCATTTTCATTATCCATTGAACTGAAATACATGTTTTCTTAAAATGTAGAATAAAACTCGTAAGAGAAGTTTCCTAATTTTAGCTCTTTCTGTCATATGCCAACCAAACCACTTTTAACCAAACACATAGCCAATATAATATCACATTTTTACATTGGTCGAAGTGTTCTTGTGTTTAGCACTCAAGTACCACTTTGAAAATGAAGTTAATTCATGTACGTTTCTAAATGGTCTGTTTGCGTAAATTAATCTATTAATCTGTTTACAGGCTGTTTGCCACAAGGAAGACGGTCTTTTTAACCACAAGTTATTGGAAAGTTCTTGGAAAGCGACGTGTACTACTCTTGCAGAACTGGTATTCTGCTCAACTTGGAAGGGATAAAGCAAGTGTTCACGGTGGGTCAGAATCTACCGCAAACCCCCCCTCTTCCTATCGGAGAAGAGCACGGTGCCACTGGAGCGCCTCTTGCACCTGGGAGAAGAGGAACCGGGTGGTTGATTCTTCTGATCCTTACAACATGCTGGGTCAAACGGATGAGGACTCCCGGGCAATGACGGAGCTGGATGACACCTTGGAGATGGACCAGGAGGCTGAACTCCCCTAGGGACCCATCATCTACCGGGAGACCCCTCAGTCTCCCTCCAACGACCCGTGGAACATGCATTCCCTAAACCCTCCTCCCAGCCCCCGCATTATTAATGGAATGATGGGATAAGAGGACAGGACACTCGCAGTTGTACATTTGGGTTTATCAATGTAAGATATGCATGTGTTCACGTTGGGTCTTTTCCACCAGTTCTGCAATCAACCCTCAATGTTTTAAACAGATGTTATACGTGTGAAAGTCGGACCGTGGCACCCTTATTAGGGCATATTAGTAATTGATATGTTGTCATAAGATGAAATATGTCTCCAAAAAAGTACCACATTAGAACGTTTTATTTCGGCCATTCTTCACCATAGCACAGTGAGTAACTCTTGGTTTCCGTGATTTTTGATTCCAGGACGCAAATTCTGTATTTGATTGCGCTGTTTACCGGGAGGATTCTTATGAGAATCATGCTGAAAGCCGAAATAATGTTGCGTCTTTTTTTTTGTTGAAAAAGGCAGTTGAGCTGAGGTCACTTTTATTAAATGTTATACAATGCAAGAAGACTGCTAGAAAATATTATTGATATGAAACTTAAACATATTTAATCTAAAATTAGCCCTACTAAAATGTTGAATATGCCAGTAGGGCTGCATATTATAATGCATGCTCTTCTAGTGAGACGTTTCATTTTAAAAGGAAATGAATTGTCCTCTCTACAGGGTATCAGAACAAATACGATTGGTTATCGATGCTGGACATCAAAAGCAAGCAACAAAGCCAATTCCAAGAAAGTTGAAAGTATTTGATTTAAATCCATTCATTTATTGTAATTTATAGTATACTATTTATATGGATGCTTAGCTGTTAGAGAAATTCTGAAAACCTGTAAGTTATGAGGCTGTGTGTGTGAGGGCCAGTGACATTTATCTTGAAAAAATGTATTATGTTGGTGAAGAAAATGACTTAATTTATATTGTATTTTAGATCAATATTTTAGAACTTCAGGATGAAGAACTGCATACTCACAGCCACTTCATCCTAGAATTCTATGTATGATGCAATCATATGCAATCATAATCACATGCTAAATGTGAGGAAGCTCTGTCACATTAAGTGCATAAGCAGGTTGACCATTGACTCATTCACTTTGAGTTTCCAGTCATTAAGGTTGCATGTCTCACGCTTCCGCATCTCATTATGGAGAAAATTGGCATATCTTAGTTTCTGCCAAACCATCATTGTCTACAAATAAACATTTCCACATTCTATTTTTGTTTCACTCTCACTAAGTAACATGTTTGAGGTATTTTAGTCAAAGGAACACATTAGTGACCACTAATCTTTGTCCTGTTTCACGGAGGTTAAACCACATTGACCTGGCTGTCACATGAGTGGAGCCTTAACAATTTCAATGGTGGTCATGAGTGAAGGCACATTTTTTTAGATTGATATGATAGTGTAGATATTTTTCAATATTTATTTAGGCAGTTTATTCACACATTGCAATATTCTTTCAAAAGAAGAGCTGTAATAAGTTAAGCAAACCCATTCATGTTGAAGGATCAGATTTAGTACAGATGTTTATGCTGCCACTGGTGCCTTCGGAACATTACTCATGGTTGTCTCTGGAACAATCTAGACGCAGGTCAGTAGCTGTCGCATAATTTTCAATTGCCCCAGTTCTTTGACCGGTCATGCTCAGCCTGAGCACTGAAACAGTGATTTCTATTAGGTTTTAAACGTGAGAAAGCCTGTAACTCGGAGGTGGCCCCTCGGGTGATTAAACCTGATATTTCCCAACCTGCAAACGTCCACAGGTTCAAATCCTGCTTTGCATAAAGAAACTACAAGACTTGCACACGCTATTGCCTCTTATGCAACCTTTAGTGACAATTACATTTGAGCAAGATCAGAGGAAGCTTGTGACCACTTTGGACACTTGAAATACATAACCATTGAACATGTTAGACACCAATATTGAAGCCTTTTTTTGGGTTGTGATTAATCAATACAAACGCTGTACTTTTTGCAGTGTATAATTTCTCATAATGGACAAGGACCACAAGTGATAACTCCATGTTGAATTGTAAAGGCTTTAAAAGATGACATTCCTCACACTTTTCTGCCTTCGGTATATGACAAAAACAATACAACTAAATCTTCAACATGATCAACTTAGTAGTGGAAACAAACCACTACATTATCCACACTAAAACATTCCAAACAAGTACTCATTTCATTGGACTATGACACAGGAAGTGTTAAGTGTCCATAAAACATTCCATGGATAAATATTGGAAGACTGGGAAAATCGACTCACACAGGATATACAGACATACTGCCAACAGTTCTGCAGAATTTGCACTGGGCAATGATCTACTGTAAAAAGGGTCCATTGAGAGCAAAACATTTACCCTGTATTCCCCATAATACTTTGTGTCCTCTACTTCTCAGTGTACTTGTCTGTGGTCGTGTTTTCATTCCTTTCTCGTGATTAATTTCTGATAACATTTGTTAATAGAACGGGAAAAACAGACAAACCTCAATGACAAAGGAGCAAAAATGTAAAATGGGAATACATGATATCACTACGGGGATATGGACCCAACTTCAGACTGATTCAAGCTGCACCATCCGACCTCTCAAGCCAACCCACCCCGATCTCTAGCCAAATAAATACACAATCGAACAATCAAGAGAACAACTGAGGTAGTACATTTGTGTGTAATTTCCATTGCAGCGTCATGCATCTTTTCTGCTGTTGTTAAACCTGTCAGCATTACACGTCATTGTTGGAGTGACAGTGTGTGTAAGGAGTCATCCTTAAGGACTGGTATAGTGACTCCAAGAACATCAGATAAGGTAGATAAAATACCAGTCTTCAAAATCTATCCACTTTGGGGCACTTCCAATACATATGCATAAAAGAGCCTAGGTCACCATGGTTAGATAACGTGTAGGTTACTTAAAAAGCTTTAAAACAGGCGAAGATATAAACTGTGCAAAAATGCTTAATTTATTTACCGTGTATAAAATAAATGAATCAATTTAAGTGTTCTTCAATGACCCTAGTAAAATCTCCCCCCAACTCATATCATCAATATTAGACAGGTCACTGTGCCAGATATTCTTTGCTTTCAGTGGTTTGTTAGCTACAGTAAATAACATTTAAACAGAACAGAGTAGTGACTAAACCTTTTGTGTTGCCTTGTCCATCTTTAATGTGTGATGTAACATATGTTACGGGAGGTCAGGTGGTCCTTCCTGTTGGTGAAAACACAGCGAACAGCAGAGAGCGCCAGGCCAGACTCTGTGGGAGAAACGATGAGGACAAAGCGGCTGATGCCTGTGTTGGGGCAGGCTGACAACACCTTGGACATCTTCAGGCCCTGAGGCAGAGAACACTGCAGGTCCTCCACAAAATGTCTCACAGCCACACGGATGTAGGCCCCGTGGCTCACCACCAGGGCATGGAGAGGGACACCCTCCATCCCATCGTCAGGCAGACCAGGTAGGGGCCCATCTGTGCCAGACTCGGCTGCACCAGCCACGGCTTCTCTCCATACAGCAGCAGAACTCTGTCCTGAGCAGCCGTGGTCGTCAACCATGCGCTGGTAAAGGGACTTTAGAAACTTCTTGCATCGCAGCCTTACCTTGAGGGAGACAGACAGACGTTTAAATTATTCAAGGACTAAAATAATACTCATCTCCCTAGAAGAAAAAAATCTATGAACCTCTCTGAACTACGTGTTGAGCTTCTGCCTTGAAGTTCCGAGTTGAACCCCTGCATGGCACTGTTGGCCATGGAATCTAGTTCTTAGCTGTTGCTAGTCAACAGCCGGGCCAAAGGGAAAGCTGAAAACGTTCAGATCCCAGTCTAACCTGTTCCAAGGTTTTCCAGCCAGGAGGAGTAGTCTCGACACGACTGGCCGGCTCTGTTAGCCATATTCTTCAGATCCTCCTTGGGCCGTCCTTCTGCGATCCCAAAACCCTGTATGATTGATGAAGCACTTTGATGATCATTTTCTATGCATTGCATTTGAATGTCAAACTCTAAAGGTCCCTGTTGAGGTAGACTGGGCTGGATCAAATGTATACTACATACATGTAATAGGAGGCATATGAAAGACTTACCCTCTCTCTGAGTAACGGGTCAAAGACCATTTCAACGCCCGAGGAGTGAACATTGTTCCTCATAATGATTTCTACAGTCTGACAAAGGATAAGGATGTGTGAACAATGACAGCATTGTCTTAATCTCCACACCTACAGCCAAATCAGCTACTAGGCTAGAAACTAACATTGCCCTCATTACTGTACTTCTAAACTCAGCAAAAAAAGAAACGTCCCTTTTTCAGGACCCTGTCTTTCAAAGATAATTCGTAAAAATCCAAATAACTTCACAGATCTTCATTGTAAAGGGTTTAAACACTGTTTCCCATGCTTGTTCAATGACACAAACAATTAATGAACATGCACCTGTGGAACGGTCGTTAAGACACTAGCAGCTTACAGACGGTAGGCAATTAAGGTCAGTTATGAAAACAACGGACACTAAAGGGGCCTTTCTACTGACTCTGAAAAACACCAAAAGCCAGGGTCCCTGCTCATCTGCACGAACATGCCTTTGGTATGCTGCAAGGAGGCATGAGGACTGCAGATGTGGCCAGGGCAATAAATTGCAATGTCCGTACTGTGAGACGCCTGTTGTAAGGCAGATCCTCACCAGATATCACTGGCAACAACGTCGCCTATGGGCACAAAACCACCGTCGCTGGACCAGACAGGACTGGCAAAAAGTGTTCTTCACTGACGAGACGCGGTTTGTCTCACCAGGGGTGACGGTCGGATTCGCGTTTATTGTCGAAGGAATGAGCGTTACACCAAGGCCTGTACTCTGGAGCAGGATCGACTTGGAGGTAGATGGTCCATCATGGTCTGGGGCGGTGTGTCACAACATCATCGGACTGAGCTTATTGTCATTGCAGGCAATCTCAATGCTGTGCGTTACAGGGAAGACATCCTCCTCCCCCATGTGGTACCCTTCCTGCAGACTCATCCTGACATGACCCTCCAGCATGATAATGCCACCAGCCATACTGCTCGTTCTGTGTGTGATTTACTGCAAGACAGGAATGTCAGTGTTCTGCCATGGCCAGTGAAGAGCCCGGATCTCAATCCCATTGAGCACATCTGGGACCTGTTGAATCGGAGGGTGAGGGCTAGGGCCCTTCCCCCAGAAATGTCTGGGAACTTGCAGGTGCCTTGGTGGAAGAGTGGGGTAACATCTCACAGCAAGAACTGGCAAATCTGGTGCAGTCCATGAGGAGGAAATGCACTGCATGCAGCTGGTGGCCAAACCAGATACTGACTGTTACTTTTGACCTCCCCCTTCATTATTCCATTTCTGTTAGTCACATGTCTGTGGAACATTTTATGTCTCAGTTGTTGAATCTTATGTTCATACAAATATTTACACATGTTAAGTTTGCTGAAAATAAATGCAGGTGACAGTGAGAGGACGTTTCTTTTTTTGCTGAGTTTAGTTCTACCTGCTGACATGTCTCATATCCTGTAGTCTACTTCTGTGGTTCAATATATCCTCTCCTCTATTCCCTCCTTCACAGTAACATATACAACAGAGCAGTTTTGTTCCAGGAATTATTGAAGTGACTTTAATGTTTGATCTGAGTGTTTCCCACTGAAAAGGTGTTGTAGTAAGGAATGATTTTACTTTGACATCAGTTGCCAACATCTGCCATTTTCTGCTATTGAACGGCAGTGACAGTGCAGCCGCAATTATAAGTCCTCACTGGGAATCTAAACTAAACAGAGGTTACATCCTACATCTGCTGTGCATTGTTAATCTTTCTGGTGGTCACCTAACCTTGGTCCCAGGCTCAATTGCTACATAGAGCCAACTGGGTGGACGAGGTTAGTGTCATCCAACCGTAACCTAAGACGACATCACATGTAACACCAGTGGCATCTCAGGAAAACTCACCTGTCTGGCGCGCTGCAGGTTACTGACAAACACATTGGAGAACCTGAGCTCTCTGAGGTACAGTCCTGCAGCCTCTGCCTGCTGGAGCCCCGGCTCCGACAGAGAAGTGTCCACCCCCTGACCTGACAGCACAAGACCAACAGGTACAGTTGAAGTCGGAAGTTTACACATACCTCAGCCAAATACATTTCAACTCAGTTTCCACAATTCATGACATTTAATCCTCGTAAAAATTCCCTGTCTTAGGTCAGTTAGGATTAGAGGTCGACCAATTAATTGGAATGGCCGATTAAAAGTTTTCATAACAATCGGAAATCGGTATATTTGGACACCGATTTAATTATTTTTTTTACACCTTTATTTAAATAGGCAAGTCAGTAAAGAACACATTTTATTTTCGTTGACGGCCTAGGAATGGTGGGTTAACTGCCTTGTTCAGGGGCAGAACGACAGATTTTTACCTTGTCAACTCGGGGATTCAATCTTGCAACCTTACGGTTAACTAGTCCAACGCTCTAACCACCTGCCTTACATTGCACTCCACGAGAAGCCTGCCTGTTACACGAATGCAGTAAGAAGCCAAGGTAAGTTGCTAGCTAGCATTAAACTTATAAAAAAACAATCCTAACCACTAGTTAACTACACATGGTTGATGATATTACTAGTTTATCTAGCGTGTCATATAGTCGATGTGGTGCGCATTCGCGAAAAAGGACTGTCGTTGCTCCAACGTGTACCTAACCATAAACACCAATGCCTTTCTTAAAATCAGTACACAGAAGTATATATTTTTAAACCTGCATATTTAGCTAAAAGAAATCCAGGTTAGCAGGCACTATTAACCAGGTGAAATTGTCACTTCTGAGTTCATTGCACGCAGAGTCAGGGTTTATGCAACAGTTTGGGCCGCCTGGCTCGTTGCGAACTAATTTGCCAGAATTATGACATAACATTGAAGGTTGTGTAATGTAACAGGGATATTTAGACATATGGATGCCACCCGTTAGATCAAATATGGATAAAATATCCGTATTTCAATGAAAGAATAAACGTTTTGTTTTTTCTAAATGATAGTTTCCGGATTCGACCATATTAATGACCTAAGGATCATATTTCTGTGTGTTAATGTTATAATTAAGTCTGATTTGATAGAGCAGTCTGACTGAGCGATGGTAGGCAGCAGCAGGCTCGTAAGCATTCATTCAAACAGCACTTTCGTGCATTTTGCCAGCAGCTCTTCGCAATGCTTCAAGCATTGAGCTGTTTATGACTCAAGCCTATCAAATCCCGAGATTAGGCTGGTATAACCGATGTGAAATGGCTAGCGGGGTGAGCGCTAATAGTGTTTCAATCGGTGACGTCACTCGCTCTGAGATTTGGAGTAGTTGTTCCCCGTGCCGCGGCATTTGTGGAGCAATGGGTAACAATGCTTCGAGGGTGGCTGTTGTCAATGTGTTCCTGGTTCGAGCCTAGGTAGGGGCGAGAAGAGGGACGGAAGTTATACTGTTACACTGGCAATACTAAAGTGCCTATAATACCAATAGTCAAAGGTGTATGAAATACAAATGGTATAGAGAGAAATAGTCCTATAATAACTACAACCTAAAACTTCTTACCTGGGAATATTCAAGACTCATGTTAAAAGGAACCACCAGCTTTCATATCTCCTCATGTTCTGAGCAAGGAACTTAAACGTTAGCTTTCTTACATGGCACATATTGCACTTTCTTCTCCAACACTTCGTTTTTGCATTATTTAAACCAAACATGTTTCATTATCTACTTGAGGATAAATTGATTTGATGTATTATATTTCAAAATAAGTGTTCATTCAGTATTGTTGTAATTGTCATTATTACCCAAAAAATAAAAGTCCGATTAATCTGTATCAGCAAGCTTCCCACAATAATTTGGGTGAATTTTGGCCCATTCCTCCTGACAGAGCTGGTGTAACTGAGTCAGGTTTGTAGGCCTCCTTGCTCACACACACACACTTGTTCAGTTCTGCCCACAAATGTTCTATGGGATTGAGGGCAGGGCTTTGTGATGGCCACTCCAATACCTTGACTTTGTTGTCCTTAAGCCATTTTGCTACAACTCTGGAAGTATGCTTGGGGGTCATTGTCCATTTGGAAGACCCATTTGTGACCAAGCTTGAACTTCCTGACTGATGTCTTGAGATGTTTCTTCAATATTTCCACATAATTTCCCTAACTCATGATGCCATCTATTTTGTGAAGTGCACCAGTCCCTCCTGCAGCAAAGCACCCCCACAACATGATGCTGCCATCCCAGTGCTTCATGGTTGGGATGGTGTTCTTCAGCTTGCAAGCCTTCCCCTTTTTCCTCCAAACATAAAAGATAGTCATTATGGCCAAACAGTTCTATTTTTGTTTCATCAGACCAAAATACATTTCTCCAACAAGTATAATCTTTGTCCCCATGTGCAGTTTAGTATAATCTTTGTCCCCATGTGCAGTTACAAACCATAGTCTGGCTTTTTTAATGGCGGTTTTGGAGCAGTGGCTTCTTCCTTGCTGAGTGGCCTTTCAGGTTATGTCAATATAGGAGTCGTTTTACTGTGGATATAGATACTTTTGTATCTGTTTCCTCCAGCATCTTCACAAGGTCCTTTGCTGTTGTTCTGGGATTGATTTGCACTTTTCGCACCAAAGTATGTTCATCTCAAGGAGACAGAACCCTTCTCCTTCCTGAGCGGTATGACGGCTGCGTGGTCCCATGGTGTTCATACTGATGTATTATTTTTTGTACAGATGAACGTGGTACCTTCAGGCGTTTATAAATTGATCCCAAGGATGAACCAGATACAGTGGGGCAAAAAAGTATTTAGTCATCCACCAATTGTGCAAGTTCTCCCACTTAAAAAGACGAGAGGCCTGTACTTTTCATCATAGGTACACTTCAACTATGACAGACAAAATGAGGGGAAAAAAATCCAGAAAATCACATTGTAGGATTTTTAATGAATTTATTTGCAAATGATGGTGGAAAATAAGTATTTGGTCACCTACAAAAAAGCAAGATTTCTGGCTCTCAAACCTGTAACTTCTTCTTTAACAGGCTCCTCTGTCCTCCACTCCTGTATTAATGGCACCTGTTTGAACTTGTTATCAGTATAAAAGACACCTGTCCTCAAACAGTCACACTCCAAACTCCACTATGGCCAAGACCAAAGAGCTGTCAAAGGACACCAGAAACAACATTGAGGACCTGCACCAGGCTGGGAAGACTGAATATGCAATAGGTAAGCAGCTTGGTTTTGAATAAATCAACTGTGGGAGCAATTATTAGGAAATGGAAGACATACAAGACCACTGATAATCTCCCTCGATCTGGGGCTCCACGCAAGATCTCACCCCATGGAGTCAAAATGATCACAAGAACAGTGAGCAAAAATCCCAGAACACGGGAGGACCTAGTGAATGACCTGCAGAGAGCTGGGACCAAAGTAACAAAGCCTACCATCAGTAACACACTACGCCACCAGGGACTCAAATCCTGCAGTGCCAGACGTGTCCCCCTGCTTAAGCCAGTACATGTCCAGGCCCGTCTGAAGTTTGCTAGAGAGCATTTGGATGATCCAGAAGAAGATTGGGAGAATGTCATATGGTCAGATGAAAGAATACCATACCTACTGTAAAGCATGGGGGTGGAAACATCGTGCTTTGGGGCTGTTATACTGCAAAGGGACCAGGACGACTGATCCATGTAAAGAGAATAATGAATGGGGCCATGTATCGTGAGATTGAGTGAAAACCTCCTTCCATCAGCAAGGGCATTGAAGATTAAATGTGGCTGGGTCTTTCAGCATGACAATGATCCCAAACACACCGCCTGGGCAACGAAGGAGTGGCTTTGTAAGAAGCATTAAGGTCCTGAAGTGGCCTAGCCAGTCTCCAGATCTCAACCCCATAGAAAATCTTTGGAGGGAGTTGAAAGTCCGTGTGACCCAGCAACAGCCCCAAAACATCACTGCTCTAGAGGAGATCTGCATGGAGGAATGGGCCAAAATACCAGCAACAGTGTGTGAAAACCTTGTGAAGACTTACAGAAAACATTTGACCTCTCATTGCCAACAAAGGGTATATAAAAGTAGAAAAACTTTTGTTATTGACCAAATACTTATTTTCCACCATAATTTGCAAATAAATTCATTAAAAATCCTACAATGTGATTTTATTGATTTTTTCCCCCTCATTTTCAAATGACTCAAATGATGTAAACTAGCCTATCAGAAGCTTCTAAAGCCATTACATAATTTTGTGAATTATAAATTAAATAATCTGTCTGTAAACAATTGTTGGAAAAATTACTTGTGTCATGCACAAAGTAGATGTCCTAACGGACTTGCCAAAACAATAGTTTAAGAAATTTCTGGAGTTGCTGAAAAACTAGTTTTAATGACTCCAACCTAAGTGTATGTAAACTTCCGACTTCAACTGTATACACACTTAGAAAACCAGTTGGATAAGGGATTAGTCAGTGTTTGTGTGATTGACCATTCTTTTAACATTCCCCCTCAAGTGAACATGGACACATGAGTATCAATAACTTTGATTCTACTAGCTGATACATGAGCAACAAGGAAAGGTTTATAGCTGGTTCTTACAGCCTTTGTTTTTAAATCACACAGGATTCCCGAGTGAAGGTCATTACTGGTCAAGGTTAGAATGTTTACAAATAACATTCCTTGCAGCAACTTCTCCTTGTTGTATTGTGTCTCCCCACTGTGAAATTGAGACGATAATCACTTTGAAAATGACATGCACAGCATTTTTCTGAGGATACAGAGTATCAGAAATTCTAGAGGTGCACAAATAGCTTAGAAGTTAACGTTAATAGCTTTGATCACTTGCATGTCTTTCAAGGAGGTTGCATGCGAGATAGGCTTTATATACGGTCTATCGAGAGAGGACACTCAGGGTGGTACTGCTTCGATATGGTGGCAGAATAAGAAACCTGTGGATTTAGCTAGGCAGCCGCTTTGGCACAGAATAATAATGTTAGATGATACATTTGAATAGGCAACACGCTTCCTAGCTAATATTGTTGGCAACTGACAGCTGTGCTTTGAAGTGGTTCAATAAGGCTGTCAAGAATGCAGAAGCCTACGTACATTTTATGAAATATATTATACATACAGCACACAAAATAGAAAGGTGGTGGTATTTACTTACTGTCGAACAACGGTCAAGCTAAATGTAAGCATTTTAGGCTAAGGCTAAGCCCCCCCCAGTTTTACACAGTTTTACATAAACACCAGATTTTGGGGTGTAAAAATAGTTTATTATTTATGAAATTAAGTAAAATATGAATAAGATTCCACTCGAGGCCACTTGGTCATTTGTCTGCAGGAAAGGGGTACAGACTTGGTGGTTTAATAGTCATAGCACTGACTTACAGCCAAGAGGTTGTGGGTTTAATATCTTCTGTGTGCTTTTGTATAAATTTTTGCAACTCATTGTCAAAATTACAAAGAAGAACATTTGAAGGAGTCTCTGGTTCTGGCGAAAGGATCCCACCCCATAAGAAGTTTGAACCCACAGCCACTAGGTCAGATCAGACTATAGCTGCAGACACAAAATACTATTTTGGTGCAGGATATCTTCAATCAAATGAGAAGCCATTTAGCACCCTCAATCTTTAACTTACCTTCATATGGGCCTGCATAGTTACTTACCTGCACAGTACACCACCACCAACCCAATCACTCTACACATTTCACCTTCCCTTTACCTCAACCACCAGCTGGCTCTCTATGCACCAGCAATTTGAGCCTGGAGATGAGCTTAACCTTCCCTTAACCAGCACAGAACAGAAGTACATTACTAGCCAGTAAAGATGCTTCACTCTTTTTTGTGGGTCAAATTTATTGAACAGAAGTTGTGGATCAGACACTTCTGAGGTACATGTGGTTGGCAGTGGTGGGGGTCAAAACAAACTGGAATTCCACAGTTTTCCACACAAACATTTTTTGATCATATAAAAAAAACTCACTAAATGGGTACCTCACAAAATGCATTCCACTTAATCCAATACACTGACCCTAAATGTGCCAATTAGGTTGTAACTCGTAAATAGGAAAAATAAGAAAATATATTTTTTGTTTGTTTTCCAAATACATTTTATATAGCCATCTCTTATTTAGCACTAGGTATATGAAATACCTGGTATTTGGTCCTTTACTTGGCCAACGACAGATCAGTGTAATCTGACGGATGACAAGGAACTTGTTGTCTGAAGAGAGGAGGTGCCACGTGAATCTCCTGCCTCTCATCCAGGAAAAAAAATCTAGAACCTATCAAAACGCATCAGAGTCAGATTTGATTCTACTAACTCCCTGAAAAACTGCTGAGTTGTGAGGTATTGTCCAATGAACCTGAGGTACAACAACATTTCAATGGTAGAATGCAGCAAGGAAACGACAGAACACCAGATAAATGGAAAGAGTAAAACATGCTATTTTAGAAAACTGCAGAAGGTACTTCCAGTCGAAGACGTGTCCCACTTTACCGCTCACCAGTTTACATACAGCAAGGAAAAAGCAAGGAAATAGGATTCTTTAAAATTCATAATTTAGCAGCACAAGTGAATATCACAATTCTAAGATTGAAAAACAACAGGCTTAATAGCAGCAAGAAAAATATATCTAAGATAAAACAGATCCATTTAGTCTTTCATCACTTAAATCACTCAATTACTTTAAGTAATTAACACAAACAAAACTTTAAATGCTTACCCATATATTTTCTCAGTTTATAGCAAATTGCGTTTCATGAGAAAAAGAAAATAGGTTTTAAATACTTTCTGCATTGGTGAACGTGGTTGCCAAAAGTAAATAGCAGTTTTCTGCCTATAGGTTTAAAGTCCATATGTTATTTCTTTTCTCTCTGAAAAACAAGCTGAACTGTGGAGCAAAACAAAATACAAGAAAAAACTATGAACCAGAAAAAAAACATTGTGTAATCCTTTCTTAGGACCATCATATTGATTTGGATATGAAGCAGGCAAAAATAAAATTCAAGTTAAATGGATGTATTCAAATAATCAAGTCTAGATGTGATTTTTAATGCTTTCCTAGGTTTGGATTGCAATTGATTTGGTTCCATGTTGGTAAACCCTTCTCCTACTCATTGGTCAGGAAATTCCTTCTAGTCCTTGTGCATCACCCGAAGTGGGGATCCAGCCCAGAGAATATCAAATAACTTAAAATTAAAAAATAAAATTATAAAAAAATAAAAACATTAGAAAACCCACCTACCCCATTTGATCACCATCCCCTTAAGCTTTTAAGGAACATGTTTTTAAAAGTGCATTTAGGTTGATCCAAGTCTTTGACCATGACTTAAATATCTAGTTGGATTTAACAACAGGCCCTTACAGGAAATGTTCCAGCACACCAAACGTCTCCCTCGTGATCAACTCTTGACCTATCAGAATGACAACCGCCTGCAGCCCTTCCAATCAAGAACAGGCTTGTTCTGGTGTGCCACAAGAGCTTCCTACCAATGTCTTCATCCATTTCCCCCTCATTTGAACTGTTTGCAGTCCTTCATTTCATGGCACCAATCGTGCCGTCTCTAGTTCCATTCTCAAAACCTCCCCTTTTTGCCATCTCCTCTCACTCTCCAATAGGCTACTCCACTTTTGCCAAACTTTCACTGCTCTAAATGTTCCACACTCCAACTCTACAAAACTTTTTTAACAAGCCATCTGACACTAACAAACTGTAGTTTCATTCTCATCTCCAGACTAAGACCATCCCTCCAACATGCTGTCTCCCTTTCCCTAGTATTGGCTTTGTCTGACCCAGAACGAAAACATGCTTTCACGCCAAGGTTACTGACAGACTTAAAACAGTGCTCCCTGGTATAAAAGGTATATATGATCCTCAATCAATTTTCTAATAACATGCAGGAGTTTCTCAGAGCACACAACCCAATAACATATAACAACAAAAATAGCTTTGTTCAATTAGAAAGTAAATATTGGCTTGGTATTAACTTGGCAATGAAATCAAGACCTTAACAGCTGAGTTGTTCTGTCCTTGCTCTCACCCTTAGGGGGCAGTATATACACACCCTCAGGACACCTTACCTGTGTCTCTCTACACCCTCTCGCTCTCTTTGTGTTATGTGTGAGTGGGCCCAGCCCTCTCCTGGCCAGCATATAAGAGCATAAATAGGAAGCAGTGCTACAGATGCAGAGCTAAGCAGGCAGGAGATACCGCTCTCTTCATCCTGTACATTAGCTTCTCCTAAATAAAGGTGTATGAACACTGTGCAGGACCAAACCAGTACTTAATGTAATGCGCACAGTACTACAGGGGCTTCCTGTATTTGAAATTGAGGGAAACACCCAGCCACTGTGAAATTGATAAATGCTTACTAATGATTAACAATTATTATAATAATCATAAAACTAAATTATATTGAAATAATGATAACAATATCTAGAATAACAATAATTAAAATACAATAATATGAATGTTTTTGCTAGCTTTTTTAGAGTGAAAAACTATATTTTGTATTTTTATCAAGTAAAAAAACTAATATTTCTATATTTAATAATTCAATGATGCAAATCTATTCAAGTTTCCTTTCTGCAAACCTAAGGCACTATCAAGTTTTCAAATACATTGGGTCTAAAAAAGCTTGTTTAATTCAATATGGCACATATGTCAATATGTGACCAGCTAAATATAGATGGGAGCCACCCATTTTTATTTTTTTTACCTATTCTCTATATTGTTTGTAAAAGTTCTTATCAGTTGATAATTCCAGCATAATGCTGTTGACAGCTCAGATTGCCAACCCAAACTTTGTGGGACCTCACAGGTTGACTTAACAAACAAGGGTGGGAACTCGTAGGTTGGTGTGGCATTTAGTGGTGGGAGTTCATTGGTTGACTTGGCGTATGTGCTGGCAGCTCATTGCTTGACATTGCGAATGTTGTTAGATCCCATAGATTGACAGAGCGACGTAATTGTTGGGAGCTCGCTGGTGGGCGTCACTCTTGTAGATGGTGGTGGTGGGGGGGGGGAGCTCATAGGTTGACGTCGCGTACGTCTGTTGGGGTGCTGGATACGTCTGTTGGGGTTCTGGATTGGTCTTGCTGCTCCATGGCCTTGCTGCCCGGTCTGCCTTGGGCCATCTGCCTCTGCTGCTGTTGCTCCTGCTGCAGGCTACTGGCCAACACCCTCTCTATCTGCTCCTGACACGCCTTCAGACAGTCCTGCAACAGACACAGAGAAGAGACATCAATACACTAACACCTCTACTTAGGGTGCTGTACACACACTCTTGATTGACCCCAGACACCTGTGGACGAACAGTTAACGCTGTCATGCAGTTACATGTTCGACATCTGACTGTTATTGGAACAGCTTTGGTCACATGCATGGCAGGCCAGACCGGGAGGGTATTATGAGTCTTGTGATAGGTGGTCGTGCCTGTTTCATGATCAGTCAGTCACTAGAACAATGGGTACCAGCGCACACAGACACCAGGCAGAGAGTGGCGACTCATTGGGCCCTTGAATCCTCCTAAACACACGTGAGGTGTCGGTAGAAATCCTAATTGTCCTAAAGTCAATAATGGGCTAGACTTCCAAATGGTTACATAGTCCCTTTATAGTGCAACATTTTTGACCAAGGCCCATTGGGTTGTTGAGAGGAACACAGCAGCCCTGAGACCAAATAAACCTTTCTCATCACTCAGGACACAGCGGGTGAATCTCAAAAGTAATTTCCCTGATTCCGTGCATCCTCTCGAGGGAGGTCTGACTCTGGAGCCGAAAGCGCGGGCCCTAAAGAGTGCACACAGCTCGCAAAGAGGCCAACATTCCTTTGAAATGTACGGATAACTAAAAGTTAATGGGCCGCAGTCTTAGCGCCAGCGTTGCCATGGCCACATAATAACCACAGGTCTATCGAGAGCTGCTGGGTTGTTCCTAGTCTTAGACTGACTGTGGCCCCTGAGTCCCTGTGTGCTGCTGTACTGGCCTCAGGTTCCTTTGTGTAAGCCAAGAGCGCAGACTTCGTGATAAAGAAATATCTTAGACAACAAAACAGCGATTTAATCTGTGACGTAAAATTATAGATTCACATCCGCAGTATATATACATATACAGTGCCATCAGAAAGTATTCAGACCCCTTGACTTTTTCCACATTGTTATGTTACAGCCTTATTCTACAATGGATTAAATAAAATCCTCAGCCTTCTACACACAATACCCCATAATGACGAAGCGAAAACATGTTATCTACCTACATAAGTATTCAGACCCTTTGCTATGAGACTCGAAATTTAGCTCAGGCGCATCCTGTTTCCATTGATCATCCTTGAGATGTTTCTACAACTTGATTGGATTCCATCTGTGGTACATTCAAAAGATTGGATATGATTTGGAAAGGCACACACCTGTCTATATAAGGGTCCATAGTTAACAGTGCATTACAGAGGAAAAACTAAGCCATGAGATCAAAGGAATTGTCTGTAGAGTTCCGAGACAGGATTGTGTCGAGACACAGATCTGGGGAAGGTTACCGAAACAATTCTGCAGCATTGAAGGTCCCCAAGAACACAGTGGCCTCCATCATTCTTAAATGGAAGAAGTTTGGAAACACCAAAACTCTTTCTAGAGCTGACCGCCCGGCCAAACTGAGCAATCGGGGGAGAAGGGCCTTGGTCAGGGAGGTGACCAGGAACCCGATGGATACTCTGACAGAGCTCTAGAGTTCCTCTGTGGAGATTGGAGAACCTTCCAGAAGGACAACCATCTCTGCAGCACTCCACCAATCAGGCCTTTATGGTAGAATGGCCAGATGGAAGCCACTCCTCAGTAAAAGGGACATGACAGCATGCTTGGAGTTTTCCAAAAGGTACCTAAACACTCTGACCATGAGAAACGAGACTCTCTGGTCTGATGAAACCAAGCGACAACTCTGTGGCTTGAATGCCAAGCGTCACATCTGGAGGAAACCTGGCACCATCCCTACAGTGAAGCATAGTGGTGGCAGCATCATGCTGTGGGGATGTTTTTTCAGCAGCAGGGACTGGGAGACTAGTCAGGATCAAGGCAAAGATGAACGGCGCAAAGTACTGAGAGATCCTTGATTGAAAACCTGCTCCAGAGCGCTCAGGACCGCAGACTGGGGCGAAGGTTCGCCTTCCAACAGGACAACAACCCTAAGCACACAGCCAAGACAATGCAGGAGTGGCTTAGGGACAAGTCTCTGAATGTTCTTGAGTGGCCCAGCCAGAGCCCGGACTTGAACCCGATCGAACATCACTGGAGAGACCTGAAAATAGCTGTGCAGCAACGCTCCCCATCGAACCTGACAGAACTTGAGAGGATCTGCAGAGAAGAATGGGAGAAACTCTCCAAATACAGGTTGGCCAAGCTTGTAGCGTCAAACCAAAGAAGACACTAGGCTGTAATCGCTGTCAAAGGTGCTTTAAAAAGGACTGAGTAAAGGCTCTGAATACTTATGAAAATGTGATATTTCTGTTTAAAATATATATATATTTAAATCAGCAAACATGTCTAAAAACCTGTTTCTGCTTTGTCATTATGGGGTATTTTGTGTAGATTGATGAACAATTTTTTGAATCAATTTTAGAATAAGGCTGTAACCTAACAAAATGTGGAAGGCAAGGGGTCTGAATACTTTCCGAAGGCACTGTGTGTGTGTGTGTGTGTGTGTGTATACACACACATATATATATATATATATATATTTACACACACACACACACACACACACACACACATACACACACACACACACACACACACACACAGTGGGGCAAAAAAGTATTTAGTCAGCCACCAATTGTGCAAGTTCTCCCACTTAAAAAGATGAGGCCTGTAATTTTCATCGTAGGTACACTTCAACTATGACAGACAAAATGAGATGTATTTGCAAATTATGGTGGAAAATAAGTATTTGGTCAATAACAAAAGTTTCTCAATACTTTGTTATATACCCTTTGTTGGTAATGACAGAGGTCAAACGTTTTCTGTAAGTCTTCACAAGGTTTTCACACACTGTTGCTGGTATTTTGGCCCATTCCTCCATGCAGATCTCCTCTAGAGCAGTGATGTTTTGAGGCTGTTGCTAGGCAACAGACTTTCAACTCCCTCCAAAGATTTTCTATGGGGTTGAGATCTGGAGACTGGCTAGGCCACTCCAGGACCTTGAAATGCTTCTTACGAAGCCACTCCTTCGTTGCCCAGGTGGTGTGTTTGGGATCATTGTCATGCTGAAAGACCCAGCCACATTTAATCTTCAATGCCCTTGCTGATGGAAGGAGGTTTTCACTCAAAATCTCACGATACATGGCCCCATTCATTGTTTCCTTTACACGGATCAGTCGTCCTGGTCCCTTTGCAGAAAAACAGCCCCAAAGCATGATGTTTCCACCCCCATGCTTTACAGTAGGTATGGTGTTCTTTGGATACAACTCAGCATTCTTTGTCCTCCAAATACAACGAGTTGAGTTTTTAACCATCTCACCATATGGCATTCTCCCAATCTTCTTCTGGATCATCCAAATGCTCTCTAGCAAACTTCAGACGGGCCTGGACATGTACTGGCTTAAGCAGGGGGACACGTCTAGCACTGCAGGATGAGTCCCTGGCGGCGTAGTGTGTTACTGATGGTAGCCTTTGTTACTTTGGTCCCAGCTCTCTGCAGGTCATTCACTAGGTCCTCCCGTGTGGTCCTGGGATTTTTGCTCACCGTTCTTGTGATCATTTTGACCCCACGGGGTGAGATCTTGCATGGAACCCCAGATCGAGGGAGATTATCAGTGGTCTTGTATGTCTTCCATTTCCCAATAATTGCTCCCACAGTTGATTTCTTCAAACCAAGCTGCTTACCTATTGCAGATTTAGTCTTCCCAGCCTGGTGCAGGTCTACAATTTTGTTTCTGGTGTCCTTTGACAGCTCTTTGGTCTTGGCCATAGTGGAGTTTGGAGTGTGACTGTTTGAGGTTGGGGACAGGTGTCTTTTATACTGATAACAAGTTCAAACAAGTGCCATTAATACAGGTAACGAGTGGAGGACAGAGGGGCCTCTTAAAGAAGAAGTTACAGTTCTGTGAGAGCCAGAAATCTTGCTTCTTTGTAGGTGACCAAATACTTATTTTCCACCATCATTTGCAAATAAATTCATTAAAAATCCTTCAATGAGATTTTCTGGATTTTTTTCTAATTTTGTCTGTCATAGTTGAAGTGTACCTATGATGAAAATTACAGGCCTCTCCCATCTTTTTTAAGTGGGAGAACTTGCACAATTAGTGGCTGACTAAATATTTTTTTGCCCCACACACCCACATAGCAGTGGAGGCTGGAGCTATAATAATGGCTGGAATGGAATAAATGGGACAGACTCAAACATGTGGTTTCCATATGTTTGATACCGTTCCATTCATGCCATTACAATGAGCCCGTCCTCCTATAGCTCCTCCCACCAGCCTCCACTAATATATATGGTGTGAGAGCTCTCAATGCATGTCATCTTAAGGAGTTAGGAAATCTGTGTGTTTCTCATCTGCCATTTCGCCTGGAAAGATGGAGCCTCTGTTAGGCATAAGAGAAGAGTTAAAGTGGGAGCCATGCAAAGGAACTGCCTGCCTGTGTTCTACCACAAGAATGTGGGCCCTGGGTTCTAAGAAGACATTCCCTTGCCTCTGCTCTTTATAGCTGCAGTCTAGGTCCCGAGCCAAAACCCACAGGCTCTGACTCCATGAAAAGTAAATAGCTTCAATGTGCGACTACTGCAGGCATACTGTAGCATCGCTCTTGTTTACCAGGAAGGTCTCCGTGCTCCAAGCCCAGGAACGTTGGTGAATAGCTAAGTCTAACAGGCAGCCAAAGAGGGTGTCGGTGCCCATTGTTGGAACACATTAAGTATGTTGTGCTATACGCTCGCCAACACTGATATTACCATCTCTTCAAAAGTTTCGCGCCATGCTCCTAAAATGTCTGCCATGTAGCACTTACCTAGCCTGATATCAGATCTGTTTGTGCTGTCTTGCTAACGCCTTGTCATTCATTAACATAACAAGGAATTGGCCAAACATTAAAAACAGACCTGGGATCAGGCTATAGACACTACTTACCACCTCTGTGTTGGTGATCTTGGCCAGCAGGTCAGTCAGACGGTCTCGACTCAGGGCCTGGTCTGATTGGTCCAGCTGCAGGCCGCAGACGGCCGCCCCCACGCTGCCCGTAGCGATCATTGAGGGGGGGTTCATAGCGAAGCTGAAATCTGAGGATAAGAGACAACGTGATCCGTCAGTCACCTGTCGGACATCAGTGAGTTCACAACAGTGACAAATCACAATCATAGTTGCACATTCAAGTCCAGGAGTAGTGAGGAAGCATTTAGAGGGGAAAAATCTACAATATAAGCTACGAACTGAGTTGAACTGTACTTTCCCACAGACTAACACAAGACGCACTATCAAGTCAAGATGTAGTCCAAATGAAGTAGCTGAGCATTTAAAGACGTTCAAACATCTTCCTAATCTCTTAATATGAGCTTTTAAAGAGCTTAACACAACTTTCCCACAGTCTAACACATGTCCAACATGGCCGTGGTGGAGCCTGTGTGTTTTCCCCTCACTCTGCCTCAGCTGTGATTAGGAAAACATAGCAGGAATCCTCCTACTCAGTGAGCAATGAGTTCCAGAAACTACTCCCTCTTGTCCTCCATCAACCAGGCCCAGAGCGCTCAGTGACAATAGCCCTGCCTGCTGGCGGGGGAGGGAGGAAGCAGGCCTGGAGGAAAGGAAACGGCCCTAAAGTGGACTGGGTTTAGCTTCAGCTCCAGCTCTAGCCCAAGCACAGTCCAGCCAAGCACAGACCCTGGTCTCTGTGCTGTGGCCTTCTCTCTCTTTATAGAAAGAGGATGCGACTGATAGCTTTGGATCAACCCCAGGGAGTAGTCCAACCACTCTCGTCTCCTCCTCAAGAGGCCAGCTGTGCAGAGGCCAGAGAGCTCCCCTGTCATGAGAACAACATTCAGAGCAGCACATAAACCCCCAAACATTTACATTATTGCTAAACCACAGACTTTTTTATTGTGGCTGTTTTGCGCTTGTGATATAAAACGGGCAGCTTATGAATAGTGGGGAGACCGCTGAAACACACCCAAATAAAAAATGCAACACTAAAATGGCACTAAACAGCCACAGGGCATGAACCTCATTGAAGGAGCCTATGGCTTGAATACCATATTGTAGTAAACAAGGACTTATGGGCCAGATCGGATCAAAGAGACACATGGCAGTAAATCTCAATACATCAAAGTGGACTTTTTTCCTAAGTTACATTTCCTCCCTCTAAAATTGTCTGACGTGAAAGATGTAATATATAGGAGAGAGAGAGAGCAGCAGCTGCCTACAGGTCAGCTAAATCAGACTGTCTTATTACTGCAGTCCATTCAATCAGAACAAGGACATAGGAGGTAGGGCAGGTAGCCTAGTGGTTAGAGCTTTGGGGCAGTAAGCGAAAGGTTGCTAGATCGAATCCCTGAGCTGACAAGGTAAAAATCTGTTATTCTGCCCCTGAACGAGGCAGTTAACCCACTGTTCCTAGGCTGTCATTGTAAATAAGAATGTGTTCTTAACTGACTTGCCTAGTTAAATAAAGGTAAACAATACAGTAGGATAAAGGAAACAACCCCATTGGGATTCATCCTTAGAGTTTAGGAAGGGTCTGAAGCAGCGTCTGAGTCCATCCTGCTCCACAGCAGAGATGTACAGAGGCTAGGGGAGGAAGGAAGACCACCGGCTGCCAGTTCTGACTTATCAAACCTGGAAGGGCCTCTGTGTGTGTGTTTGTTTTGAGAGAGCGAGAGAGACCCACAGCTGCTGTACCCTAGTCCACAGAGGTGGTGGTGGAAGGGGAGCCAAACAGCAGGCGAGGAGACTCATCCACCCACTGTCATCACAGGGAGAGGCTAACCTAAACACAACACGCACTGAGAGGATTCTCCCAGCCTCCTTTAACTATACTATTAATGCCTTATATGCTCAAAGTGCTCTCGATACTGCTTGCATCTGCTTTTAGCAGCCGTTCTAATGTAAAGATGACCCCATTAGGCTACGAGAAGTGTTGGGAAGAGAAACGTGGAGAGCAGCCATTGGATGGATGTGTGTTTGTGGTCCCTCCCTGCCCTTAGACTGCTGAGTAGAGGGTCAGATGAGTGCAATCAAAGATGAGTCACAATGTCAGATAGATTGTTAACGAGAAAAAAGGCGAGACTATCCTATCAGGAAGCAGAAGTTCTCCTGAGGTAATTTCCTGTTATTACCTGTGGCACACAGGGCGATGAATGTCTGTGTGTGCTTGCGGACCACAGATAGCTTATCTTTCGGCAGGGGCAGTCTGTGCAGGATGTGATCCACAAAGTCGTTTGGGATGACTGCCGCCATGTTCCACTTCAACTTCCCTAGTACCACCAACTCCCACTCCTAGAGGACAGAGACGGAAGGAAGAAAACAAAGCATGAGAAGAATTGTAATGTCTTGTGGATCATTATTATGCATTCACCACTTTTACTCAGCCTTACTGTCAACAAATGCATGAGCTGGGTTTTTTAAGCTGCTGACACTTTATAGGGTATTAGTGCTAAACGATTAACCAAAATGTTGTTTTTTAAACTACTAATTGACTGACGTCTATTCAATTATTAGAATGCCATTTGTTTTTTCTTCTTCGTCTGTGAGCTCAATGGGCACATCGTCCAGTTTCTCTAGAGATAAATCATATTGAGCCTGAACTGTGCGATGTAGTAGGGTGTTGTCGTTTCCAACAGGCCAATATTCTATATAGTTTAGCGAAGTAATTAACTACAATAACCATAATCCATTGCGCATCTACTTGTCCGGTCTGGGTTTATTTTACGCCTGCTACGGAAGAGATCAATGCACGATGAGGTGATATAGAGAGCAGCTGTTGCTTCGCAAGGAATCTACCTGAAAATAGATTGATGGTATTCAGCAGTAATAAAAATATGCCTTATTTACTTTGAAGCACTACTAAAATTGTGATTTTGTCAGACAATAGGCAGCAGCTCTACAGAGATGAGATGACTTGGAATTAAATAATAGTCCTCAAATAAAACAAGTGTAATATACACAACTGAAATACCTTATTAAAAGTAAAATGATGTGAAATGATGGTTAATAAGTGATAAGCAGTAATGGGGAGTCACTACCATCATGGGACTTTTAATGGTTTTATTCTGTTGCACTATAGGGTATTGAGGGGATGTGTGTTGATTCTGTTCCTCTTCTGTTTGCCATGAAATACCATGCATACCAACAAGTCCGTCTCAATTCAGAGGAGATATCATTCAACACCAAAGCAACATTTTCCTTCACACTCTCTCGTTCTGCATGGTTCTCCCATTACTCTTCATGTGACACGTCGGGCCTCGCCACTGGTTCCAGCCAGACAGCAGCATCACAGCCACAGTTGCTTCCTTCCTGTCACAAGCCTTAGCTAACGTCTTTGGTCTGCACCGCCCGTGTTGGTTAGCACGCTGCGGGGAGCTTTCATGTTAAAAGCAGCCTCACCCCAAGGGGAAAAGGAAAGGAACAAAACAGCCAATGTGATAAATTCAGCTGACCCCCCCGACTGGTTTCCTCTTTTGAGATGATGGGTCAACCCGAGATGGAGACTGTGGCAGGGAACACCCATGTTTACTGAAACCCCTCTGTTAGCGTGGACAGGGACAGGCCCCTCTCTGAGCGGCTCTCTCAGATTATAGGGGCAGCCCAGAACAAGCGTCAGCCATACTTCATTAATCTATATGTGTTTCCTACCAGCACAGCGCCACACATGCAAACGATTAACCTATGGTAAGACCGTGGAGAATGTTGACTGAAGATGTGCAGGGAGGTCTGTCATATTGTCACTGCTGCGCTCACTTCCTGGACAGCTGCCCTTGCTAGAAACCCCCTGAATTCCCCTCTCTCTCGCAGCTGATGCACCAGCAGTGGCTCATTGACAAAGAATCTCAATTTCACCATCCTGGTCCCAGGTCTGTTTGTGCCGTCTAGCATGAGTTGGCATTACTGTGACCTTAGGAATTGGCAAGACAGCACAAACACATCTGGGACCAGCCTCTACCTATAAGTTTCCATTCATTTTTTCCTAGGAAACCTCGAGCACAGGGGTTGTGTGATGATGCAACCCCGGCAGCTGGACAGCAGAGGAGAAGAGGACAGTCCTATAGCTCTCCTATGGTGATTCATATTTGGACACTTGAGCAACATGGGTAGGACATGCCATGGGGGGGGGGGGGGGGGGGGGGCAGGATTCACAGGAATAACCTGTGAATTACAGTCCCCTGAGAGAGACCAATCATTCAATTAAGAGAAAGTGGTCAGGAAAAACACAGTTGGATATTATGAAACTAATGTATATAAACTTCCTCAGCCAGTGGATATTAATAAAACCCTTGCGGATTTATGCACGACTGTTCCTTTCTACAAATGATTAATCCACAATGTTGAAACATTTGAAATCCTTCTACCACAAGACAGACTGGATAACTGCCACTAGGTGGCAACACAGGCCACTTTAGCTCAGACGTGATCAGGCACTCTGATGCATGCACAGGCCCACTTTATGGCCACTTTATGGCCAAGGAATGAATCAGTCTCCAGAACTGTACACTGATATATTTAACTAAATATGGCAGAAGAAAAACACTTTAATATTGCACAATTATTGGGCTATACACGAATGTATGATGTTTTAAGTAATTGCATACTTTTCCATGCATTAAGAGAAAACAATAGTTTCTTACCAGCAGCTCCCTTGGTGTGATGGAGTTGTCTGTGTACATGCACAGCTTTTCTGCAGTTAATGGACGACTCTCCTTTAACTTTGTTGCAAGGAACATGCATACAGCTCCTAGAAGTTGCAAATAACACTTTCTAGTGGGCGCCACCGCTAAAAATCTGTCCAAATAATTAATAGCCAAGGGGAAAACGTCTTCCTCACTCTTCTCCTCTTCACAAACCTGGTGGGAGATAATATTATTTATTATATTAGGCCTACTATTTTTAATTACTCTATCAATATTTACATGAATGTCTGCAGACATCCCATTTCAATATATGCATGATGGGCAAACCAAACGTTGTCGATATTCATTCAGTGGATCCGCATTAAAAGCTTAAATATCAAAGTATATCAAAGAGCGGAAGTCGTGACCAAACACCCACGCAGCTCACTTCGCCATGTCCGTCATATTTTCAAAAAATAATTACAAATATAAATAAATTAGCTACAGCAGGAAAATTGAATGCATAATGTTCACAAGCCATTCATAAACCATTCCCGAAAATTGAGAAAGTAATTTGTCTTTGATTAAAGTTTATAATGGCCAAAACTAAAGTAGCCTGTGCGTGCTTGCTATTTTGAGGCAGCAAGAAGTGAAAATATTTTTTTCAAAACAATTGTCATAATTATTTAGAACGGACAAATTGTATAGATTCAACATGAAAATGAAGCTTAGAATGTCTTCTTTCATTTAACTGATTCCATAACCGATACAATACAAGATATTGACATTCAGCGAACTTAAATGTATGGCGATGACTTTAGCTAGCCTGGTGGAACTTCCCAGGCACCACATGCCTTGCATGGGTCATGTCTCAGTGAATTCAATTGTAAAAATTCGGCAACATGTCATCTCTCAAAATAACCATGCTATGAAACTTTAATAAACCATCTGAATAAATAGACAAACGTATTACAGTTATTAGAACATGCTCCTATGTGCAACATTCTTACACAAAACGCACACACCCTTGTAGGCTAATTTGTTTTAGATAAATCAAATCTTACTATACACAGTACACTTATTAGAGTGAGAGATATGCCCTCAAACAATACACCTGACTAATGCACAAATGCATTGAAAACAGCACCATACCTGACCAATGCACATGTAGGCTAAAAACGCTCACAAACCTCGTGCATCCATCCTGCAACCATTCGCCTCATATGTGGCTGAATGTCCTGCTGGACACATTTAAAATACGAACATTGCGGTAGAAACCTGTCTTCTATGGTTAGCAGACTTTGCAATACTCTGTCGTCATAGAGAATGTTGGGGTCAATTTGGGCAAGCACGACTTTGTCCTCGAAGCAAAGAAGTTCCATGGTTCGGTTCTTTCCTTTGCAGAAAAAATAAATAACGTCAAAACAGTAGTGGGGACAGTGTAAAACAGCTGGAGAAGAAGGCTATTCGGGAGGAAGCATGGGTGAGACTGCAGGGTTTATTCCAGCGTAGTCCTGCCTCTCGATAGCCTGTTTCCTCTCAGCCCTGGGCTTTAGGCTACTTGCCGCTTATTGAAGTCTGAATAAACGCAGGGTAGTCTATAGGCTATGATGCAAGCATATCTCATTCTGCACAATAGTTGGCTAGGCTATAGTGATAGAGCAAAAGCTTGTTGTACAATCTATCATTTGCTGTGTTGCTAGAAGCAGGAACCGGATGAATGCCACCTCACTCGTTTAACTTGTCCCTCTCCCCACCCCAACTCCGGTCTCACACATGCGCTGATGCAGTGAAATCGAACATAATGCTAAAGAAATGTCAGACATGAACCTAATCGATCACAGTAGCATTGTGAGGTTTCTGTATCTCTTACATCTTAGTTTGTCATATTTAGCCAGGCGACTGCTTCTACTACGGCTAACGAATATGACTAGGCTATTCTTAATTGGCACTTATTGTGTTAATTATCAAGCGCTTGGAATCTAGCAAACTAAACTGCAAGCTTTTCTTTAGTTCAACTAACTCAATGTTTACAGAACAGTATCCTATACTGTTGAAAAAGGAACTAAAAACCATTGAGCTGAAAAAGCAGCATCTTACTGGGATGATTACACACATTTCCTCTTTCACTACCAATCATTACCAAAAATAACTAAATTAAATATGCCACATCTTCTGAGTTTTTGTGAGAACAGAATGCGCAGAAAGAAAGGGAGAATTGTCTCTATGGGAATGTCAAGGTTAGTTGGATTAGTTTTACTTCAAAGGGGACAGGCGGAAACCATTCAGTTTGCATTCCACTTTCAGGTCAGACAGATATGCAATTAATATAGGCCTATGGGGGAACAAGCTTAAGAACTCAGTTATGGTGTGCATGAGTCTCAGCTGGAGACCAAATGGAACCCTGGCTGCCATGTTCATACCAGGCAGCATAATCCAAACCTTGGGGGAAACGGAGGTGTCAGACAGATAAAGCTCCCTTTGCTCAGTGCTGCTATGTGTGCATGTGTCTAATGATAACACGTGTCAGCCACTATCACACAGTCCAAGTCGCACAGAGGTAACAGAGACTGGGCAGAGCCCTGGGAAAACGTGGAGGAGCGTGAAATCACCTTGATCCAAAGATTCCTGCTGCATACCAGCCCACTGAACCCATTAGAGCAGGGGCTCCGAGACTTACAGGCCCTCAGATCAGAACAGATCACAGGATGACACCAGGGTCAGAGAAAGACACACACACACACACACACACACACACACACACACACACACACACACACACACACACACACACACACACACACACACACACACACACACACACACACACACACACACACACACACACACACACACACACACACACACACACACACACACACACACACTGGGGAGAGAAAGATAGTGGGGTAAAAAAAAGATATTAGCTAATCCCTGAAATTGTCCTGAAGGTCAACGTCATTATGTTAAGAATGATGTGTGATCAAGTGAGTAATACAAGCAAAACAGGTAAATAAAATTCCACCATGAAGTGTCAGTTAACTGCAAAACCTGATTATAGAGTGCCCACATAGCCAGGGCCCAGAGTTTTTCATGACAGTCTGACCCTCAGGGACAACTCAGAGCACCACGATGGCACATGAAGAGGCACAAAGTCTATTTTGGTTTATTTGCAGCAGAGCGGAGCATTCCAGGCTGGAATGCCTGTGTGTGAACAGTCAGTGGTGAGAACCTCTCTCAGAGCTGTAGAGTGGCACTTGGAGCCAATGAGGGTAAGAACCTCTCTCAGAGCTGTAGAGTGGTACTGGAAGCCAATAAGGGTAAGAACCTCTCTCAGAGCTGTAGAGTGGTACTGGAAGCCAATAAGGGTAAGAACCTCTCTCAGTGCTGTAGAGTGGTACTGGAAGCCAATGCGGTAAGAACCTCTCTCAGTGCTGTAGAGTGGTACTGGAAGCCAATAAGGCTAAGAACCTCTCTCAGTGCTGTAGAGTGGTACTGGAAGCCAATGAGGGTAAGAACCTCTCTTAGAGCTGTAGAGTGGTACTGGAAGCCAATGAGGGTAAGAACCTCTCTCAGAGCTGTAGAGTGGTACTTGGGGCCAATGCGGTAAGAACCTCTCTCAGTGCTGTAGAGTGGTACTGGGAGCCAATGAGGGTAAGAACCTCTCTCAGAGCTGTAGAGTGGTACTGGAAGCCAATGAGGGTAAGAACCTCTCTCAGAGCTGTAGAGTGGTACTGGAAGCCAATGAGGGTAAGAACCTCTCTCAGAGCTGTAGAGTGGTACTGGAAGCCAATAAGGCTAAGAACCTCTCTCAGTGCTGTAGAGTGGTACTGGAAGCCAATGAGGGTAAGAACCTCTCTTAGAGCTGTAGAGTGGTACTGGAAGCCAATGAGGGTAAGAACCTCTCTCAGAGCTGTAGAGTGGTACTTGGGGCCAATGCGGTAAGAACCTCTCTCAGTGCTGTAGAGTGGTACTGGGAGCCAATGAGGGTAAGAACCTCTCTCAGAGCTGTAGAGTGGTACTGGAAGCCAATGAGGGTAAGAACCTCTCTCAGAGCTGTAGAGTGGTACTGGAAGCCAATGAGGGTAAGAACCTCTCTCAGAGCTGTAGAGTGGTACTGGAAGCCAATGAGGGTAAGAACCTCTCTCAGAGCTGTAGAGTGGTACTGGAAGCCAATGAGGGTAAGAACCTCTCTCAGAGCTGTAGAGTGGTACTTGGGGCCAATGCGGCAAGTACCTCTCTCAGAGCTTCTCAGAGTTGTAGTGTGGTACTTGGAGCCAATGCGGTAAGAACCTCTCTCAGAGCTGTAGAGTGGTACTGGGAGCCAATGCGGTAAGTACCTCTCTCAGAGCTTCTCAGAGTTGTAGAGTGGTACTTGGAGCCAATGCGGTAAGAACCTCTCTCAGAGCTGTGGAGTGGTAATTGGAGCCAATGCGGTAAGAACCTCTCTCAGAGCTGTAGAATGGTACTGGGAGCCAATGCGGTGAGATAATTACATTACAGATATTGGGTAATGGACATGACGAGCACAGCTTCAAGGTTTGTGTGTGGTAATGGGGTTAACACACTCAATAGAGTTATGTATGTGTAGGGTAGTCGGCATTTTACATAAGAGACTCCCATCACTCCTAAGGTTCTTCTCCAGAGCAAAGTAAACCTATGAAGAAGCCAGTGAATGCGAAAAAGCTGACCTGGCACAGAATAAAAACCATAGAGAGCAAAAGGCATGTGGGTTGGCCTGACTGCAGCCTAAGTCATTCCTTTCAATTTGAGTCCTGTTGAAGACTGAGGGAAGATAATAAAATATTTACATAGAAAACATAGACAGAAACACAGACGTAGTCTATGCAGACATGCATAAACAGTTAAATTTAGTCTCAGAAGAGCTAGAGATAAATGAATGGAAAGAACTATACATTCAGAACAGGAAATAGAGGGGTGTTTCCCACATTGTGCATTGAGAGATTATCAGTGAAACTGAAAGCTCTTATACAAAACCCAATGGCAACATTTAAGAAGACAACGTTGAGACAGTAAGCACTTCCGTGTTTGTCTTTGGTCTTGAACACAGACCTGAGTCAGTGGCTCTATCCAACCTTCTCTCAGCCCCTCCTATATACAACTATCCCTCTATTTCTCTCTCTCTCTAGCTCTCTCTCTGACGTCCATCAGCTTGTGTCTCTATCTTGTAAACATCATCGCTTCGAGAACATTAGCCTACTCTGTCCCTTCCATACACTCAGGAGTGAGTTGGGAGGCAGGTAGCCTAGTGGTTAGAGCATTGGGCCAGTAACCGAAAGGGTGCTAGATCGAATCCCCGAGCTGACAAGGTACAAATCTGTTATTCTGCCCCTGAACGAGGCAGTTAACCCACTGTTCCTAGGCAGTCATTGTAAATAAGAATGTGTTCTTAACTGACTTGCCTAGTAAAATATAAAGAAGAGAGAGGGTGCAAAAGGAGGAAGGGGGGAGCTTGAATTAAGTCATGAGCAGCTAGTGAAATAGGTTGGATTTTTACTGGGTGAGATCACATCCTCTCCTCTGAACAGAGAACAAAACTCATCCTCTGACGCCTGGAGGATCGCACTCTGCCCAGCCTGAGACGGGGTCTTTGTATGTCAACCTGTTCATACAGTGTGTAGGCTATGAGCAAGTGAAGTAGCTTCTGTGAATGCCATACTTGGTAGAGGGATTCTGCGTTATGTAACTAACCAGCCTGAGGCTGAGCCCCCCCCCCTGCTGCTCAGTCTGTCAGTTCACAGGAGGTTGGTGGCACCCAAATTGGGGAGGACGGGCTTGTGGTAATGGCTGGAGCGGAATTAGTGCAACGGTGTCAACTAAATCAAACACAGTTTCCATGTGTTTGATGCCATTCCATTCGCTCCATTCCAGCCATTATTATGAGCCATCCTCCCCTCATCAGCCTCCACTGAGTCAGTTCCCTTCCTCGCCCTCCGGTTGCCTCTCCTCTCCTCACATCACAGACATCTCAAGGCAGTGAAGAAGGGAAGCGGTCTGAGTGGGAGCCAATATTCAGTGGGCTGCCTGTCACAAGTGGACCGGGTCTCTGCGGTCAAAGATCAGGGGAAGGGAGAACACAAACAAAAAAGATTCCGGTGAGGGAGCTCCTGTCAGCAGCAGCGTCGGCTGGTGCTTTCTGAGTGGGGAGGATGCTGTATTTGGTTGTGCTGGGCTGAGGGGGTGTGTCCTTGTGACCACCAGCATCCTCTTTAACGGCTGATTCATCAGGGACAGGATGTCCAACAGGAAGACAGGCCCAGGGGGCAGATAGACCAACAGAGTAGCTGGTGCGATACAGTATCCTCGTCCCAAACAAAAGTTCTGTACAAACGGATGATTGCTGTTGTTCTGTAGCCTGTTGAAAACATGGTGTGTTAATCAGTGGCGAGCAGTTTCCAGTAAAACATTTTCAGAGAAGTTTATTTTAAAGCGCTGGCCCCACTTGTCTACAAATAACATTGCTTTCTTTGTCTCTGTGACTTCCCTCCGTCTTTGCAACATTTCCTCCCCAGCACACTTACATTTCCCTCCAGAGAGAAAGGAGGAAATGGGGCCATAGCTCGCATGGCTGAAGAAAGTGCTTTGAAAACTGCTATAGCAAGGTGATTCGACTCCCTATAAATCACTAGCAGGGGAGGGTAGACTCCTGGGTCTGCTCTGGGGGCCCTGTTCCTTTCCTGTGTGTGATGCATGCTAACCATGGGCCTTATATTCCTATACCAGGCACAAAGAGACCTCTGTGAGAGAATAGCCATCTCAGCTCCCATCTTAATTTACCTTATTGGTCTCATTGCTTGATTAGATTGAGGGAGGACGCAGGATGAGAGAGCTCCCCTGTCGCCAGACTCAGCCATTCAACAGGACGATGGAAGTCATCGTGCAACCCAAAGTGGGACTTGGATTCCATCCAGCCAGACCAGGGTTGAAATAATTACAATATTTAAAATACTTTATCTGTGCTTGATTGAGCTTGCCTGGCTTACTGGACCAATAGAAAAATCCCCAAAAGTGCAAACCCCGCTCACCTGGCACTCCAGCAAAGCTAAAGCAAACGCCCAACAAATTTGAAAACGTCATATAGTATTTGAACCCAGGTCTGGAGCAAGCACAGAGTGTTATCCTGAAACACAGCAGTATCCTGGGGACACTGCTGGGCTTCAAGCAATTCAAGGGGAAAAAGCCATCCATGTCTGTGAGGTACAGTAAGTCTTTCTGACTGATTTCCCAACATATTTCTCTCAAAGTGAAAAGCCATTCTAGGAACCTTGGCTGGGTCAAGTACAATCTTGCAGCACAGGCTTGGTTAGCGCACTCAGGGACAATAGGGTGGGGGCGGTATGGCCTATCGCCCAGAGATGGCTGTGGCCACTACGGTCCCAAACCTCTCACCACAAACCAGTCCAGCAGCAGAGACCGGCAATTAACAAAGCAAACAAACAAACACTCTCACATTACGATGGTAATTTAAAAAAAATCCCAACAAGATTGCATAACCTTACATTCCAAATAGCCTAGAGAAGATCTGAGATAAGCACCAGGCATACCAGCTTTATCACCTTATCTGCAGGAAATGCCATAATATGAATTAGAGTGGTGAGGTCGGTGTGACCGGCAGTGACCATTCCCCATGCTACCCCCCATCCCCTGGGACACGGCCTGGATTTGATCCTGTGATTTCTCTCCTGGCGTGGAGGACCAGGGAGGCAGAGGAGGCTGACCTGACCAGGGTGGGACCAGTATTGCGGTGGTCTGCCTGGGATCAGAGCGTGGTGCCATGAGGCTGGTATGTCAGTGCTCTGTACCCACCAGGGCATTCCTTTGGACCAAGCCAAAGAATGTCACATACTGCACACTGCAATCCTCTAATCTCAACTCAATTGGAGAAATATGAGACTTAAACATGAATGGACTGGAGCAAGTGTTGATTGCTCAATAATGTGGTGTTGTGATAAGTCATGTCTTTTTTCTTCTTCTCTGTTCCTTCTCCTCCAAATTACACTGAAAATATGTTTAATTGTTCTCCCATAATTCCCTGCCCGTCCGTTCAGAAGTATATGGTCACTGTTTTCCCATGTCTTTTTTCCCATGACACATTACTTTGGGCACAGCCCTTTTTTAGCTGGGAGCCTAAATTCAGTTCAACAGGCTCGATCTTTATTTAGCAAGAGGGCAATAAGCACTTTCTTTCTCCACAGTGAAAACCAGTTGAAATACAAACCTGGATAAGAAACTAATAGGACCTGATACTGGTGTTGTCACATACAAAGTTAGAGACACCCAAGAAATGGGAGGTGTATCAGAGCAGGCTGATGATGATGATGGCATTATGAAGGGACCAATAAGAGAGCAGGGTTATGATGTCATAATAAAGGGATCAATCAGAGGTTATGAAAACATCCCAATAAAGGTACCAATCATAAAGCAGGGTTATGATGATGTCATAATGAACAAACAATCAGAGAGCAGGGTTCTGTAAGAGATAATCAACGAGAGGCTATGCATATTATAGAACATAATTAACTCCATGGATGGTGTGTTCCACGTCATGCTAGCGGAGTGGAACTGACCCTCCACAGAGTTGCATTGTTTCGAGTTGATTATCGCTTTTATACCATGGCTATAATTTAACACATTTGCCTCTAGAAATGTGTCCATTTGCAGGTAGAAATGTGTTAAACATCCACTGAAGTAGAAAGCAAGTTTACTAAAAATAGCTACAGTAGTTTTCTTGGTAACTAAACAAACAGACTTGCTAGTCTAGCCAACCAAACCATCAGTGCTAGCTTGCTGTTATGAAAATCAAATTCAACAACGCCAATAATATTTTCAATTCGACTTTTACTTTAAAAGCAGCACAAACATAAAACATATAAGAATGAACTACAGCCATTGAATTCTACCGTGCTAATAACCGAGTTCTAAGGAAATAATGCAAGCTCTCGAATACCCTTCCAGTGTAACGGCTTTCTTCTATGGACGAAGGAGAGGACCAAAGCGCAGCGTGGTTAGTGTTCATCATGTTTAATAAAGACGATAACCGTGAACACTACAAAGTACAAAACAACAAACGTGACGAAACAGTTCTTTCTGGTGCAGACACACAAAGACAGAAGACAACCACCCACAAAACCCAACACAAAACAGGCTACCTAAATATGGTTCCCAATCAGAGTCAATGACTAACACCTGCCTCTGATTGAGAACCATATCAGGCCAAACATAGAAACGGGAAAACTAGACACACAACATAGAATGCCCACTCAGCTCACGTCCTGACCAACACAAAAACAAAGAAAACACAAAAGAACTATGGTCAGAACGTGACATCCAGCCCATCAGAAAAGAGCATTCAACAACGCCACAGTATAAGACAATGTGTATAATGGAAAATTGACCCCTTATTATTACATCATCATAACTCTGCTTTCTGATTTGTGCATCATAATGACATTGTCATAACCCTGCTCTCTGATTTGTCCTTTCATAATATCATGTTCTTACGATGGACTAATCTGAGAGCAGAGTTATGATGACGTCATTATAAAGGGGCCAATCAGAAAGAAATGTTATGATGATATCACAATGTCCTAATAAAGGCTGGGGCTAATCAGAGAGCAGGGTTATGACAATGTCATTATGATGCACTATGCCATTATGAAGGGACCACTCAAGAGAGTAGCAGGTATATTATACACACAACATGTCACACACACAAGCCTTATTTCAACATTTTGAGAAACAAGTGATATACAATCAGAGTACAAAATTCCCACAAGGACTGTTCAGATCGCTCTATTGGGCATTTTAATACCAGATACCCCTCTGAAGAGACATATCCCTCCCTCGTCCCTGAGATCAAACGAGAGGAAGTCATCGATTCTTCCCACCAAAACTCTGGGAAGAAGAATAGAGGCCCAGAGTCTTTTTCCCCTGAAACGTTATTATTCCAATGTCAAGCCCCACACCAGCCGGTCCACTTGTGTGAGAGGAGAAAGCGAGGTTCACAGTGCTGCCGAGGCTTTGCTGCGATGCTCCAGGCTCACCCTGGGCCACCATTTCCCAGGACCAAGGCCACATCCCTGGGGATCACTCATCCAGTTTTGGCCCCCATCGCTTTTGGATCCTCCGTGGTCTTCCGGACTGGGAAAATGGCCCATCAGGCCATCACACTGACCTACATAGCGCACTGTTGGATGGTGCCCATCTATCAAATCCGTCAGACATACAGTGCACTCAGATCGTTGTAGCCTTTTAATTTCTAGGAATGACGAATGTGACATATCCAATGTTTAAAAAACAAATGTTCTTCTGCTGGAAGCTGAATTTTTCCATTATTCTATGTCAGACTAAAGCCATGTAAACAAATCATAATCAAAAATCTTGCTTTTTCCACCTGCCGTCATCAATTTACACACAGTGATGCACATTCTGTAATTATATAATCTGGGGAATATCTTGATAAGAAAAAAGCAAGGTTGGGTTACAGAATAATAACCCCATTGGAACTTTCATTGATGCCAAATACAGAGAAGGTGTCCTGGCTGTTTTTGGAATTGGACGACCTTGGATGTCTGTGTTTCCGAGCCTTATGTAAGCATCCATAACAGGAAGTAGTGAGGCATGTGTTATGGTTGGAGCGATGGCTGTGCTGGAGCTCAGGCCCTTGGTCAGGATTCCCACTGTCAATGAGGAAATTAAGGCAAAGGGAGGCTCTCTTTATGGTTAGCCCTGGTATACATAAATACTCCCAAGGAGGAGGAGGACTTTCAATGGAGAAAAATAACGGAGGACTTATTCTATCTTGCACAACGCACAAAACTGAGCAACTGGATAAAACATTGAGCAATGAAACTGACCACAATGCAACAGGACATTTTCATTTAAATCTAATCAAATTGATGTCTTGGTAAAGAGACCAAAGATTTTCAGGAATCTCTGCAATGCACAGTGTGGGAGGAGTGATTATCCAAACTGAGATGTTTGTAGACATGACAGAGCATTGAAGGTGTGGCTCTTTTCTCCATGTCCTTTGCTGTAATGGTAGTCATTCATTATGAGACCACTACTCCTGGGTGTGTAAACTGAGTGTGTGTTTGTAGGCCCAGGGTATACCCACTGGGATAAAAACTGGTTGAATTAATGTTGTTTCCACATCATAAAAAAACAACAACTGAAATGTGATGACATTGAATCAACATGGAAAACTGATTGGTCTTGAAAAACTAACATTTTTGTTGATTTCACGTTAAATTCACATTAGTTGACAACTCAATCAAAATTAGACGTTGAAATGATGTCTGTGCCCAGTGAGTACACACTAGTGTGAATATGGGGTCCTGTGGAGATTCCCAGTTCCTCAAAACAAACAGGCTATTAGTCTACACTGTGACCTGCTTGCAATCTGTTAAAAAGGAAAGAACAACAGAGGTATCACTACCCAGCTGTGTCTGCTTCCTCAAGACAGTGGTACATACAAGGGGAACATGATACAGCCACTTTCCACTGTGTGCCAGCTAACAACAAGAACCAACATGACATTTGGCAAATGCATTTCAATATACAGTACCAGTCAAAAGTTTGGACACACCTACTCATTCAAGGGTTTTTCTTTATTTTTTACTATTTTCTATATTGTAGAATAATAGTGAAGACATCACAACTATGAAATAACACATATGGAATCATGTAGTAACACAAACAAGTGTTAAACAAATCAAAATATATTTGAGATGTGAGATTCTTTGCACACACAGCTTTGCACACTCTTGGCATTTTCTCAACCAGCTTCACTTGGAATGCCTTTCCAACAGTCTTGAAGGAGTTCCCACATACGCTGAGCACTTGTTGGCTGATTTTCCATCATCCCAAACCATTTCAATTGGGTTGAGGACGGATGATTTTGTAGGCCAGGTTATCTAATGCAGCACTCCATCACACTCCGTATTGGTCTAATAGCCCTTACACAGCCTGGAGGTGTGTTGGGTCATTGTCTTGTTGAAAAACAAATAATAGTCCCACTAAGCACAAACCAGATGGGAGGGAGTATCTCTGCAGAATGCTGTGGTAGCCATGCTGGTTAAGTGTGCCTTGAATTCTAAATAAATCCCAGAGTGTCACCAGCAAACCAACTCCACACCATCACACCTCCTCCACACTACCCACACATGCAGATATCATCCGTTCACCTACTCTGTGTCTCACAAAGACACGGCAGTTGGGAACCAAAAATCTCAAATTTGGACTCATCAGACCAAAGGACAGATATCCATGGTCTAATGTCCATTGCTCGTGTTTCTTGGTCGAAGCAAGTCTCTTCTTATTATTGGTGTCCTTTAGTAGTGGTTTCTTTGCAGTAATTAGACCACGAAGGCCTGATTCACACTCTCCTCTGAACAGTTGATGTTGAGATGTCTGTTACTTGAAATCTGTGAAGCATTTATTTGGGCTCCAATTTCTGAGGCTGGTAACACTAACGAACTGATCCTCTGCAGCAGAGGTAACTCTGGGCCTTCCTTTCCTCTGGTGGTCCTCATAAGAGCCAGTTTCATCATAGCGCTTGATGGTTTTTGTGACTGCACTTGAAAAAACTTTATTGAAATGTTCCGCATTGACTGACCTTCATGTCTTAAAGTAATGATGGACTGTCGTTTCTATATGCTTATTTGAGCTGTTCTTGCCATAATATGGACTTGGTCTTTTACCAAATAGGGCTATCTTCTGTATACCACTCATACCTTGTCACAACACAGCTGATTGGCTCAAACGGATTAAGAAGGAAAGAAATTCCACAAATGAACTTTTAACAAGGCACACTTGTTAATTGAAATGTATTCCAGGTGACTACCTCACAAAGCTGGTTGAGAGAATGTCAACAGTGTGTAAAGCTGTCACAAAGGCAAAGGGTGGCTACTTTGAAGAATCTCAAATATAAAATATCTGTTGATTTGTTTAGCACTTTTTTTGGTTACTACATGATTCCATATGTGTTATTTCATAGTTTTAATGTCTTCACTGTTATTCTACAATGTAGAAAATAGTTAGTTTTTTTTAAGAAAGAAAATAAATAGACATTGGCTGACACTACACATCAGGAACAATTCAAATCAAGAGGTCGGACAGAAAGAAAACATGTCATTCGGTCAGAGCCGCAACATGTGTTTCTTCACATCTAACTGATAAGGTTCTACCAAGTGTGGCGTACAGTATGAAGCATGAGGGATCTACTGGGGGAAAGAGGAGTGATAACGCATTCCCATATGCTACAATAATTTCCTCCCTCAGGCACTGTTGCTGCCTCGACAGCTAGCTCACCAGTTGGGAGAGGGTGTGCTGGAAAATATGCCAATGACATGGTGACATTCTTTGTTGATTTCACATTGAATTCCTGTTCGTTGACAACCCAACCAAATGTAAATCAAAAGTAGATGTTGAAATGACATCTGTGCCCAGTAGGTACACACTAGGGTGCCTATGAAGGTCCTGTGGATTTTCCCAGTTCCCACAAACACAGAGTTGGGGGGCTGCTGCAGCTTTAGGTAGGAAGTTGCATTGAACAACATGACCCATTCTTCCATGCAGCACTACAGTGCATTTAAGAGGTCAAGTCAACATGACACAAGCAAAGGAAGTCAGGTGACAACGCACCTACCGGTAAGTAGACAGACATACAGGCAGCCATATAAGTGGACAAACAGGCTATGACAGTATACACTGTGTCCTGCTTTCAATCTGACTGTTAAAATGGGAAGAAGAACAACAGAGGTATCACTACCCAGCTGTGTCTGCTTCCTCAAGACAGTGGTACATACAAGGGGAACATGATACAGCCACTTTCCACTGTGTGCCAGCAAACAACAAGAACCAACATGACATTTGGCAAATACATTTCAATATACATGACCTTAGAATAGACATTGGCTGACATTACATGTCAGGAACAATTCACATCAAATGGGGGGACAGATAGAAAACATGTCATTCGGTCAGAGCCGCAACATGTGTTTCTTCACATCTAACTGATAAGGTTCTACCAAGTGTGGCGTACAGTATGAAGCATGAGGGATCTACTGGGGGAACGAGGAGTGATAACGCATTCCCATATGCTACAATAATTTCCTCCCTCAGGCACTGTTGCTGCCTCGACAGCTAGCTCACCAGTTGGGAGAGGGTGTGCTGGAAAATATGCCTCGGCAGTGAGTTACTGGAGAAGAAAAGGAAAGATGCTTCAGCCGTATTGGAAACATCTTTTCTCACAGTCAAGCCAATAGGCAGTGTCATGAGATAGGCTTTGGCTGGAGCTAGCTGGGTCACCCTTCACAAGCTGCACTTCCTGTCCTAAGATGACTTGTCACAGGAAGTCAGGAGGCCAGGTCATCACTGTAACGGCGTACACCAGCCAAACTAAAACTAGCAAGCATTTCCCAACACAGTCCACAGAGAATAAATTATAACCAGGAATAGCTTATATTCTCGCTACATATTCGTCGCCAGACCCACTGGCTCCAGATCATCTACAAGTCCATGCTAGGTAAAGCTCCGCCTTATCTCAGTTCACTGGTCACGATGGCAACACCCACCCGTAGTACGCGCTCCAGCAGGTGCATCTCACTGATCATCCCTAAAGCCAACACCTCATTTGGCCGCCTTTCGTTCCAGTTCTCTGCTGCCTGTGACTGGAACGAATTGCAAAAATCGCTGAAGTTGGAGACTTTTATCTCCCTCACCAACTTCAAACATCTGCTATCTGAGCAGCTAACCGATCGCTGCAGCTGTACATAGTCTATCGGTAGATAACCCACCCAATTTACCTACCTCATCCCCATACTGTTTATATTTATTTACTTTTCTGCTCTTTTACACACCAGTATCTCTACCTGCACATGACCATCTGATCATTTATCACTTCAGTGTTAATCTGCAAAATTGTAATTATTCGCCTACCTCCTCATGCCTTTTGCACACAATGTATATAGACTCTCTTTTTTTTCCTTTTTTTTCTCTACTGTGTTATTGACTTGTTAATTGTTTACTCCACGTGTAACTCTGTGTTGTCTGTTCACACTGCTATGCTTTATCTTGGCCAGGTGGCAGTTGCAAATGAGAACTTGTTCTCAACTAGCCTACCTGGTTAAATAAAGGTGAAATAAAAAAAATAAAAAAATAAAAAATAAAAAAATACATTTGTATCTTACATTAAGTGTGATTCAAAGATTTCTTCACTTTAATGGAAATTAATTAAATAGGTGGGGACTGCAAAGTCAAAGAAATTACAGCACTATCTTGCCTAAGATACCCACTTATATGATGCATTAACAAATTCAAGGCCTGGCTATTGCAACAACCACTCTACAGTACACATCTCATTTTGATTGTCAGTGAGTCATCTGCCCAACGCTGGTAAGTCTGCATGGGCACTTCCTCTGACAGTTCTGCATGCTCTGCTCTTCACCCACAGACACACAGAGTTGCACTTTGTTCTTCACAGGAACTGTGATGATCTCTTCTCACCACCTGCGAGGCATGCTGAGCCTCTCGCCCTGCCCTCCATTCACCACCCAGACTGTCTCGCATAAATATATGGGGCACCAGCGCTCTCAAACGTGGCTGAGAAGGCGGGAGACGGGCACGTGCCAACACGCTCAGCTCTGCCCTCACTTGTTTGTCATACTCTAGGGGTTTTCCCAGACGTGCCAACTGCAGCGAACATGTTCTCACAACATCTACAGATAACAACAAAGATGAGGAGGAAGCTTATGCAACATTTCCACAAACAACAATATCACAGAATCAACATGCCTCGCCTCTGGTGTTTCCTTCAATAACCACATAGCAGGAAACATGGTGAAAGCTCTCTGTACAAACAAATAGGATCCTTTGCAAGACAGAGGTGGATGGCTGGCCAAAGAGAGGGCAAAAGCATGCTTTTTTCACATATTCACTGTAGCCAATTCGCCTCAGCTCACATTGCCACAAAAAATGGCTGCACGTTATTGTCCCACTGATGTAATTTGTGTCCCCAAGACACACTTCTAAACCGTGAACAAATGCCTAATCTTATTTCCAGATATGTAATCTTCCTACCATAACCAAACATGCACTAAGGGTTTCAGAATAAGAGGTGAATGAATGCCTCGTGGACCTTTGTATTATAAAGACCAAAGATACAAAAACATGCTCCCTGCACGACGTTAAGATGTTTGCAGCCGCTTTGAAACGGCGATACAGAGGGTTGATTTTACCATTCTAGGCCTATTGACCAGAGAGATCTACAGAGGTACAGAGCTCCAATGCAACTTTAATGGAAAGCTGTGTGGGTAACTGTGCACTCATTGATGTACGCCTAGCTCTGATTCCACAAAAGCATCCAAGAACACATGAAAATCCTTTCTGCCATGTCATAACATCCAGAATAGGCACAGCTCTATCCCCGTCGACGTCGATGACAGCGCCGCATTGTGAATCAGATCAAACGTCTGGGCTAGCCTGGAGCGCATTATATCAGATTCAATTTTGGGTTGAGGCCCCTTCATTCATTTCTGACATTTACAGTTGGAGCAGCCCCCTCTCGGAGGCCTCTTGTATCTGGCTCTCTCTGTGGCCCCAGTCAAGTCAGCCACTCTGGAAAAACCCAGCAGTAGCCGTGTGTGTTCCGTTTGGCCTCATCGCTGGTGGAGTAGAGCGCGCCAATTACCAGCAACTGCTCTCTCCTAGACGAGCATGATGTCCTCCCCCGGTCCGCCATAACAGACTGCAGATGAGCGGGGGTTTGGACTAGAGAGGGCTGGGTCTCAAGCCGAATGAATGTGCCTCACACAGGCACAGAAAATGAGCTGAAGGCTTAAAACAAGGAGGATTTGACTGTACAAACTGCAGAAATACAGACTTCTAACACATAATTAATATTTCCTCAATATTAAAAGGTGCTTGCATCACTTTGCGGTGCTAAATCAAAGGTTGTGTAAGAATTGAATTACAAACACGCCGAAAGTAGATATTAGTGCACCAGCTGTCTCAGATAACAACCCAGGCTACAGATGGGTGTGCATGACTGATGTCATAGCTGTGAGAAAGCACAAAATGCCTCCAAGGCAGGACCTCTATAGAGGGCTTCAGCTATAATGAACCACACCCCTGAAGACACAACACTGTGTAAAGGAGAGAAAACAACTGCCTGATGGGGTGTGCTCCCCTGGCCTCTTCTAGGGCTCTGGAGGACATACTTTTTTGTGTGTGGGAAGCCACAGATAGCCAACTGTATCCTCAAATATCAAAGGAAGGATGAACAATACAGCATAGTGAGGCACACACACACGCGCAAACCACTCCATTGATGACTGGTTTTGGTATCATCCCAGGGGGCTTTGCACTTTTTAGGAAATGTTATAAAGCCACATCAGAGGCTGTCTCCTCTCCCAGAATGGACCTGTGGGTTACAGCAGGCCTCCTTTCATTTCCCCATGTAATTCATCCAGAACTCTCCAACCACACACTCCACACACACTCCCCACCAGGAGTATAAGCTCTTTCTATAACCCCTTTCTAAGAAATAAATATTTGTTTTGCACTATTTAGGAGTGTAATGGAAATAGTAAAAACAATACTGCTGGTGCAGTGACTTCCAATGACTGTTGTGTAGTCTTATATGACAGGGAAACTCCGGTATTTGTTTCACTAGTCCATTCTTGACATAGTCCCAACATGTTTTGTTTGTCAGCAATCACATTTTCAAGATATGTAACTTTCAAAATACAGAGATCATCCGCGTATGATGGATTTTGCATCATATGATGCAAAACACAGCTTCATATGATGCAAAATGCATCCTACGCCGATGATTTCTGTATTTTGAAAGTTACATGTCTTGAAAATGTGATTGCTGACAAACACAACATGTTGTGACTATGTCAAGAATGGACTAGTGAAACTAATATCAAAATATAGTTTTGGGGTGGAGTTTTCATTTAAATATAGCAGTGGCCTGAAGCTCTCAGAAACTGCAAGACAAGAATGCACAAGAATGCACATCATGATATCTGTGTGTAAGAAGAACCAACCAACACATACATAAAACAAGATGAACAGATGGCAGGTTAAGACAAGAGAAAGTTCTAAACAAGATTACATTTGAAAATGACTGGGGTGTTTATCAACAGATGACATTCAGGATGTTTATCAATCTTCCTGTGTGACATCAGGTAAAGCCCAATGTTTCTCAGCCTCAGAAGTAGGAGGCTTCTCATGGTAGACACAGCACTTTCACAGAGGGAATGTTTTTTGGGGGCCGAAGCATTCAAAGGTACATTCAAATTGGCCATTTGACAACATTTGGCCACTGTCCAGCTCATTTCACATCCCCTTAAGTTGAAAATAATTTTTCGAGAGCATCTGGGCTCCTCTTCTGCTGAGAGCAGAGCAGAGCACTTCATCTTCACAGACCACCGCTCAGATACAGCTCAGAGGAGGGTCATAGTAGTTGGAGTAAGGTGAGGTCAGAACCTTAACAAACCTTACTCAACCTTGAACTCTCCTTGTCTCACTCCTCAACAAGTGTGATCATGTGTGGTAGAACTAGCCTGGCTACCATAGAACGATGTAAGGCTTCAGACAATGTAACTTAGCTCAACAGAAGACTGATCATTCGTATCCTACGCTATGTTCAAAATGCCTCCTGATCTTTAGGAGGAGGACACCATTGAGAAGACCCATAGGACAGTCTGGTCTGGGGTTAAGAGGAAATGACCTCATAATCAGAAGTCCCCTCGGCTAATCTCTGTCAATCATGGCTCATGATAGATTGATGGTTGTTGAATGTTGAATGTCTCCAAACACGACTACAAAGGAAGATCTAAAACGACAGTCTAGGCCTAAATGTTAAAAAAAGAACTCTGCTCTATCCTCTTGACTAAGATCATACCCTATTATATAGCTGCCTTTCTCTCTCTCTCTCTCTCTCTATGGACCTCCACCCTATCAGTCTGCAAGGCTGTGTGTGTCACTGTCATAGTAACTGGTGAGCTATGCCAAGGTTCACATTCCACTGCCATCCACCTCCTGCCCTGCCCACATTTTCCCACAGAACTTTAAACCCTGTGAATGAGAGTCTGCCTTTGTTTTCAAGCATTTTTCCTCCAGATCCCAGCAACTTCTCCAAGGTAGGAATCCAGCCGGAATGCCAACACCAGCTACCTGCATTAGAGGGCCTTTGTCCGGAAATAGGAGCGGCTGAAGAAGAGAACAGGTCAAAAAGGTTTGACAGTTGATACCTCGGCTCGAAGGAGCCAAGTCCACAATCCTTAGCAAATGAACAGTACATACAGTCTGGATCAATGTTTAAACATGGTGAAGGGGCACAAGCAGAGAGGCAAAAAAGTATGTTTGCACAGGACAGTTTCAGTTTGTGTCACGGGTCACAAGAGCCTCCCCCCACACGTCCCCCTGCACAAATCATTAACTTTTCTGCTGATGAGAGAACTGATTGCACACATAGCACACTCAACACGATCGCTATCTAAGGTTAGCGTCCCAAATGGCACCCTATTCTCAATATAATGCACTACTTTTGACCAGATCCCTTTGGGAATAGAGAATAGGGTGTTTTGGGACACACCCCAAATGTGTCAGGAGCAGATACAACACTGTGCCGTGGACTTATCACTTCAGCCCAGAGCTTGGAATGATGAGGCAGCCGTTTAGCCTGAGGTTCTAATTCTATATGTTCCTGCATGCTTGCAGTACAGTACAGTGAGAGAGACCTGAAGATGCTAGATGAAATAACCATAGTCTGAGCTTCCAGCACTGCTAAGAGAAGGGTTACAATCGCTGCATAAATTCATTAAAAGTCGTTATGTCATAGCCTGCATAAAGTGGACTCTCCCTGTTCTCTGCAGAAGAGTAATTTGTGATGTAATTCTTAAACCAACGCACCTATTTCCTGACATGATATGGCAGCATACTGCTCTTCTGATATGAATGTTGTTCAATTTGATAGGCTACATGAGCCATGAGTAACTGCTTGGACAAGAAACCCACATTCTCAAAGTATACTTGAGAGGAATCTAAACATTTGCAATCATTTGCAATACCAGCCAAAATAAAAAGCCACTGTAAGCGTGGGAACCATTGGATGCCGCTGTACATGTTGGAGCAAGAGAATACAGAGGCTTTTGCGATGGCATGCACAGGCAGGGCCAGCTATAAGGGCCCTGTGTGAAGACAACAGAGAGGACCGTTTCTCCCCTGCAACCTGAGAAGGCCTATCTCACGGAGTGAGACCGATCACTGATCTGGCCTGGAATCCCAGTTTGACAACTAACGAAGATAAGGTGCTAACAGAGGGGTAGTAATAGAGGTAGAATGAATAGAGACTGGGACATCATATCATGTTAGCTGTTAGCCAACGCTCTGAAGAAGATAAGATTGTCTGAGTTCATTTCCTGGGTGACAACAACAAAAAGCGAACCAAATCCGAACCACACCTCTCCCTCAGTCTTTGAATCTTTAGTTATGGTGGTCAGACATATGATACAACATCCTCTTAGAAAACACAGCAGATGTACAGTTTTAGTTTTATGACCCTCACGCCAACTAGACTCATTGGGGCAAAGTTGACAGAGGGGAGAGGTCCAGAGGTCCAACTTCAAGAGGTCCAGACTCCCTCTGGAGAGGATATATTTTATGAACTCAGAAGGGGAAAGCTGAAGCACGGCAGCCTATATATTATGACCAGAGAAAAGATTCTACTGTTTCCAGACAGTTTAATTTATGAGTGAATCTTAGACAAGGGTTACTGGTAGGAACCTAGGACTATTAGGAATACCATTTAGACAGAGTATCGTAGGAACACATGCCTGCATTCACAGTCAGTCAGTGCTGACATCAATATGAGTCAAGGGTCATGACCCTAGAAGCAAAGGTGAACTGTCACAGGCCACCAATCAAAGTACATCACAGGGATACCTCCACAATGAACTGACAGATGGATGTCTCACTGCTCAACAGATGGAAGACCATCTCACAAGAATTAGGCGTTGGTCTACATTTACCACTAGACGGTACAGCTATAATTTTTGATAAACCTATTGTGGCAGGTCAGAATCATGCACCTTTCATTTTCAAGAGACTACAAGTGGATAGTGTTTCAGTGCTACATCCCATTATATTATTCTACATTGATACGAATGGAAATATCAAAGTGATGCAAAATACATTCCCATTCAGCTCTTGTTTGTTATTATTTACATCCTCCCTTCACCATGGACACCAGGGCCTGCACACTCAACACGGAGAGCGAAGCAGATTCATTTCCTCTTTGAAAACCCATTACATAACCACGACAGCCGGTAGATAAGCTAGAGGTTTCATGATGACAGGTTGACTAAGATTAAAATAGAAGAGTAGGCCTAGTCATGACAGGGTGGAAATCAGAGATTAAAGTAGTTGTCATTGGACATATGGAGGAACGTAGGCTTTTCTTCATGGTGAAGTAGGTGAAAATTCAGCACTAAATCAAACTATTCTAACTAACGCCATTGGCAATGTCCTGGTTCTAGATACGACATGGTGACTGCAAAAGCAACACAAAGGGGGGTTTGTCTCTCAATCCTATGAAAGTCATTGTCCTCTGAATAATTAGAAAATATTGCTTTAGACTACTAAGCCCTGAGAGTCAACGGGCATTTCTGTGAATGGAACCCTCTGCGCAGCAGCATATACTGTACAGTAAACACTGCTAAAGAGGAAGGAAGGAAGACTGGACGGATGACACCAGTGATGTAACACCCCTCTTTCACAGCTACTAAGTGGATGAAAGCAGTGAGAAATGCCCAAAGGAAGCCATGTTGAATTCTGAAACTGCCATCTTTGGCAAGACAGACGGAATACTGGGTTGGGTAGGGATATGTCACAAAGATTCACTCACATTCTCAAGCAAACCACTGACCTGAGCTCCTGAAATGCACCATAAACCATCCACACTCTCCTAGTAACTGGTACACACACATAAACAAAGAACCCAAAGCATTAGGAAACCTTGCCCAAAGACAACACTAGCACTTGAGAGTTTCCACACAGCAAATTGGAATGCATGGCCAGCCGTTGAGAAATGCTTGTTGAAGTTTTCGATAATCATGGATTTGGGGCGGCAGGGTAGCCTAGTGGTTAGAGCATTGGGCTAGTAACCGGAAGGTTGCAAGTTCAAATCCCCGAGCTGACAAGGTACAAATCTGTCGTTCTGCCCCTGAACAGGCAGTTATCCCACTGTTCCTAGGCCATCATTGAAAATAAGAATTTGTTCTTAACTGACTTGCCTGGTTAAATAAAGGTAAAGTAAAAAATTTGCCCAGTGCAGTGGGCAGCTGGGAGGAGGTGCTCATTAGACATGGCAAATTATGTAGAATTGCAAGAAAATTTGCTTTTAAAACTGCTAAATGTTCTGAACCCCTTGACAAAATGTGTAGAATTGCAGGAAATAATCATTAAACCTGCAAAATGTTATCTCTGCCAACAAGAGGGCTGTGAACAGTTTGTGTCATGAACAGTGCTTGTGCCCATAGAAAGGGGGATCTGAGTGAAAAAGTTTGGGAACCTCTGACCTAGATGACACTGTGGTCAGGCAATGAGTTCAGCTGGGCCACATGCTAGTTTAGTCTCTTCCCTCGCTCCTGGCGTGTCAAGAACGGTCACTGTTATGGGCAGAGATAAGTCACCTTGCCAAGAGCTAGAAGAGTAGATCCTGTAAACACAATACAGAAACCAATACCCTCCAGACCGACTGAAAACCTTCCAAATACAAGAACGGTTCATAAGGTGCCTCTCATGTGTCCACTGTCCAGGTGGGTAATGACAGTACAAAGGACAGACGACAGACTAGGAGGCTCAACAATGGGGGTGCAGACATGTAGCGTGTGCCACACGTATGAATAGGAGCTAATGTGTCGCCTATGTTAAGGTAAGTTAAGCGTACACTGGAGCCACATGATGTGGTATGGAGGGGTGTCACGGCAGGTGTTCTCCCTGAGTGAAAATTGTGGCACACGCCAGCCATCCTGTGACTATAAGGGGACATTCACGCAATAACACCTGGTTAGTGTTGGCCTCATTGTAACTGGGCATCAATAATTAAATTACCACTATAATAGAAGAGAGAGAGAGATAAAAAGAGAGAAAGAGGTCTATCATCTAACTCCAAGTTCAGAATTATTTTGGGCGCAATGTTCTATGTCATTGTCTTACTGCTGTAAGTACTGAAATTCAAAACTGTTATTTCAACTATCAAAGTCTATACAGTGCCTTGCGAAAGTATTCGGCCCCTTTGAACTTTGCGACCTTTTGCCACATTTCAGGCTTCAAACATAAAGATATAAAACTGTATTTTTTTGTGAAGAATCAACAACAAGTGGGACACAATCATGAAGTGGAACGACATTTATTGGATATTTCAAACTTTTTTAACAAATCAAAAACTGAAAAATTGGGCGTGCAAAATTATTCAGCCCCTTTAAATTAATACTTTGTAGCGCCACCTTTTGCTGCGATTACAGCTGTAAGTCGCTTGGGGTATGGCTCTATCAGTTTTGCACATCGAGAGACTGAATTTTTTTCCCATTCCTCCTTGCAAAACAGCTCGAGCTCAGTGAGGTTGGATGGAGAGCATTTGTGAACAGCAGTTTTCAGTTCTTTCCACAGATTCTCGATTGGATTCAGGTCTGGACTTTGACTTGGCCATTCTAACACCTGGATATGTTTATTTTTGAACCATTCCATTGTAGATTTTGCTTTATGTTTTGGATCATTGTCTTGTTGGAAGACAAATCTCCGTCCCAGTCTCAGGTCTTTTGCAGACTCCATCAGGTTTTCTTTCAGAATGGTCCTGTATTTGGCTCCATCCATCTTCCCATCAATTTTAACCATCTTCCCTGTCCCTGCTGAAGAAAAGCAGGCCCAAACCATGATGCTGCCACCACCATGTTTGACAGTGGGGATGGTGTGTTCAGGGAGATGAGCTGTGTTGCTTTTACGCCAAACATAACGTTTTGCATTGTTGCCAAAAAGTTCAATTTTGGTTTCATCTGACCAGAGCACCTTCTTCCACATGTTTGGTGTGTCTCCCAGGTGGCTTGTGGCAAACTTTAAACAACACTTTTTATGGATATCTTTAAGAAATGGCTTTCTTCTTGCCACTCTTCCATAAAGGCAAGATTTGTGCAATATACGACTGATTGTTGTCCTATGGACAGAGTCTCCCACCTCAGCTGTAGATCTCTGCAGTTCATCCAGAGTGATCATGGGCCTCTTGGCTGCATCTCTGATCAGTCTTCTCCTTGTATGAGCTCAAAGTTTAGAGGGACGGCCAGGTCTTGGTAGATTTGCAGTGGTCTGATACTCCTTCCATTTCAATATTATCGCTTGCACAGTGCTCCTTGGGATGTTTAAAGCTTGGGAAATCTTTTTGTATCCAAATCCGGCTTTAAACTTCTTCACAACAGTATATCGGACCTGCCTGGTGTGTTCCTTGTTCTTCATGATGCTCTCTGCGCTTTTAACGGACCTCTGAGACTATCACAGTGCAGGTGCATTTATATGGAGACTTGATTACACACAGGTGGATTGTATTTATCATCATTAGTCATTTAGGTCAACATTGGATCATTCAGAGATCCTCACTGAACTTCTGGAGAGAGTTTGCTGCACTGAAAGTAAAGGGGCTGAACAATTTTGCACGCCCAATTTTTCAGTTTTTGATTTGTTAAAAAAGTTTGAAATATCCAATAAATGTCGTTCCACTTCATGATTGTGTCCCACTTGTTGTTGATTCTTCACAAAAAAATACAGTTTCATATCTTTATGTTTGAAGCCTGAAATGTGGCAAAAGGTCGCAAAGTTCAAGGGGGCCGAATACTTTCGCAAGGCACTGTATCTATTATTTTTCTGTTTATTCCTCATGTTATTATTTTTCTATTGGTATTGTTGGAAAGTAAGTAAGAATTTCACCTGTTGTTTACGAAGCATGTGACAAATTACTTTTTATTGGATTTGATTCAAAAACAGAGTAGCATTTATAGGGGGCAGCCCAAAAATATACACTGCTCAAAAAAATAAAGGGAACACTAAAATAACACATCCTAGATCTGAATTAATGAAATATTCTTATTAAATACTTTTTTCTTTACATAGTTGAATGTGCTGACAACAAAATCACACAAAAAGTATCAATGGAAATCAAATTTATCAACCCATGGAGGTCTGGATTTGGAGTCACACTCAAAATTAAAGTGGAAAACCACACTACAGGCTGATCCAACTTTGATGTAATGTCCTTAAAAATAGTCAAAATGAGGCTCAGTAGTGTGTGTGGCCTCCACGTGCTTGTATGACCTCCCTACAATGCATAGGCATGCTCCTGATGAGGTTGAGGATGGTCTCCTGAGGGATCTCCTCCCAGACCTGGACTAAAGCATCTGCCAACTCCTGGACAGTCTGTGGTGCAACGTGGCGTTAGTGGATGGAGCGAGACATGATGTCCCAGATGTGCTCAATTGGATTCAGGTCTGGGGAACGGGCGGGCCAGTCCATAGCATCAATGCCTTCCTCTTGCAGGAACTGCTGACACACTCCAGCCATATGAGGTCTAGCATTGTCTTGCATTAGGAGGAACCCAGGGCCAACCGCACCAGCATATGGTCTCACAAGGGGTCTGAGGATCTCATCTCGGTACCTAATAGCAGTCAGGCTACCTCTGGCGAGCACATGGAGGGCTGTGCGGCCCCCCCAAAGAAATGCCACCCCACACCATGACTGACCCACCGCCAAACCGGTCATGCTGGAGGATGTTGCAGGCAGCAGAACGTTCTCCACGGCATCTTCAGACTCTGTCACGTCTGTCACGTGCTCAGTGTGAACCTGATTTCATCTGTGAAGAGCACAGGGCGCCAGTGGCGAATTTGCCAATCTTGGTGTTCTCTGGCAAATGCCAAACGTCCTGCACGGTGTTGGGCTGTAAGCACAACCCCCACCTGTGGACGACGGGCCCTCATACCACCCTCATGGAGTCTGTTTCTGACCGTTTGAGCAGACACATGCACATTTGTGGCCTGCTGGAGGTCATTTTGCAGGGCTCTGGCAGTGCTCCTCCTTGCACAAAGGCGGAGGTAGCGGTCCTGCTGCTGGGTTGTTGCCCTCCTACGGCCTCCTCCACGTCTCCTGATGTACTGGCCTGTCTCCTGGTAGTGCCTCCATGCTCTGGACACTACGTTGACAGACACAGCAAACCTTCTTGCCACAGCTCGCATTGATGTGCCATCCTGGATGAGCTACACTACCTGAGCCACTTGTGTGGGTTGTAGACTCCGTCTCATGCTACCACTAGAGTGAAAGCACCGCCAGCATTCAAAAGTGACCAATACATCAGCCAGGAAGCATAGGAACTGAGAAGTGGTCTGTGGTCACCACCTGCAGAACCACTCCTTTATTGGGGGTGTCTTGCTAATTGCCTATAATTTCCACCTGTTGTCTATTCCATTTGCACAACAGCATGTGAAATGTATTGTCAATCAGTGTTGCTTCCTAAGTGGACAGTTTGATTTCACAGAAGTGTGATTGACTTGGAGTTACATTGTGTTGTTTAAGTGTTCCCTTTATTTTTTTGAGCAGTGTATATCTACCAATCAAGAGTGAGGTTTAAGACTTAGTTACAAAACTGTCACATTTCTGTAGTGTTGAGTAGACTCAAGCGTCAACTCTAGAAATGCAACATCTAAAAGGAACAGGGACACGCCAGCAAAATAACTGTACATCACCACTGTACACACTGAACGCATTACTCTGCTACTCTCCGTTGACTGTGGGTGGGAGATGCCCACGTAGGCTACTTAACCTGTTGCACTGTGCAGACGTCTTCCATTCTGTCAGCACGAGCCAGGCTGCGAGCACACGGGCACCATTTCAACTAGTCCTCAGTCTTGGCTAGGGTAGTGGGAACAGTTTTTATTAACTATGTGTGAGATTCCCCAGACATACAGCCTATACCAGTTGTACATGCACTGTAAAGTATATACTGTAAAGTATGTTGAGAAGGAATAGGTGGATTGGAGATATTTTATCTGTGCCTCACTCTCCTTTTCTGAGAGAAAGATGATAGGCAATGAGAATAAATAGAAGAAAATAGAAGATAAGAAAATAACAATAGAGAAGATTGGAAAAATCCTCAATGCATTTTCAGGTGCTAGCTGGGAAAATGACCGTTTATTTCTCTGTTGACAGCATTATATCGGTAGTGAAATCAAAACAGAACAGAGTACCGGTAACTACTGTATAAACCAATTGTTCTGAAACAAGGTGAGTCACATGTTTCCATGTCAGGCAAATATTATCACCAATGAGTCAATGGCCTTTTTCAGGTTTTCCCCCAGAATACCTCAACTCAGCACTCTCTTCAAACCACCCGTCTTATAGTGGTTTCAGAACGTGTAGTCAGTCTCTGGAGCTTACAAGATGACTGTACTAATGACAGGGTGAAGAGTCTTTGCCTCCACCTATTGGCTAAGCTCAGTAATGCCCTGTGAATGTCCGACATATCCAGTATAAACAAAACCTCAAAACATATACACACCACACCAAATATACTTAAACAAATCCATGTAATTGCACATAAACAATGACCCATTACCCATCATTTTAAAGTGACAATAATCCAGATAAATTACATCCCCAATGCTGCATGAAGACAACAACCCCTCCACTAGGTAGTTCACCCTGCAGTGAGTGCACTTTGTGTTTGGTCCTTGATTCCTACGGTCTCCAGTCTCCACTCTTTAACCCTTTAGCTCCGTCAGCCTGAGGACCACTCCTGTTGCTTTCCCTCTGGGGTTCGTCTGTAGAGCAGCATATATGCTGTGTCTTCTCTGTTAACAAAGGATAAGACACCTGTCAACTGATGCCATTTCCTCCCCAGAATTGATCGAGGATAATACTGAGTGTTGTCGCCATTCTAAAGAGAAGTAATTTTGTGTTAAAACCTTACCTTAGACTTCCTCCATAGGTGTTCTGTACTTCCTTCCAGCTAACCTGTGTTTGTGCAAATGTTAGGTTACTTTTAATGATACCAAAAAACGTATAGGTGTAATACAAACTTGCTGAGTGGTGTAAACATTCTTCCGCTCATTTTCTTTTACCTGCCGTACAGAACTATCATTAGCGTGGTACCAGCTCTGGTCCTTGTGACGAAGGTATGCTGTGTAGTGTCCAAACATGGCATCGCCGGAGTGCACTATGACTGCACACAAACTGTACTGGCTGTCACTCTGAAAGAACAAACAAATACAATTTGATGTCCGTCAGTACAGCTGTACTATTTCCCTCCAATGATGTTGTGATAAAATGTAATTGTGTTTATATAGAGGCCCATGTGTAATTGTTTTATGTGCATAATTTTGTATATTAGCATACCTCAAACAAAAATTGTAAACATCTGCCTATCTACCTGTACATAACGTTCTGACAGTGCCTCTACTGTCAAGATCTCAGAAATGTTCAGGGTTTCTGGGAAGGTGACTTTGCAGTGTAGTTTCCTGGTGTAACCACGGGAATTACGGAATCTCTTCAGGTGAAGACACAAGACAGGTGGCAGGGAGATAAGTTTGAAGCCCTACATAAGAAAGAACAAAATGGAGTAATTCAGTTAACAGGCAAATCACAAGAGTCTCTACAATGGAACATCCCTTCAGTTAGAAAGAACTGACCTGTTTGGATGGCTTCTTCTCTCCACACCTTTCACAGTAGCACTTATCTCCATCACTTAGCTCCAGAAGCTCGAAGAAGAACCGTATGCAGTCCTCCTGGAAGACCACAGAATAGGAAAGACACAGAGACTAAATTTTCATTTTGAACAAACCACATCCTCCCTTTGACAGCTATCAAATAGAGCAATGTAACATTCCGTGCCAAGTACTTTGAATAGAATCCCAATAAAAGAGAAAACTCAAGCCAAGTTTGAGGGAACCCTCACCAGGGAGTCATGGCTCTCCCTTATGTGCATGGGGAGGCTGAGTAGAAAGCTGGTCCCAGTTTCGATGTATGTACATTCTAGACACTGAAGGTGTGTCTCCACGGTAACCTTGTACAGAGACTGAATCTCCTGAGCCTGGGGATGGAGAACACAGACAGAGAAGCTTCCTATCGTATCATCTCCAACATGCTTTTTGTTGGGTGTCCCTGTTGTTATTTTTTAGTTGATCTAATATTATGTCAATTTAAGTAGTACATACCAAGGCCTTGTCACTCATCTGTTGTTGGATAAGGTTTAAAATGGAAAGGAATACCTCATCTGCATCCTGCTGAACATTGTCTGAGAAACACATTATTGTCAATGTTAAAGTTACAGACAGTAAAATTATATTCTTTGTAATTCATATTTTTTTCATTTTTTATGTAATGACACAGACTACTCATACTGCGGATGTAATTTCTGTCCAGGCAGTGCAGGAAGTCTTTATGAGGAGCAGGCTGGGATTGGTCACTCTGCATGGCTAGCAGCACCTTCCTCAGATACAAAGGGACACTCTCCTTGTCAACTGGGTTCCACCTAAGAACATAAAATTCCAAGCACTCAATGCTTTCCCACAAGCAGCCTGATAACTACCAGTAAGCTAACTAATGTCTTTGTTACATGTTGATTCTTAATAGCAAAGTATTGTAACCTGCCACCTGGCTTACCCTTCTAGCAGATCTACCAGTTCCCAGGTGGCAGAGAAGGACTGCAGCAGAGCATTCACACAGCATGACAGGCCATAGTTCAGCAGACCTCTTAGGCCTATGGGCATCAATATGATCAGAACATAGCTGCCTGCCTCAATTCTATCCAGACAGTTAAGTAATAATAATGTATTATGTCTCACAGGAGGTTGGTAATTGATGGAGCAGAGTCAGTGGAATGGTATCAAATACATAAATATATGGTTTCCATGTGTTTGATGCCATTCCATTCACTCAGCAGCCTCCTGTGCTTGTGTCCATATTGATCAATGCAAAGTGTGTGGTGTAAATTGCAGTGATGCTACGGCTGATTATGGTCAGAATTTTTTCCTGGTCATGTGATCAGGAAGAGGGAAAACTCAATGCCCTATGGCGGCTAAGTAGCGTTCAGTTATAGGGAAAAGTGTAAAACAGGTCCCGTGATCAGGGAAAAATAACCAGCCCACTGGCTTGTTTCAGTATCTACTTTCCACCATATGCATTCAGTCAAAGCCCGTACCTTGTGACCTACTCTCGATAGGTAGACTCCAACTACGGTAGAACATTGAGTAACTTCTTCGTGACATCAGGGCTATCGTTTTATCGTATCTATTGCTGGACTACTGTTGTTGAGTTAAGAAGTCCAAGGGGTCCACCTCCCTGTGAGTGAAATACAAATGAATAACTGGATAGTCATCATACATTTTTACATAGCTGAGTTTACTTAACTTTGAGAAACTAGGCTAACATTAAGGGTGCAATTTCTGTGAATCCAAAACACTGCATATAACATAATATGTATTTATTTTAAGCAAAGATTTCACTTACTTTATCGATCTCATTGACTATCCACAGCCTTGGGAAAAAATCAAATGGAAAAGACGCGACTTGAGGCGACTACCGCAGCATCACTTTCACTTTCTATTTCTGGCAAACTTTAGGTAAAAACGAAACTAACGAAACTGAGTCCATGATATCGCCATCTGCCGGCCTTTGGGCTAAGTGCCATTCATTTCTACCGATTTCTATCTTATCTTATTGTTGGGTTTTGTGGAGGTCACCACATACAGTTTTTTAAAACAGCATGGACTGTAATTTGCCTGTAAAATTCCATGTCAGGACTATAAAGTAGTTGGCAGCAACAGTTAACAAAAATTGGACTTCTGTTATGTAAAAGGTTGTCTACATAGTTCTAGACAGCTGTGTAGGCAACTATTTTAAATCAGCATGGAGGCAACCTTTCGCAGCAAGAGAAGAAATTAGACTTATTATGGGACAAGATATAGAACTATTGGGCCCTCCTTCAGAACAGTACAGTATGAAACCCACATAGTTGGTTGGATGGCACCCCCTAGTGATAAACCTGATCAAGCTGTAATTTATTCAATGGAGAATGAGGATGAAGCTCCCAGGGTTTGAGGTCTTCATGGCAGGGGCGTAATTTCATCTAAACCTAGGGTATGGCAGCTCATTTACTGCATTTCTACACAATTCAAAAACTCTCCAATGCATTTAGGAGAACAGCAAAAACAACCTAAATGCACTCCAGCCATTATAACATTGGCTGCAGTAGCTTCATTCACCTCAGTCAATAGGAGACTTAACATTCTACAAACATGTCATACTGCAATTAGCTACTACGCACTAGCTCAGCACAGGGGTCAAACACTCTAGTTTAGTTACACGTCAAGTCAAACAGTTACCTAGCCATCTTATAGATCTGCACTGTCATCTGGAGAACTGCGTCGATGTTCTCTCTGTCCATAGTCCTAAAGCCAGCTAGCCGGGCAAACAGCCTTCTCGCCCTGCTCTGAGCCCTCTGCATGTTCCTAAAGCCAGCCCTCTAATCCTGCTAAACTGCATTTTCCTTTTAATTGGGATTGGAATGATTTTAGTTGCCAATTTGAAATTGTTGGTGTTGCGCTAGGTAGGGTATGGTGACTGCCATATTGCCCAATTGACGACCTACTTCACAGGTCCAAAACGTTGGTCCCAGATCAGAACGAGGACAATTAGACCCGGATTCGAACGGACCCGGTCAGATTTTTGGACCCGGTCACTTGTTTTTTAAATTATTATTATTTTTTACCAATGATGTATATAAACCCTTGATTGCTATTTATTCATATTGCCCAATGAGAGGTTTTGAAGCCACCGTCCGCCATATTGGTACTCCTCAGATGGAGCAGTCCTCATAGATGGGTTGGTTGTTTAGCAACAAAACTGACAACTATGGGGCAAAACAGAGGGGGTTATCTTAGATTGTTGTCAACATGTTAACTCTATTATGTCTCCAAATGTTTATTGAAAACTTAAATACATTTGCACAATGAGCTTGTTGTCTCTCAAATACATCATGACAGTTGTTGATAAGCTAGCTAGTGATTTTTTTGCCATATTAGCATTGACATGAAATCAGTCAAAACAAGACATGGTATCAAGAACAAGATAAAACTAGCTGAAGCAAGCCACTTACAATTCCCCATAAAGCAGCTTCTTGTCATTGTTACCAGCTATCTGACCGCTCAGAATCATAACAAAGTACGGCTTCCGGCCACATCAATGTGCACGCATTATTTATGTGACGTTGTCAACCTACCCATCATTACAAGTACAATCACTTGGTTTAATTTCATTCTTGGTGCATAACTTTACACCTACATTCCGGTTTGTTCATAAGAATGAATAAAGTGCTACTTCAATCAGCAAAATTATACTTCTCAAAATATTTACAAAATTGTGATTAATGCAAAGAAAACGGATGGATTATATTCATAAAATGAAGGAAACCCCTAATCGTACAATCATTGAACTGATGCACATCAGCAGATACTGTAAAAGTACTGTACTGTACTATAAATGTATAAAGCTTATAATGTACACAACTACTTCATGTTGTGAGGTTCACAATTTGCCATTATATAAAGTGTGCAAAGCTATCTTCAAGGCAAATGGTGGCTACTTTGAAGAATCTCAAATAGAAAATATATTTTGATTTGTTTAACACTTTTTGGGTTACTACATGATTCAATGTGTGTTATTTCATAGTTTTGATCTGTTCTATTATTCTACAATGTAGAAAATAGTAAAAATAAAGAAAATCCCGACTTGCCTGTCTCAGCCTCCAGTATTTATGCTGCAGTAGTTTATGTGTCGGGGGGCTAGGGTCAGTTTGTTATATCTGGAGTACTTCTCCTGTCCTATTCGGTGTCCTGTGTGAATCTAAGTGTGCGTTCTCTAATTCTCTCCTTCTCTCTTTCTCTCTCTCGGAGGACCTGAGCCCTAGGACCATGCCCCAGGAATACCTGACATGATGACTCCTTGCTGTCCCCAGTCCACCTGACTGTGCTGCTGCTCCAGTTTCAACTATTCTGCCTTATTATTATTCGACCATGCTGGTCATTTATGAACATTTGAACATCTTGACCATGTTTTGTTATAATCTCCACCCGGCACAGCCAGAAGAGGACTGGCCACCCCACATAGCCTGGTTCCTCTCTAGGTTTCTTCCTAGGTTTTGGCCTTTCTAGGGAGTTTTTCCTAGCCACCGTGCTTCTACACCTGCATTGCTTGCTGTTTGGGGTTTTAGGCTGGGTTTCTGTACAGCACTTTGAGATATCAGCTGATGTACGAAGGGCTATATAAATAAATTTGATTTGATTTGACTTGCCAAAACGATAGTTTGTTAACAAGAAATTTGTGGAGTGGTTGAAAAACTAGTTTTAATGACTCCAACCTAAGTGTATGTAAACTTCCGACTTCAACTGTACATACACTCTAATGCCTCACTGCCACTGCGGCTGGGACTTTCATATCTCTTACAGATCTCACAGGGGAATACCCCCACTAGGGACCTATCCTACATGTCACTCATGGATCTCACAGAGAGAACTAGCTCCACTCGGGACCTATCCTTATGGAACCTACCCTACACCATATATTTACGACCGGTTGTTAGACAATGGGCCTACTGAATAAACTCAGGTTTTCTGGGTCCCTATCCTATAATTGTTCAGCCTACGATTCTCATCTCCCCAAGATGTCAGAATTGGTGGTAACAGGTGTAGGAATTGTGCCTACCTTGTTTCTGGTGCCAGCTCGTTTCACTGATTTAGACTCTCTAGTTCGACTGTAAATCGTGGTGAACCCTGCTCGCAGCGCCAACTGTTGGATTCTAAATAAACGGAGTAGAAACTCATAGACGACTAGTAAAGCTCATATCAAGTTTATTCACCCAATGGGTCAAACAACTGAAAGACAAAGACATATTTACACAAGCACTGGTATTTAAACCTTCCTGCTATGCTGAGTCTCGTCCTTACACATCTGGACAGCCAATAGATCTCCGTTGCTAGACAGGACTTTAGTGATTTCTGTTCTTTCTCACTTCATCTGACCTGACCTCAGCCCAAATTCCTCACTCCTCCCCAACTCCTCCCCAACTCATGGCTGTCTTGTTGACTTGTACCAGACTGTGGCCTTTCTCCTTTCCATAGGATATCTGATGTCTAACCATAACATGTTCTGACAGAATGTAAACATTCTGCATTTCCCTCCCTCCCTCCCTCAGTAACATGAATAATGCAAAGAAAACAGATGGATTATATTAATAAAATGAATGAAACCCATAATTGCACAACCATTGAACTGATGCACATCAGCAGATACTGTAAAACCACTGTACTGTAAAGGTATAAAGCTTATAATGTACACAACTACTTTTGTTGTGAGGTTCGCAATTTGCCGTTATATAATGTCAGTAGCACTACAAAAATGCTTGCATTGTAGAAAACAGAACATCTAGTAATCATAGTAAGGTGCATCCCAAGGGTATCTGTAATTTGTCAAACATTTAACAGAGTGCTAAATCAATTTCTCTAATTCACAAAAGCATATGTTTTTGCCTCGGTTTAATATCAAAAGGTTCACAATTCACCCCTCGCAGTCAGCCTCAACTAATGACACAGGAGTTGTCAGGTTTAGGTGCAGGGGTTGGTGATGGTGTGTATGTTGGTGCAGGTCTAGGCGCTGGTCTGTATGCTGGTGCTGGTCTAGGCACTGGGGCAGCCGCTGGTCTGTATGCTGGTGCTGGTCTAGGCATTGTGGCAGCCGCTGGTCTGTATGCTGGTGCTGGAGCAGGTACAGGAGCTGGACGGTAGTATTGCTGGTATCCTTGTGTCCATGCATCGTCCTCACCATAATGGATGAGGTACTCTGGGTACACCTGGTGCTTCTCAAACACCACAAAGATGGAGGGGTTGCTGACGTCATCCACACAGCTGTCGTAGAAGATGGTGTCCCCTCCATCCTTTGAGGGGGGCCGGAGGAAGCTCGAGTGTCCTTTGATGTAATCTCCCGACAACACACGACAGACAAACATGGACCTCGAATTTGATTGGCCAGTGTAGCTGTTGGAGTATTTGGCATCCCTGGCAAAGTAACTCCCTGAAATTGGATGTTAGGGGGATGAAGGGGTAAGCAGTAATCATTAATCACAGGAAAATATATTATATCAACGATATATCATGTTGATTTATGTCAATAATTAGAATGACATGTAATAGCACAAGCACATGAGACAGCTCACCTTTCCCATAGGTTGTTCCATTTAGTCCACAGATCCGCCAGTCAAAGTTGTTAAGGCAGATGGCATCGAGGTATTTGGAGTCTGTGCCATGGAAAAGCTGTTTCTCCGTTACATTCCTCCCTCTGTTGTTCTTCTTCATGAGATCCCTTTGCCTTACAATCAGAATAAATCAAATAAATCCCTTTGCCTTGCAATCAGAATTACACAAATAAATCCCTTTGCCTTGCAATCAGAATTACACAAATAAATCCCTTTGCCTTGCAATCAGAATAAATCAAATAAATCCCTTTGCCTTGCAATCAGAATTACACAAATAAATCCCTTTGCCTTGCAATCAGAATTACACAACTAAATTCCTTTGCCTTGCAATCAGAATTACACGAATAAATCCCTTTGCCTTGCAATCAGAATAATAGAAATACATCTCTTTGCCTTGCAATCAGAATTACACAAATAAATCCCTTTGCCTTGCAATCAGAATTACACAACTAAATTCCTTTGCCTTGCAATCAGAATTACACGAATAAATCCCTTTGCCTTGCAATCAGAATAATAGAAATACATCTCTTTGCCTTGCAATCAGTGCATGTCCCCTAGAAGCACTGTAGACAGTGTGCAGAATGTATTGAAAATAAATTATTTGTATTTCCTTTTGAGATTATATTTGTGACAGAAAGTTAGTCGAGAGAGAGAGAAATATTGTATAATGTGCAATTATTGTGGGTGCATTCAGGAAGTGAGCATCAGGCTGTATCACATCCGGCTGTGATTGGGAGTCCCATAGGGCGACACACAATTGGCCCAGCGTCATCCGGGTTTGGCTAGGGTAGGCCGTCATTGTAAATAAGAATTAGTTCTTAACTGGCTTACCTAGTTAAATAAAGGTTAAAAAAAATCAAAAATCAAACATCTAATCTAGACCAATCAATAGGTGATTGTCAGTTGAAAGTGTATGTAGTCTTAGGGAACGTACCACTGAAAGACTTCCCAAAGGGCTTTGTTCTGAATCCTCTCGATTTGGCGGATGCTGAAGCCTCTCATGGTGTTCTGAAAAAGTCCTTGAATCTCCTTAAACTCCACTGACGAGCATGGAAGGTCAATTCTCTGATAGGGACATGATGGGAGACAGAGAAACAGTCATAATACACCATTAGCCTACCATGTAGGGACAGATTGGAGCAGTTATTTTGCCCAGGAACAAAACAAACAGTCATCTCCATTGGTCTAAAACAGCAGGTTCCTTGCATCTGGTATGTACTGTATATAATATAATACCTTGTATCCTGTTTCAGGGGTTTGTGCCTTGTCCCAGTGTCCTGGTAAAGCTCTGAAATTTGAGTGATTGATCGGAGCCCTTTTTCTGAAATGTAGAAGAACAAAAAAATATTCCTAAAGGTAAAAATGCAAAGAGACATTTGGCTGTCCAGTTCAACCACAAAATGTAAAACAAAAGTAAAAAAGGCAAATGGTTGCAGATAAATAGTAGCCTGGCTAAATAAAAGACAGCTTAGAATTTTTAGACTGCCATTGTTTTGGGGGAAGTTTTGGACACCATTTTTAATCAGGAGAATCTCTTTTTAATAATGCAAGTCTGGGCAGCGAGCTCTGCTGTCACCGATCGCTAGACCAGAAAAAGTCAGAAGTTGCAATTTTTCTATACTTGCTCATTGCGCAGATGTAAGCACACTTGACACCACTGAGTTGTTATTTATAAAATAATATTTATAAAATAAAAAGGGATACTTCTTTTGGTGCCATTTAGGGGAAAGAAATTGAATTCTAAGTATCACTTCTATCAAGGATCATGGTAAGACCCAGATGCAGACCGTGTTGAAGTAACAATGTTTATTACAGCAGCAGGGGCAAAGGTACAGAATGGTAGGCAGGCTCAGGGTCAGGTCAGGCAGAGGTTGGTAATCCAGAGATGGGGCAAAGGTACAGGACGGCAGGCCAGCCGTCCTGTACCTTTGATCAAAAACCAGGAGGATGGGAAAAGAGAGACTGGGGAAAAGCAGGAGCTGACACACAAACGCTGGTTGGCTTGACAAACAAGATGAACTGGCAACGAACACAGACAAACACAGAACACAAGTATAAATACGCGGGATGATGGGGAAGACGAGCGACACCTGGAGGGGCATGGAGACAATCACAAGGACAAGTGAAACAGATCACAACTTCAGTCAGAAGAGGCTCAGCGAAGGTTTGTTTCAATTCATTTGCTATGGCCTTGTGCTGGTGTCCCAGCTCAGCCAATGTTCCTTTGGCTGTTCTTCAGCCTTGGGTAAATATTTACTTATTCTATTGTCCAGCCTACCAGCGGAGCTAGCTGGTAAATCAAGCTCTTGCCGAATCCAGTCCGATAAAACATCTTCTACCCCAAGAAAAGCCTTCAATGCAGTTTTTTGCTGATCTTTCAATTAAGCTATTGACTCCAGTTCTTTAATAACTGATGCTATAGCAGCATCAACACCAACCTCCAGGCACTTCTCGTTGTCATCATCAACTAAACCACCCCCACAGATTATCAGAGGACGCTGATTGGTCCGGCTGTACGGTGGAGGGAGAGGGATGTGCTCAAATGGTTTGAATCTGGTCGTTGCCAGACTGTATCCGTGTTGCGAAACAGAATGTAAGTTTGCGTCATCAGGATGGTTCGTACAAGGCTATAGTGCTACGGCAAAATCAAAACGTGCACCCGGTCAGCTACTCCTCTTCTATAGACATCTTTCAAGGCAAGAGAACACATGAGGAGCCTAGTGGTGAAGTGAGTGAACAATCCCCAGGAGAGTCATTTCAAGAGCAAATTGATCCATGCAAAAAACATTCACAGCTTTATCTTACCTGGTTTTGATAGTTTGTGCATCAGCTGAAGAGACAAACACAGGCCGTCTTCTCACAACCTTCTTGGTGGTGTACTGCTTGTTTGTTTGAATCATGTCTGAAAAGGAGCAGAGCTGTTGTAACAACAGACAGTTCACTTCACATGCAGATGTCATTGTTTTACCATAGTGACTCCATCGAGAAATCTCTCAATTTGTCACATACAGCAGTAGCTGTAAGAATCACTGCATATCTGTTCGTAATATACTATGTTTGGTGTATATAGTTTTAAGGCTGCAGTTGGTTTATCTTCGATATCACGTCATCTGTGCTCACCAGGGAAACTGAATTCATAGGTCTGTGACCCCGCAGTGAACTCTATCACAGCCTTGTTGTCTTCCTGGAACCTCTTCTCCAGGTCTTCACTGGTGATGGTAGCTGCCCTGTGTCCACTGATCTGTAGGGCAAGACAGAAAACATGGAGGTTATGCATTATTTTTATTTAAAGAGGGACTGAACTCTGTCCTATTCAACCATCACTATTCAACACTGCTCGTCGTCACTCACTGCTGATGCGTACTGGATCCAGTTTCCAAACTCGTCCTCCCAGAACCAGGACCACTCTGTGGTGAGGATGAAGGTAGGCTGTAGCACAGAGGAGATGGTGGAGAGACGCCGGGCTTTGTTCAGGCCGCAGGTCATCGTATCGAAACACACAGGCTGGACTCCCCGACTAGACAAGAAAGAATAAAAGACAGCGAACAATCAGCAGTCACAATAGGAGAAGCTGTATTTCACACTAACTAGAAGCGTATATGGCATTAATAACTCATTGTATTAGCAACATTTGCCCCCCATGGACCAAGAGCCCTACGTGTTACTGCCCATTCAAGTGAATTCTTCTTAAAGGTAGAGCCCACCTGTATGTCTTTGCTGGGTCGCAATAGTCCTTCTCAATCACCTCGTTGTTTTGTAGAGCTGTCCAGTTTAGTCCCTCCCTCACCTCCCATTGGTAGGGCATGGTAGAGTGGGCTTTAAAGCACTTATCTGAAATATGAGTAAAGTTAGGTGTTGAAGTCTTATGTTTATTAAGCTGTACGCATTGATTATTCATAAAATGATGCTTTGAAAATGCTGTCTTACCACCGTGCATGCAACTGCCCTTGATGAAGTACATGCATATTTCAGCTTTATCTGAAAAAGAGAACTGGACATTTCATTTACCATGCCAATAGAATCAACATCTATACATTTTGATAGCTTGTGACTGGGAACTTGTTCTTAATGTTCATCACTCATCGGATCTTAATACCAGTTAATAATCATACAAATACACTGTAACTGAGCACGTAAAATAGTTTCTGCCAAATGTTATTTTAAACAAGAAATCCACAATTAACCTATATGTTGATTCTTGACATCAATGATGTGACTGCATGACCACCATGCTACGTGCAGTATTGCCGTTACCTTGACTAGGTCTGTTGGACCTCTGGCTTGTGTTAAGGGCAGCGGTGGCAGCAGCCGCAGGAGTAGCAGTATCATGCTCAACCTCTTGGAGGTGGAGCGCCCTGAGTCTGGCGAGCATAGGAGCGGGAAATAGGGGTGCTGGAGTTTCTGCAGCACCCTCTGATAAATGTAAATATATTTTCCAAAAATATATAATTAGCCTACTCCTGTCTGTACAGACATTAATAAAAGCATTCAAAATAATACAACAGAGAGCCGCAATCTGGGCAGCAAGCGCACCAAATATCCAACTGCTTGTTGCGTTGTGGCCATGGACCTATAATCCATGGAAGGGTCTTGGAACCTCTAACCCTGGCAATTTGACTGGTAAACTCATGAGTACACTCAAGATGCCTGCCAGTCCTGACTTCAATGGACACAACCGTTCTGTGTATTCTAATTATATTGTTGCGGTTGTCAGTGAAGAGCAAGCTATTGGCCTTTCGTTAATGTCTAAATACAATCGCGGGAAAAACTTAGTTTGAAATGCAAATGCCTCTTGCTGAACAGATAAGACTAATCTGTCTGCAGAAGCTACCAAATGTTTTCTCAACACCTGCCAATGTTAAGCAAAGAACCAGTTATTTTGATTGGCTCAAGCGAATCGGCCATCACCGGTGAGTAGCCTACGTATATTCATGCGTTATCATGAATGGATCTTTATCATTGGGTAAGCCAGTGTCACTGGATATTTTATTTAGTCGCCTATACTGTAGCCCAGGGTTTCTTAAATCATGAGTAGGGACCCAAGTAGGCCCCTGGTCATGTGAGAGGTGTGTTGCAGTTATGAGAATGCATCTATAATCACACACTATTTCTTCTAACTCCTGAAGATATTAGGAAGTAGCATTAGGTTGCACTAAATGCTATGTTCTCATTAATTAAACAAACTCACTTTACCATCTTTACACTTTAGTAAAACTATATTAAGGTAAAACACAATATTATTTAATAACTTATGAGTTAACATGCTAATAACAGTGTCGGCCTTACCGTGAGTGCTCAGAGGGCCTCTGTTAGACTTGTTACTTGTGTTAGCGGTTGCATTAGCTTTAGCTCTTTGATGTTGCCCCTTGCCTTGCATGACACGGTCTTGCTTTTGCAACCACTCGATGTTCATGTACACCGACTTCAGGGAGGCAATGAGCTCGTTGGGCACCCCTCTGTCCTGCAGGATTTTTAATGGGTGGGGTTCGTAGAAATCATGGCACCTGGGACAGTTGCAGCTACCCCTGAGATACATCTCACAGATGTGGAGCCTCTTGCATGTCTCGCCATCCAGGCATTTGCCATACTCTCCAACGCCGTTGTTGTAGTTGTGGCACACCTAGCAGAAGGAAATGTTTGTACGAGAAAACAATACACACAAACACACATGCATGCACACACACCTATACACATGCATGTATGAGTACATACACACACAATATTCTGGGATATTCCATGTATATTTCTGCACACCACAGCACAAGATTGGCGGAACATGAACTTAATTTAGATCATGATCACTAAACACAACGCCTTAACCAGACAGAGCATACTTTAGCAAAGGAGCCTACTGCAGTGTTACATACTGGTGGTAAGAGGAAGCCATCATTCTGAAGCAGCAGGGTGCACAGCTCAGATCTGTTCAGTTCCTCCAGTCCGTGTTCTTTCAGGATTCTGCTGTTCTCCCCCGAGGTCATGTCATGGTTGAAGCGACATCCTCCTCTGTAGTCAAAAGTAAACATTTTCTTGATACAACCTTCCATCTCACTAGGCACAAACTGGTTGAATCAACATGATTTGTCAATGTATTGTAACGTGAAATCTATGTGGAAAATACACTCAGTGTACAAAATATTAGGAACACCTTCCAAATATTGAGCCCCTTTTGCCCTCAGTACAGCCTCAATTCGTCAGGGCATGGACTCAACAAGGTGTCGACAGCGTTCCACAGGGATGCTGGCCCATGTTGACTCCAATGCCTCCCACAGTTATGTCAAGTTGGCTGGATGTCCTTTGGGTGGTGGACCATTCTTCTTTTTTTCTCATGATATCCAATTGTGATCCAATTACGATTTTGTCTCATCGCTGCAACTCCCCAACGGGCTTGGGAGAGGCGAAAGTCGAGTCATGCGTCCTAAGTTAAGGCTATCTTACAAACTAATGTAACAGTATTTATTTAAGTGATAATGCCCGAGACGCCAGTGTTTGGAGGATATATTGGCATGGGATATGTTGGCAAACCGTGCCAACATATCCTCCAAACACTGACTTCAATGGCATTATCACTTTGATACAACGGGTTACCAACATATTCAAATAATGATTGACATATTTTCATTAACGTTATTTAGATACATTTATTCATACAATTTCATCCTTCCACAAGATTGTTCCGACACAAATCTAGGGTTGCTACACAAGCTGGTTGCCAGAGACACGACCCAGTTGTTCGGGCTGTTTGTCCTGTATCAATGGACGCAACCCAGTCGTTAATTCTAAACGTTACATTGCCATACTGGCTGGCAACGTTCTTATCCCTTGCTTGCTAGCTAGCCAACTACGGCTAACTTACAGTCACGTCAAACAGTGCAGCCAGAATAACAACAAAGTAGCTGCATTTGCATTAGCTTTTTTCTAAATTACATTTATTTGCATACATCCATAACAATGAGCGATTTCCCCTGGTGTAGAAAAGGTGTTCACTCGTCAGGACACTGTTGTTCAGAGGAGCTAGCCAACAACACAGCTAACACAATCACTTAAAACTGAAGCTGAAAAGTCTGCAAACTAGCTGTACTCCGTTTAGTTGTACGTTTTTTCAATTGACATTTATGTGTATATATCCATAAAAATGATGCCAGCTGATTCATGATTTCGACTGGCTGAGAAACGCTGCCTGCCTGTCTGTATCGTCACGACATATTAATTACTATTGGACAGTTGGAGATTTTTTTTAAATATTGAAACAATGTTGCAAATGTCGGGGAGACAGACAGCAAGGTTTATACAAATCTCTGCTGTTGAAAACTAAATGTCAGTCTAAAAGAAATGTGAGATAATGTCTAGATGTTTTTTATAAATTACCTGGCTAGGCTGATGAGACAGCAGATTGCGCAGTCAAATGGAACAGAGTAAATAGGCATTTTAACTTAATAGATTTAGCCCGGTGGTAACTTGTGGAATAGACACCGGCTGGAATGCGGTTTTAACCAATCAGCATTCAGGATTAGACCCACCCGTTGTATAATCAACTATAAATGTCTTATGTATAAATGTCTTCTTATGTAATTACTGAAAGTGTGCATGCTCAAAATAGCATGCAAAGGTTGCAGGTCTGTGAAGGTGATAACACATCAAATAGATGCATAAATGCGACATATCTGATATTGTATTCCCAATTGAAATTTGTTGTGGTTTTAAATGGTTGAGAGCACAGTGATAACACATTTAGATGATGTCCCGCTGGTATGAAGAGATTCGGGAGACAGGAGCAGGAATGCGTAATAGTTTTTTTTAATCACACCCAAAATTACGGCGTGCCGTGTAAAGGCACGGGGACAAAGACCAAACAAACACATACACAAAACACAGGGTTGAAACCCAAACAAAAGAGCAAGGAGTACCTTGAATAAATACACGAGCACAAAGATTAACACACAGGACGAGACCCGTAATCATCTACGCAATCCACAACAGTATGAAAGCCCAAAACACACAGCACAGGTACTCACACGCACCAACGGACATTGGAACAATAATCGACAGCACCATGATAAACAAAGGGCACATATATACAAATACAATCAGTGGGAATAGGAGCCAGGTGTGCGCAATGAAAGTTCCAGAGGGATCCGTGACAGATGACAACTAAGAGCTTGATTCAATCTGTATCACCGAAGTTCAGCGCTATAGTGCGATTGAAATTTAAACGAGCCCTAAACCAAAATCAGACATCGCTTTTCCATTGGAATTTGGTTGTGCTTTTAGATGGTTGAGAGCATAGTGATCTAGAGGTGAAAGAAACGCACACCTATTTAGACGAGGTGCTGGCTAGCGGAATGGAAAACTTGAAAATAAAGGGGAGCTGCACACTCTAGGAGCTCAGATGCAAAAATGTAATGTCCAACGTTTCGACAGACAAGCTGTCTTCATCAGGGTATATTGACAAACACTGCGGGGTGACTCATTTATATAGTATCAAAAGACACACACAGGTGTCTGTAATCATGGCCGGGTGAGGCCTGATATCATTGGTTAATTCTCATATTAAAATAGCACACAACAAACATAAATGGATAGCGTACGATCATAGATACAATTTGGCTACATAAGCCAACAAACATTTACAATAGCAAAATCACAATAATCACAAGAATGGCTTCAGATCAAAGTCTACGTTGAGACGGAAGGGAGCAAGGTCTTTAAATTAAAGATCCATGCAGCCTCTCGTTTTAACAAATTATCGAGGTCACCCCCTCTCCAATATAACGTAGAAACAAAATCGAGTGGTTTGCTTCCAAAAAGTGGGCCGCAACTGGGTAAGTCGAGTTGTTGTACCTAATGGTGCTACGATGCTCTGAGATTCATACTTTTAATTCACGCTTTGTTTTACCCACATCATTTTTTTACCACAAGGACAAGTTATAAGATAAATAACTGCCTTAGTGGAGCCCATGACAACACCTTTGATTGGGATCTGTTTCCCTGTTTGGGGGGTGTTTGAAGGATCTACATTTATAAGTGCCATTGCATTGAGCACAGCCATTACACTTGTAGTTTCCATCCAGAATGGGTGCAAGACATTGTGCAGGGAGATCTTGGGCTGGTAAATCAGAGTTTACCAATTGATCTCTGAGATTTCTGCCCCGCAAGAATACGACCAAGGGAAGGTCCGAAACTCTTTACCAATACTATCATTGGATCTTAGAATGTGCCAATGTTTGTGAACGATTCCCTTAATTTGTTCAGAGCACTTTGAATAGCGAGGAGTTAGAACGCAAGAATGCTTCTTTTTGCGAGACTGACCTTGAAAAAGGTCATGTCTCATTTTGTTTTGAATTTTCTCAATGGCAGTATTAATCTGACCATTTCTATCGAAATCTGATTGTTTTTTGCAAATTATTTTGATTAGACAGAAGTGGCTGTAGGGCAAACCATTTTTTCAAATGGTTGGTGACAACTATTAGCCCTCAACAAATTGTTACGATCAGTAGGTTTCCTGTAAAGACCTGTGTATAGAACATGATCTTCACACAAGATCAGAAGATCAAGATTTGACGTGTATCAGATTGCATAGTAAATCTCAAATGCTCAGAACAGGAGTTAAGAAAAGCTTGGAACGCCTGGAGCTGTTTTGCATCACCCCTCCATAGAACAAAAATATCATCAATATACCGTTTCCAAATAATAATGTTAGACAAGAAAACATTTTTGAGAGGATTAAAAATAGACTATTTCTCCATGTAACCCACATACAAATTAGCATAGTTAGGAGCCATTGGGGATCCCATAGCAGTACCCTTCGTCTGAATAAAGAAATAATTTAGAAACATGAAGTAGTTGTGTGTGAGTACTATTTCAGCCTATGTTATAATGCATGCACTGGAAGGTAGTTCATTACAGTCACGTTGCAGAAGATAATGTTCCATAGCTTCAATAGCGCCCTCGTGTGGAATTTGTGTATAACGACTCAACATCAAAAGCAACTAACAAAGTATTCTCAGGGAGTGGACCAAGAGATTCAATGATAGAGATCATACTGCTGGTGTCCTTTACAAAGGAGGGGAGCTGTTCTGCGAGTGGTCTAATAAAAAAAAGTAAACAAAAGTAGATAGATGCCTGCTACAATAGGGCACCCTGGAGGTTTTGTAACATTCTTGTGTAATTTCAGCAAAGTATAGAAAGTGGCAATTTTAGGGTGTTGAACAACATCTGACCACAACTTAAATACCCATCTAGGACAGTAAAGATCGTGTTCTGAAATTGGGCGGTGGGAGTTTCTTGTAAAAGGTTTTGTCTATGACACTCATTTACATAAGCTGTCCTATCCATGAGTACAACCGACCCACCCTTATCAGCAGGGCGGGTAAAGACTGAAGTATCGGATTGTAAATCAAGCAAAGCTTGTTTTTCATCCTTAGGTAAATTATGGAAAGATATGTACTCCTGTTTGTTCTTAAGGAAATTAACAACAAGTCTGCAATATGTCTCAATGGAGTGATTGCGATTGGCTGGAGGTATAAAATAACTCTTACTTCTAAAAGGAGTTGGAGTATGTACAGGTGAGCAACCTACTATTTCAGTAGAAATACCACGATTAGGGGAGCTTAAGTATTCCCTGAAACGGATGCTTCTAAAAAACTTAAACATGTCTACCTTAACATCAAAATCGTTGCACTGAGTTGTAGGCACAAAAGGCTTGATAAATTAAAGACACTCAGTCCCGTGGGTTCTGGGACCGTGTGAGCGGTCCCCTCTGCAATCTGGTAGTCGTTTCTTCTTACCACGTCGGGTGCGGCATCTCGTCGGTGCGCGTGCCTACGGCCACCTGCGCCCTTCCGTCGGTCCAGTCTCTCGTTGGATAAAAAAGTGCCACTGGAAGCAGATGAGACGGTGGTTGAAGAGCGTTGGGCAGACGGAGGTGGACAAAAGGAAGCGGCATCTCTCCTGCGTCTGTCATGGAGAGGCGGAGCAGGACCTCCCTTGTCAGAGTTTCTCCAGAAGTAGCCTTTGTCCTCGGCCTTGTCTTTTTTGTCTTGGTTGAATTTCTTGATTTTAAGTTCCTTAATTTCTGTAGACAACTTGTCCTGGAGCGCTTGGTTAGTTTTCATCAGTTCAATGAATATGCCATCATCATTAACAGCTCCTAACAGCTGTGCATTTCTCTTCAATCATGTTATCCATTTCAATAAAATACATTTTCAACTGGTCAACAACAATTTCGTCTCTACATTATATTGGCATCGAACATGTCACCCTCCCTAAGAGAGGGGGTGACCTCGATCATTTATTGTTGAAACGAGAGGCTGCCTGGATCTTTAATTTAAAGACGTTGGACATTACATTTTTTTGCATCTGAGCTCCTAGAGTGTGCGGCTCTCATTGAGAGCATTGTGATAACACATTGGGAATTCAACAAACTTTTGGCTGTCTTTCTGAGTGGGTGAATAAATATTGAAATCTCACTGATCAACATCTCAAACAAATATTACAAGAATATCCACGTTGAAATTACGTGGTGTGCCCAGTGGGATGCGGCTATAGGCCTATACTTAATCCATTGGAAACAGTAAAAATAGGGATCCTACACACTGGGCAAAAAAATGGTTGAATCAACGTTGTTGACATGTCATTAAAAAACATATGTGTAATGTGATGACGCTGAATCAACATGGAAACTGATTGGATTTGCAAAATGTCATCAACGTAAGGGAATTTCGTATTTTTCTCACCAGACTTTTAACCTAAATCTAATATGATGGATTTTTATTTGATTTCACGTTGAATTCATGTTAGTTGACAACTCAACCAAATGTAAATCAAAAATAGACTTTGAACAGACGTTTGTTTTCATTGGGTATTTGATCAGTGCATGATAGTATGCCCAGGTGTCACGTTCTGACCTCTATTTCCGTTGTTTAGTATTTATTTAGTATGGTCAGGGCGTGAGTTGGGTGGGCAGTCTATGTTTGTTTTTCTGTGTTTTGGGGCATTTCTATGTTTTCGGCCTAGTATGGTTCTCAATCAGAGGCAGGTGTCATTAGTTGTCTCTGATTGAGAACCATACTTAGGTAGCCTGGGTTTCACTGTGTGTTTGTGGGTGATTGTTCCTGTCACTGTGTTTGGTGTCACGGGATAGGACTGTTTTGCGTTTTCACATTTCTTGTTTTTGTTAGTTTGTTCATGTGTAGCGATTTATTAAAACATGAATAACCACCACGCTGCGCTTTGGTCCGCTTCTCTTCCTCCTACAGACGAACGCCCTTACACCAGGCCTGTTTCTTACTATTTATTGCAACTTACGTTTAGCTTAGCGCACAATGGAAAAACTTTTGAATGCAATGCGGAATTTCATGCATAATTATGGAATATTTTGGATAGGGCCTACTGGAAAAGTTATTAAAAGTAGGCCCCCTCAGAGGGCCGCCTGTGCCGCCAGTCAGCCAGGGGCCGCCAGTAAGCCAGGGGCCGCCAGTGCCGTCAGTCAGCCAGGGGCCGCCCGAGCAGCTGCCCCTCTGTCCAGAGCAGCTGTCGCCCCTCTGTCCCGAGCAGCTGCCCCTCTGTCCCGAGCAGCTGCCCCTCTGTCCCGAGCAGCTGCCCCTCTGTCCCGAGCAGCTGCCGCCCCTCTGTCCCGAGCAGCTGCCGCCCCTCTGTCCCGAGCAGCTATCGCCCCTCTGTCCCGAGCAGCTATCGCCCCTCTGTCCCGAGCTGCTATCGCCCCTCTGTCCCGAGCTGCTATCGCCCCTCTGTCCCGAGCAGTTGTCCCTCTGTCCCGAGCAGTTGTCCCTCTGTCCCGAGCAGCTGCTTCACCTCTGTCCCGAGCTGCCCCTCTGTCCCGAGCAGCCCCTCTGTCCAGTGGGGTCATTGAGAGGGGTGGTCATGGTGAGTAAGCCAGGGAGGCGGACAATAAGGCGGACTAAGACAATGGTGAAGTGGGGTCCGCGTCCCGCGCCAGAGCCGCCACCGCGGACAGACGCCCACCCAGACCCTCCCCTATAGGTCAAGGTTTTGCGGCCGGAGTCCGCACCTTTGGGGGGGGGTACTGTCACGTTCTGACCTCTATTTCCGTTGTTTAGTATTTATTTAGTATGGTCAGGGCGTGAGTTGGGTGGGCAGTCTGTTTGTTTTTCTGTGTTTTGGGGCATTTCTATGTTTTCGGCCTAGTATGGTTCTCAATCAGAGGCAGGTGTCATTAGTTGTCTCTGATTGAGAACCATACTTAGGTAGCCTGGGTTTCACTGTGTGTTTGTGGGTGATTGTTCCTGTCACTGTGTTTGGTGTCACGGGATAGGACTGTTTTGCGTTTTCACATTTCTTGTTTTTGTTAGTTTGTTCATGTGTAGCGATTTATTAAAACATGAATAACCACCACGCTGCGCTTTGGTCCGCTTCTCTTCCTCCTACAGACGAACGCCCTTACACCAGGCCTGTTTCTTACTATTTATTGCAACTTACGTTTAGCTTAGCGCACAATGGAAAAACTTTTGAATGCAATGCGGAATTTCATGCATAATTATGGAATATTTTGGATAGGGCCTACTGGAAAAGTTATTAAAAGTAGGCCCCCTCAGATTTGTGCCTCCTAAGATTTGCCCTGTTTAAAAAATAGTTGTATAATTTTTTGGTTTCATTTTTTGTTGGTGTTTCTCTGTAATACTCCTAGCCACCTAGCCAACTTCAGAAAATTGCTATCTCCCAACCTTATAGCTGGTCACCAAGAAGCCATTTCAGCTAGCTTGTCTAACTATCTTAGCTGGCATGCCTGCTGGCAATGTTGGTAGACTTTAGAAAAGCAAGCAACGACTAAATGTACTGAATAAGACTCACATTCACGATTTTAGCAGATACAGAAAAGCATATTTATGTTCTTTAAAAAAAGAACCAGGCACAGATCTGGGGAAGTGTATCAAAACATTTCTGCAGCATTGAAGATCCCCAAGAACACAGTAGCCTCCATTGTTCATAAATGGAAGAAGTTTGGAACCACCAAGACTCTTCCTAGAGCTGGCCGTCCAGCCAAACTGAACAACTGTGGGAGAATTTAAGCACTGTATGCTTAAAAATACAGAAAAATAAAAATTTCTGACATAGAATTAAGCATAGTGATTATGGCTCAAGATTGCAGGAAAAGGCTGTTTGGGGGCCTAGCCCCCCTCAGACCACCCCAGAGATATCCTCACATACTTGTACTTTGATTTTTTTGGGCACGGATTGTACTTTATAAACTTGAAAAGCTTAGAGAATAAAGTCGAGACATTTCGAGAAAAATTTGAAATGTATTTTTTAAAATAAAGTCAATATTTTGTGAATAAAGTGACAATATTTTGAGAATAAAGTTGCAGTTGTATTTCAAGATTAAAGTAGGGGATGGGTTAATAAATGCATACCTCCCTGGCTCCCTGTTGCTGTGTGCTCCGCCTTTGAAATGCCTGAGTTAGATGACTGGTGAAACTATACTTTAGAATTGTCTTTAGTAACAAGGACATCCTTGCACTTTAGGCACATAATAACCAAACTATTATAAGTATTAGGACCTGGAAGAGGTTGTGACTGCCACAGATTGGGTCTTTTCAGAACGAGGAACCACACGGACTTGGATTAAGTATTTAAGTCAGTGTGGATACATAAATAGGTAGAGACGAGCAGGTTAAAACAAACAAATGGCCATAATAATTAAATACATTGTTCAAACAGGCGTCACTGCGCACTCACGCTTATCAATCTAATGTTCTGTGTCCTAAGAACAGCCCTTAGCCGTGGTATATTGGCCATATACCACACCACTTTGGGCCTTATTGCTTAGTTATAGCAGTCAAAATAAGTGAAATCGACATTCATTGATGGAAAATGTTTAACAAGGGTGAATTATCTTTTCTCTTGCGACATATTCTTAAACTCAGAAAGATCATCATTTTGATGGAAAACCTCATTTTACCTCAGTCTATGTCGTTACAAATTATGGCAATATTCCTTCCTACCTGCTAGATAACATTATGGAAAAAAATGTGTTTTTTTTTTGGCTCAGAAAACTTGGGGACCAAATATAAAACAACCGTTGTTGCCAGTTGTGGAACCCTGGTTTATGGCGTTATTGGTGTATATTGAGAACCACCAGGGTTGGTGGTTCTCAATATACACCAATAACGCCATAAACCAGGGTTCCACAACTGGCAACAACGGTTGTTTTATATTTGGTCCCCAAGTTTTCTGAGCCAAAAAAAAAAAAACATTTTTATTTGGACATCAAATACTAAAAACACCAGGAGATCAGCTGCAAGTGATTTTAATTTGAGAAATATGTTCCACATATTCAAAAGCATAATATAGATAGACTTGATCGTAAACAAATGTAAGCAAGATTTGAGATTATTACGTTTCAGTGAAATATTATATCTGTTTGGGATTCTTGCGGTCAATTTGCAGTCAAATGATTTGTAATTATGATCCCTGCCATGAAGCAAAGGGAAAGGATATGTGCCAAAAGTTCCCCAGAGCAGGCCTTGTAATTAAAATAGCGTCAAGGTAACAACAGTATCAAAATTGGGAAGCGTTGAAGTTCCATACCTTCTCCGTCTGAATGGGCAATCCCCAAGCATGAATCGTTTACAAAAATGTAAATTTCGGCATCCCTGGCAATCTTTGGATTTGCACAATCGAACTCCAGTCTTGGCTACCACCCTTTGCTCTCCGTTAAAAACAACAAAACAAAATTTCGCTCTATTCGTAATTACATCCCGCACCGAGACTTGCAAGTCACTGTAAAAAATTGCATCTAATTCATCGACGTTCATTGATCCACGATTAGCACAAATAAGTTTAGTTATTGTCGATTCCGTCATTTCTTCAACCCGTTATACACAGTTATATTCTTTCCATATGGTTCGGGACTCAGACGAGGAAATGATGTGTTGAGAAGGAAGCTGGTGAGTGAATCGAAAACGAAACTTAGTATAACCTTACTGATCATTCCTTCTTCTGCAATGCAATAAAGCGTTCATATTGCACAAAATAATTAGCAAGATCTTGACACTAGCCAATGTGTTATAGTATTTATATAAATAGGCCTGGAATCTTTATCATTGGATTGTAAATATGGAGGTCTACTATCGCCTGTCTACTGTAAAAAATGCCAACTATGCCCAGTAGATGTCAGATGCATCCCATCCAAACTCTAAGCCTAGGGAAAATTCATGTCAGTCAAATCACTTTAGGTGATCAGAATTTTTTAACATGTAACTATCAATATATTTCCATGAATTTGTTGCAATTTCCATCCTTACATTTGTGCATAATTGTTTATAGTGAGTGCCAGTTGAGGTTGCTGAGGGAAGGATGACTCATAATAATATCTGGAATGGAGTCAATGGAATGCTACCAAACACGTGGTTTCCATGGTCAACATTCCAGACATTATTATGAGCCGTCCTCCCCTCAGCAGCCTCCACTGGTGATTGTGCTGCCGTTACCATATGCCAGGGAGTTACACTCACGGCTGTACAGCAAGATTGAAACTCTCTCATATTACATTGGTGGCAGAGGTGGGATAGGCCAGAGACAGCAGAGGCTATGTTGTAAGTGTACCATTGGGCTTCATGCAAAAGTACACATAGGGAGAGTAGGGATAATTTGCTGATAATAGGCTTATATCCTACATCAGGAGTACTCAGCTCTTACCCTACGAGGTCCGGATACGAGGTCCGGAGCCTGCTGGTTTTCTGTTCTACCTATTAATTAAGTCCCAGGTCTAAAGCGCCCCCTCAAACAAATGGCATGGAACTGGCTTCGAGGTCCTGAGTTGAGTTTGAGGGGCCTACATGCATAGTATAATTGACAAATGCTATAGAGGGAAAATATTGTTATGAGAGTTTTATTAAAATATGCACATTTTGGAGGTCCCACAGGGACCTCTTGAAACCCCAGGGGCCCTAGACAACCAGCTTACTAATTAGTGACCTTAGTTCATCGCTCAAATACAAGGGTGGAGCGAAAACACGCAGACACTCAGCCCTCCGCGTGTAAACATCATAGGCAATATCCCGATATGGGGTACCCCTTTAAGAAAGAAGTGGCTGCAGAAGAGAGTCTGGCTGCAGGCTAGACTAAAGTGTGTTTCTTGAATATAATTATTTAATTGGCTCCGTGGATTTCGTAGGCGTCTCTTTCTAGCAATGAACCATTTGGAGATCTTTCTCCCCAATAAGAAACGCTTACGAAACTCAGGAAACCAATAAGATAATTATACGCAAGGAACGCCTTTTTTACCAGGCTGCAGTCAAACCCTCTGTAGCAAGTGGGCTGGGCTCAATACTGAGAATTCACGTCATTTCGCCGTTTACACATCCAAGTCAATGAGCAGCACCACGGAGATGTCTGCCTTTTACACCCGTCTTCCAGGAAGAGAATTAACCAACGCGTCGCCGAAATGTAGAGCACAGCACCAACAGAAAACAAAGAACTTTCATGCGTTTATGACAAACATGGTTATGTAATGGATCGATAACAAACCCTAAACATATTTATTACGTGGCCCTGTAACCATCCCCAAGTCAGGGAGTCGGGTGTGGGTGTTTTTTTCTGGTTTATTTCAAAGAGGAGAACGAGAAAAGGAAAGTGGGAAGAGGAGAACTTCCTGAATTTAGCGAGACATGTCAGAATCGTCATCGCAGATCATAACCAAGGTATTTGTTGATTTTATAATGCAGAATCAAGTTCTAGGACCCCGGGGTGAGATGCGCTTGACGCAGTCGTGTTGTTGACAACTGCATCGTGTGTGTTGGTAATCATCTGTTGCTGAGGGGAACGTTTCGCCGCTCTGTTGTATACTACAGCAGCGCCTGGTAAGTCCATCCATGCTGCGCTATAAGTTTACCGACTTCACAGCACACCTGAGATAAACGTTTTCGTCACGACGTTCGTTTTCATAGGCTATTGGTGCTTTGAAGACAACTGAGAACTCGGGAAAAAACGAGGTCAAATCATGACGTCAGTGATCTTGAGGTCGGAAAGTCGGAGCTATAGAAAGATGCCCCAAACGATTTTTCCCAGTCGGAGCTCGTTTTTTTCTGTGTTGCTAGTTGTCATGAACGCACTGAAGTCATAAGTCGGATATTTCAGAGTTCCCAGTTGTTTTGAACGCGCCATATGGCTTGTTTGAAAACCACCAGAAATGTGACTATCCTTATATATCGTATACACAGGTAATTCATTTTCTATACAATATATTTTGTATATGTAAACCTGAAATGTGTAGGCCTAAAATATGTAAAACAGTTGCAGTGCATAAATGCATGGTGGTTATCATGTTATTACATTACAGTAACAGTCTAAAGATGGCTCTTCAAATTTCAGGTGACAAGGAAACTATTTGGGATTGTTGGGATGCAACCCTAGGAGAGTAGGCCTAAATATATTTTGGAATGATATTGTTTTGCAGAGAAAAGTAGCAGAGTTATTGAAGGCTATATGTATGCCCCTAAACACACACACACACACTCGCACACAAACTCACTCTCTTGCCCCCTCTCGGCCCTATCTGTACCTGAACCCCTTTTTGACCTTACATAACCTTGTCAAATCTGGGCTGTACACATGCAAAATCTTCTAAAGGTAAGACTTGATATAGTATATTATTGTTGGCTATAGGCTACCAAAATACATGAAATATTCTTGAAGAGTAGGGCGGTCATGCTACATATGCCACAGTGAGTTCCTAATACAGTAGGCTAATAGAAACTAGCCATTTTAGATTGACTGGTTAAATTAATCACCAATCCATGTTATAAGATGCTGCTGTTGGCAAACGGAGAGCCTATAAACATCACATTCAGCAGCACTGTTGATGTTCCATAGAAGGTGCAGAGTAGAAAGAGGCAAATGAATGATGTTAGAAGACCATGGTACACAACAGAACATGCATACATTGTCAGATTGACAGGTTACATTTTGTATAAGTAAATGTGCACAAATACCAGTAAGTTCAACCTCCTGTTTAGTGACTGTCTGCATTGACCATGCAAACACACCAGCATCTTTCACCAAATAAGTCAAATACGATTTTATGAATAAAAAGATTGGCTATGTGTGGGTACCAGATAAAGAATGTGTAAATGGTGTTATAGTTTCTCGGTGTAGTGATTCTCAGGCTGTTTGGGTTTAAGGATGGTTTTCGGGAGGTTTGTAACTAAGGCATGCTTTGTGTCTCTGTGTATCTATTCATAGAAGGAGAGGCGCTCATTCAGTCCTTCCTCCGTGAGCCCCCTGCCAAACTCCACTTCCTCCCCCGTCCATGCTCCCACGGCCAGGCCAGCCAGCCGAATGGAGGACGAGCCTGCCAGGCTGCCAGTGCACCTGCGTGAGTCACTCACACAAACATGCAGACACGCACACACACACACAACTCATGACACCCACAGGCGCACACAGAGAATACATGGCAGTCATAATCAACAAACGAATCTCTTTGTCTTTTCAGCCTGCATTTTTTTTATCCCTTAAACATTTGTTTTGAGAGCATTTGACCTCAGAAAATGGCAGAATGAAAGCCATGATTTACTATAGCTACTTGCATGTCACGTCATCACTCCAACTGGCATCACTCTCCCCATGAGGACAGACAGACCTACTCATGTATCCCTCCTCTGAGGTGCTGAAGCAGACCCAGGGTCAAGGACCAACACAAGATGTCTTTCCTGGACCATAGCAGAGTCACTGTACTGGAACACTACACAGTGGAATTCAACACAGCAGGACAGTGACAGCCAACACAACTCAGTACACGGCAGCACCGCAGTGTTCAGTACATTAACACCTCAGGGTACTGAAGTACAGCACACAACACAAGGTAGCTCAGTACAAGAGGATAGAGAACAGCACAGAATAATAGCCCAGTGTAATGGAGGAGTATAACACGTAAAGAGTTTAGGAGAAGAAAGGAAGTAGGAGATGGGTTGGGCTGGGAAGAGTCTAGAAATAGGAGAGAGAGTGAGGTATTACAGGACAGGACGGACAAGAAGGAAAGCAGGGAGAAGGCTGTAAATATGAGGCAAGGTAAAGAGAAGATTTTTAATCGAGAGGGCAGATGCGTATATTGATTTACTGTGCTACTTTACATTATTCTGCACTGTTGAGGAAGAGCAGCAAGTAAGAATTTCACTGTATCATTTACACCCGCTGTATCCTGTGCACGTGACGAATAAACTTCGATTTGAGGTGTTTATTGACCTGACATGGTTGGAAAAGTGAGAGCATTGGTGGAAACCATGTTTTTTAAAAACCTATTCTTAAGACCAGTAAAATCCCCAAGGGCCTCAAAAAAGAGGGGAAGGAAGAGAGACAAGGAGAGGAGGAAACATGACAACTGTGTGCTGTCTGGTGAAGCTGACGGCAGGTCTCAACCGGCCACTGCCTGAGCCAATAAAACAACAGGCGGGGTTGGATCACAGCCAGGATATAGACTGGGTGTTTATAGAGTTGTAGAGTCACTGGGCCTGCTCTGTGTGAAAAACTATTAATGTTTAACCAGGCACCTTTTAACATGTATGACTTTTAGGGCTTTGAAGACTAGTGAGATTCGTCTTTGTATTTCTTCAGTGAGTTTGGATATAAATCTTCCCACTGGGCACAGCCGTCAATTAAACGTCTATTCCACGTTGGTTCAACGCAATTTCATTGAAAAGACGTGGAAACAGCGTTAATTTTACTAGTTTGTGCACAATGATTTGTCGTGGGAACTTTTGAGGGTAATTGACCTAAATATTGCCGGTTTGTTGGTGTGTTTGGCAAAGATATGGTACAGTACTCCTAAATTATACCAGTATATTAACACACTTTGTGGTAAGCTCAATATCTAAAAGAAATGACCTGTAGTGTCTATCCACGTGGACCATACAGAGGAAATTCCCCATTTCCACTTCCCCTTCTGTATTGCCATAGAAAAAGGAAGAACGTTTAACATGTCTGTTTTGGTCTGAGGTTGTCTGTTAGGGCCATTTATCTGGGCGTGGTGAATGTGGTCTGCTGGACTGTGAGCTTCGATTCAACTTTTTGTTTGAATCTTTAGATTAGGCAAGATTTCCCTCCATTATACATGTTGACTCTGTCTTTAACTCTGTGAAATATATGAACTACCCTTCACCTGTAGGCCTACAGTTCCCAAACCTCTTATTGGAACCTTGTTTGGCTCAAAGCCATCACTCTTCCTGAAAGACAGAATGAAAGCGGGGGGGAAAAAGAGGGAGAGGAAATTGCAGTGTGGGCAGAAATCCGCCTTCTCCATTTCCTGAGGAGGAAGTGGATTAGATCAGGGGGTGAGTTGTAGCCGTCTCCTCACTCTCAAAGAAGGCTTCTCTTCTTTTTACCCCATTTAGCCAGGAGTGTTAGAAACCACCCCACTCTGAATGGGAGAGGTTTGCCTGGGTGAATGTTCTTGAAGTGGTGAAGTTAAGAGTTACATTTCTCCATCACATTGGCGGATTTTCACGTTAATCCTCCAATTTCCTGTCTGTTAGCTGTCTCATTGTTGAACTATAGAACATGCACATGAAAAGAAAAATAAGCACAGCTGTAAAACACTTGATTATACTGTTTGGTTGCACTAGATGTCAGCGTTTGAGTGAAGTGGATGACTTTTCAACCCTCAATTCCATTCCATTAATCGTGTTTACTTAATTGTCTTGCAATGTGTCAGCCTCAAGGTCACCCGCCTAGCAGACACTAAGAAGCGTAGCAGTGTCATTCAGGCTCACTGCAATAAGGGATTCACTCTATTTACTGACGTCACGACAAGTCGGGCGGGCACTGATGGGGAGGTAACATTGAGACACCTGTGACAAGTTCAAAGAATATGGAGTGAGTGTCTATGGGAATTTGTATGGAGAGTACAGCTTACGTTAAACATTGAAGCTTATTGAACATGAGAAATCTCTTGCTGGGTGACAGAGAAAGAAGCCTCGTCTTGGATACTTGGCTTGCTGCTGTTTTTCTTTGTAAACCTTTCTCAATAGATTGAGTTTGCTTTGCTCACAGCTGGGTTTCTACTGTGTGTGTGTGTGGGTGGGTGGCTGAGTGTGTGTGTGTGTGTGACTGTCTTTGTGTACAGGCATGTTGGAGTTGGTGTGTGCTTGTGTATTAATCGATCTCCTTGTGTGTGCATGTCTACATGTCACTCTGTGAGTAATTGTACTGTGTGTGTGTGTGCCTGCATACTCGTTTGTGGAGTCTTTCTGTATGTGTACAGATGTTTGCGTGCATATCAACGGTACAGGACACACAGAAGGGTATTTGAGTATCTTGTGTGTGTGCAGTCATTGTATATGTGTGACTGTGTGTACCCCAGTGCCTTTCAGAGGGGAAAGCCGTTCTCATCCTCAGGAATTTCCTGAGTGGGCAGACGGCGCTTCCTGAATAAATGTTGTTGTTTTTCCCCCTTCGTTCCCTTTTCTCCCTCTGAAAGGGGAAACTGTTCTCACATGCCAGCAGCCAAGTGGAGAGAAGCCCCTTCTCTTCCTGTTTGAAACACTCCACATGCCATCATGGAAGGAAGGGGGTTTGGGAGGAAAGTGGGGGTCATAGTTCCCCACCCTAAACCAGGCAGGGAGAAAACTGAGCCCACCAGACAGATTGATGCTTAAAAGACATCGCTATGTTGCTAATGCTACCCATTCTGCCTTTAAAGGGCGACTGCACTTCCTTTGGCTTTGTTTTGAATATTGCTCAATAAGAAATGCTTGAGACCACAACTGAAGCCAAACCAGAGTTATTACTTCTAAACAAAATAACTTTTTGGGGTTCTCATACACTTACAATTGTGTTTTGATTATAGCTTGAACAGTCAATAAGACAATTTGGTTGTGATCTTTGCAAAATAACTGTTTTGGATGCCGCAGTTGTTAGCTAGAATGCTAATGCTCATTGACATAGTCTGTAGCAAAAGCTAGCCAAAGAGTAATTTTACTGGTTGAAGTTGAAATGTTTTTAAAGTAAAATGCAGTTGATTTGCGATGATGACACAAACATTCATACGAGCCTTAAAGGCCCATTTAAAATCCAAAAGTCATGTGAAATGCTATCAAAAGCTGGCGTTCTATAAGAACTTCCCCGTGTTCTGCCACCAACTTGTGCGTATCGCTCTCGTGAGGCAATGTTTGCAAACACAGAAATGGGTTTATTGTACCTTGGCAGGTGTTTGTCCCTCCTGAGTCACTGTTGCAACAACAACCACTTCCTCAAAATATTAATTCATTTAGACGGTTTTGCAGAGGAGGTCTTAGTTGCGCAATTTTGCATCTAGCTAAGGTGTTTGGTGCAGTAATTCTTAAGTAAAAACATTTGCATGAAAAACTAGTCTGCACTGCATACAGTCTATCGAGCCAGGAAAGTCTGGCTCCGCGCTCTGGACTGATTTCTGAGAACAATAATATCTTTACAGTATCATCTGTAAGCTGTCAAACTATTGTAAATAAAACACAAGCAACACACTGTTTATCAGTGTACAAATCACTTGCTAGCTAGCAAAGTTCCAACTCTGTGTTTGTCAATTAAGCTAGCAAGTAGGGACAAGCAGGCACACTGAGCAGCCAGGCCACAATCATCTTATCAAGTCAGTGGTGAGTTGTCTGCTTCGGTGCTGTTATTTATTTAAATAGATTTTTTTACTTTCTCACCATCTATTACCAGAATGTGAGTCTGTCTGGCAGTGTTTTAATAGGGAATCATGTTACAAAACAGGTCGCGGGAAATACAAAATGCTTGCGAATGGGTTTTGGAATATTGAGCAGTGCTCTCTGATCGTCTCATTTTGCCCCCAAAAAGTGTCCGACTCGAGTGATTGACACTATCAAACATAATCAAGTGGCCACTCCATAAAGGGCTTAGGGTCAAGGGTTATTTCAACATAACGTTGGCGAGATCAGTTGTCTTATGTAAACACGTCTGAGATGCTGTGTAATGGGCAGATCTGTTTCACAGTCTGGAGGTTCTGGCTGCTATGATTGGATAGAGCGCGTGCAGCTGATGGAGCGCAATTAGTACAGCTGCTCCTCTCGTGTTAGTGGGCATGACCGTAATCCATACCCAACCCCCCAGTAAGTCACGACAAACTCATTTACAGAACTCAGTTTTGGATGAGACTGTCTTCATGACCAAAATTATCTTATTTACACGTTGTAGATGATTTTGACCCTACAATTGATGTTTCTATCTCATATCGATATAACCAACTTCTCTGGTTTTAAACGGCCTAATGGGCAGTTGACATTTTTAAGTGAAGCGCCTACTGCAAATGTCATTAGCATAGATGACATGCTAATTTCCATGACATTGTGGTTTAGTACAGAATAATTCTGGATTGAACAATGAGGTCAAACTGAGAACAGCTATTCACTTGAACATCTCTGAAACCTCTAGCTGGGCTGATGTATGTTCCTAATACATTTGCATAATTTCATATATATGAAACCTTCAATCCTGTAAGGGTCTGTTAACGTGAAACATTGCATTTATTCTAAGTTCTTGGTTGGTATTCTATGGCTCTAAGCTCTCAAGGGCATAGCTGGCACTGTTTAGTCTGTTTGAACAATAACCTCTATCTAGCATGTACATGTTCTGTGGTCTGTTTGCCCAAAGAGAAGGAAAGCATGGTAGCTTGTAGGTGTGCATTTAAGATTCACAAGTGTAGCTTTTTAGGTACAGCATTAGTACAGTACTACTTGTTCCTACATTTTCTAAAAGAGGGTTGGCCTTCTCTTATAAAAACGCATAAATAGAATCAGTGAAGGCAGGAACTTGTTGAAAACAAACTACAGTACATGAGCCAGCTTGCCCCCAATGCACAACATACTATCAAACAGGTTGCGCTACTTCCTGCCCATGAACCAAGCGTTTGATTGGTCATCTGTTTTATGCTTGTTTTGACTGGATGGAGTCCAATCCGGCTGGATTTGGAACACACTGTTTCCGATGAGGTGAAGTATGTAGTTTGCATATTGACCTGGAGCGAGAGAAAGGAGGGGGGATAAAGTGAAGGACAGAAATGGGGAGGGTGAGAGAAGAGGGTGTGAGTAAGGGAAATGTGTAAGGTGTTACACCCTCATGCCTGACTCACAAGGTCAAAAGGCCTCTTCTCCCTCCTACCCTGCATGAAGAAAAGCTATTTTCAATCAAGAATGGAAGACAATATCCGCCTCTTCATTCAAGAAGGAAAGCAAACATTTGCAGCAAAGGTAAATGACTATAGAGAGCATTGATTCAGGAAACATACTTTTGACCAAAGTCCTTAGCTGTCAAAAGCATTTGCCAACTTCTATAGCATTTACAGGTGAAACTGTACACACACACACACACACACACACTACTGGTCTGACCTTTAGAGGTCTACAGAATGGACACATTTCCCCTGTATGTTCTGTTTTGCTGAGAGAGGAGTTAAAGAGGTTGTGGAGGGTAACGACGAAACAAGATACCAGTGATCTCATCCCTTCTCTCCTTCATTCATCCCTTGCACTTCCGAGTTTCCCCGGCAACAGCGTGCATCACTGTGTGAGTGCGGGGGCCTGCAAATCCACAGAGTGAAAATTATGTGTCATCAGAGAGGATTAGTAGCCCACGGTTTAGTCAAGGGCCTTTCGGTTGGATCCGCTGGTCGTGTTCGAGAGTGTTTCATCCCAAACACAAACAGACTGTACACCAGAAACCCGAGATGGTGTCCAACAAAGACACGGATGGTGAAACGAGAGGGGGGGCTGAAATTGATTTGGTCATGAACACCGAAACAGTAAATCTTCAGTGAAATGTGAAAAGGATTGGGTGAAAGGGGAAACTGCTCTGAGCCTGTGAGGGACATTAAGATGTGGGGCTAGTCAAAGAGGCACTGTCATTCTCTTTCCTCCTGATCTTTTTCTGGCTGCCTCAGCTTCTCTCTTTCCTCTCTCTCTTTCTCACCATGTGCTTGTCTGCTGAGTCTTAATATCCGTTTCTCTTCCTGTTGGTCTTCTTTATTCTACCACTTCTCCGTTATTGTTTCTGGTTCACATCACTCTCTCTATCCCCCCCCTCCCTGCTCTATCCTTTTCTCTCTCCGCTCTCTCCGTTGCTGCTGACTGTTGATAAACCTCACAGCGTCGCTCCCTAAGCTTACCGTAGGAAGTTTCCTGTGCTGAAATGGAGCCCATGCTGGATCGCTTCCTGCCCAAGCGCCCCCCCCTCCCTCCGCTGGGCCCTGTGCAGATGGCTGGGTCCAGCAGGCCGGATCTCAGTGGAGTTTTGGCAGCGTTGTGCCTTCCCTCTCTTTCTCCTCTCTCTCTCTCTCTCTCCCTCTCTCTCTCTCTCTCTCTCTCCAGCCGTGGAGAGAACATACCACGGCAGTGACCTCACAGCCAGGGCCTCCCTGCACGCCGTACGCATCACTAAGGTTATGTGATTAAGGGGTCACCCGTAGGCGGCACAGCTGGTGGATGCTGAGCATATGGTAATTAGATCTGTTCTCTTGTTAGGTGCTACCTTACTGATAGTGTTTGTTCATGGGAGGCAATGGCATTGTTCGGTTGTTCAATCTAAAATCTAGAGCTGGCATTAGAATGAAAGGATATGAAAACATATTTCATTGGGACATTCTAAAATCCCTACAAACAATGGGCTGTAGTCCTCATGTTATTCTTGAACACCGGTATCCAACTGTTGTATGATTTACACCTTTACTCATAAAAGGGCTCTTTACTTGTCATATGTGACCCTTTGGGGGCCAATTGGCCCCTGATTGAAAATCCAGCTCAGCTAGATAACCAGATGCATGGCCCCTGTGACAATCTGTAGTATTATTCACAGACTCTGGTTCTGACTTGACTGTTTGTGGAGACTATCTAAGTAGACCCTGTGTAGTGATAGAATAGGCTGCATAAAACATTCCATTACACATCAAGTTGTTCACTGGCTATATAAACTCAGCAAAAAAAAAATTGTCCTCTCACTGTCAACTGCTTTTTTTTCAGAAAACTTAACAAATGTAAATATTTGTATGAACAAAACAAGACTCAACAACTGAGACATAAACTGAACAAGTTCCACAGACATGTGACCAACATAAATGGAATAATGTGTCCCTGAACAAAGGGGGGGGGGGGGGTCAAATCAAAAGTAACAGTCTGGTGTGGCCACCAGCTGCATTTAGTACTGCAGTGCATCTCCTCCTCATGGACTGCACCCGATTTACCAGTTGGGCCAATGGGATTGAGATCCGGGCTATTCGCTGGCCATGGCAGAACACTGACATTCCTGTCTTGCAGGGAATCACGCACACAACGAGCAGTATGGCTGGTGGCATTGTCATGCTGGAGGATCATGTCAGGATGAGCCTGCAGGAAGGGTACCACATGAGGGAGGAGGATGTCTTCCCTGTAATGCACAGCGTTGAGATTGCCTGCAATGACAACAAGCTCAGTCCTATGATGCTGTGACACACCGCCCCAGAACATGTTGGACCCTCCACCTCCAAATCGATCCAGCTCCATAGCACAGGCCTCAGTGTAATGCTCATTCCTTCGACGATAAACGCAAATCCAACCATCACTCCTGGTGAGACAAAACCGCAACTCGTCAGTGAAGAGCACTCTTTGCCAGTCTTGTCTGGTCCAGCGACGGTGGGTTTGTGCCCATAGGCGACGTTGTTACCGGTGATGTCTGGTGAGGCCCACAAACCCTCAGTCCAGCCTCTCTCAGCCTATTGCAGACTGTCTGAGCACTGATGGTGCGTTCCTGATGTAACTGGTGCAGTTGTTGTTGCCATCCTGTACCTGGCCTGAAGGTGTGATGTACCGATCCTGTGCAGGTGTTGTTACACGTGGTCTGCCACTGCGAGGACGATCAGCTGTCCGTCCTGTCTCCCTGTAGCACTGTCTTAGGTGTCTCATAGTAGGGACATTGCAATTTATTGCCCTGGCCACATCTGCAGTCCTCATGCCTCCTTGCAGAATGCGTAAGGCATGTTCACGCAGATGAGCAGGGACCCTGGGCATCTTTCTTTTGGTGTTTTTCAGAGTCAGTAGAAAGGCCTCTTTAGTGTCCTAAGTTTTCATAACTTTGACCTTAATTGCCTACCATCTGTAAGCTGTTAGTGTCTTAACGACCGTCCCACAGGTGCATGTTCATTAATTGTTTATGGTTCATTGAACAAGCATGGGAAACAGTGTTTAAATCCTTTACAATGAAGATCTGTGAAGTTATTTGGATTTTTAAAACAAAAAAAATTTAAAGACAGGGTCCTGAAAAAGAGACGTTTCTTTTTTTGCTGAGGTTAGTTATGTCCATATGCTATATTCTAGATAAACTTTCCCTTCACAAGCCCTGCCAATCTCTCCTCTCTATCTCAATATGGAAGGGAAGAGAGAAATGGGAAACTGGCAGTCTAAGAGACGTTTATTTTTATATTGATTGTTCCCTGTATAAAACGTTCTTTGTTTGACGGGTGGGGGGGAAGCGATCGCTCTGAAACAGAGCACGGGTTCCGATTATTCCTGTGACAGTGACATTGCGCGCACCGCCGGCCAAAGATAACAGTTGTCCCATTCCAAGAGGAAGTGTTTGAGGCCTGGCGATAAGTGAGACGTAGAAACTGCTGCTCTTTGTCTGGTGTAGGCGTGATGGATGCTACTCTGGTGGTTTGCTGTGTGTGTGTGTGTGTGTGTGTGTGTGTGTGTGTGTGTGTGTGTGTGTGTGTGTGTGTGTGTGTGTGTGTGTGGTGAAGCACAACGATACTGTAAATCTGTTCACAGGTTAGTGCTTAATACACATGTATGAATGTAAATATAGGCCACCCAGTACCCAATGACGTCATCTAGATCATGGCTCTCCAACGCTGTTCCCGGGGAGAGACTCTCCTGCTACAGATGCCAGAGAAAACAGTTCCTGACAAACAACAATTACTTTTCTGTCAGTGATTTATGTGCTAAACATCTCGTACTCACAATTGCAAAATGATGAGCAAGACTGGGAAAACAATACGACTTGACTCAATATGCCGTATAAACCCATGGTAAGGCTTTCTAGCTGATATGAATTACATGCTCTTTACTTTCTAGACATCCACTGCTCTCTGATTCCTGCGGTCACCTGCCATTGTTTTCCCTTTGAATACTATTGTGTTGTTCATGTGTGGGTTTAACGAAAAATGTAATGTGATTTTTATGACATCAATTTCCTAAAATAATGTATAGAATGCATCTGAAGGTTTGATTTAACCACGTTGTTATTGCTTAGGTTACAAGGAACAAGGTTACATTTTCTAAGTCATGGTCCTGGTCACACATTTATAGTGAGCGTTGATTTCTGGGCTATTGCTCAGTCACTAATGCGTTTGGGCGATCCGAAAAATATTTCAGAGCCTGAAGGGTGAAAAATGTCAGAGCTGTTTCCTCTGGTATTCCTTAGTGTGTCCTTGCCTTTTATATGCACTATGCATTAGACTACTCTAATACACATGTAGTTAGTTATACACTATGTTTTAGACTGACTGAGAGAAAGCCACAGGCTTTCCTTAGCGAAATAAATCTACCACGGTTAACTCACAAATATTGACAAACATTAAGCAAATATGAAATGAACGGGCACTGTATGTGAGCACGCATGACTGAAGTTTCATCTTTCTTGTTCGACACCTCCATTCCTGCACTCTGCTTATCTCACCTCATACCCCCCCCCCCTTCTCCCCCCCCCCCCCCTCCGCTATAATCTTCAAATCAATCCCTCTTACTTTGATCTCCTTCCCTCATTTCCCTTTTTACTGCCACCTCTGTCTCCTTCCTCCCTCGCTCCATTTTCTCCTTCCTTTATTTCCCCCGGTCTCCCTCCTCCCCAACACTTTACTCTCTCTTCTACCACTCCTCTCTCCCTCCTAACCCCCCTCTCTCCCTCCTAACCCCCCTCTCTCCCTCCTAACACCCCTCTCTCCCTCCACCCCCAGGCCTGCAGCCGGTGTTCTGGAGCAGGGAGGACGTGGGCCAGTGGTTGCGCTGGGCCGAGAGGGAGTTTGCCCTGCGGCCCAACACCAGCGGCAGCTTCCAGATGAACGGCAAGGCCCTGCTCCTCCTCACCAAGGAGGACTTCCGCTACCGTTCGCCCCACTCCGGTACGCCCACCACCCACGGCCCTTATTAATTCAAACGGTTGCTATGTTATTAGAACGCATTTCTAACAACATGCTCATGTTTAACAAAAATTAATACTGAAGGGGGAATGACTTTGGAGAAATGGCACACTGACCTAAGATAATGGCCATGTGTTTAGGGCATTCACTGAATGTCTTTGATAGACCTTTAGCCTAGCAATATCAGGTGATTTAGCAGCTGCCTTAGTGGAGTTGCTGTCTGTCTTTATTGTTGGGGGGAGGAAGTAGGAGACTGGTTGGGTAAACGGCCGATCAGGAAGTGCAAACCGACCTCAACCGTCACCTGCTAACACCAGGAATTTCCCCTGCAGTGCCGTGTTAAACAGCAGGGCCAGAAAGTGAGAACTGAAAGGGGTTTATATGTGTAAGTGTGTGTGCCTGTGGCGTCTTCACTTCCTTTATGAGAACCATTTCCTTGATGTTCTGACGGGAAGCCTCTCAAATTGAAGTGAAAAAACTCCCTCCATTCTATTGATTCCCTTTGAGGGAAATATATATACAGGTAGCGAGTTAAATCTTTCAGGATGGCCTAATGCAATTTTTACACAATTTTTAAACGGTGTTATGCTAATGCCATCTCTGTTGTAGAAGATACTACAGGCTTTTTTTCTTATCGTCTGACACAATCAACCTAGCCTTAACACAGGAATCTAGGAGTGAGTCACATGGTTGGTTTATGACTAGACTTGCCATTAGGATTCTGTCACGTCCATGACCACCTCAAGTAGGCTGCTTTGTAGGAGAACGGACGAGGTACGGAAGTTGCTAGGCAATAATATCAAGTCTTGAAACGGTCTCTTGGCAGGCTGACTCATTAGCAACGCTATGACTCTTGTCTTGATCTGTTGGCATCATTTACCATCTGTTTGGTCCGAACATGTTTTAAAACTTTTTTGAATCCTTTTGATGACATTGATTGACAGCTGCTGCCATGTCCATGGGGTGCACCATTGGAGGGGCTCATACGGTAACGTCTGACCTCTAACCACTGACGTGTGTATTCTGCAGGGGACGTCCTGTACGAGCTGCTGCAGCACATCCTGAAGCAGAGGAAGCCGCACGTCTCCTACCCCTCCGCCTACTTCCCCGGCAACTCCTTCCACCCTTTGCCAGAGGGAGCTCTCCAGCACCACAAACTGGAAGGTCAGTGATGTTCATTAGTGCACACTGTAGCACAGGGCTTTGTAACAGCAAATTCAAATCTGTGTTCAGACAAGTTCATGTTGTACATTGCGTTTCACTCTCCCTGCTGAACAGCAGCCTGATGGTGTTCTTGAGATTACACCTACGGAAGGAAGAATGGGGAGCGATGATTACAGGAAAGCGTTGAATTGAATGGGGGGAATGCAGTGGCGTTGAGTTCAATAACTTTAGGATGGCTGTTGATTATTGTAATGTGATCTTTGAGAGCCAGTTCACTTGGAAAGCATTTCTCAGACCAATATGAAATCAACTTATTGGCCTATGGGGGGGAAAGACAACATTTGAGGCCCACCGTGGAGTGGAATATTGAACGCATCACCATTGTGTCACTTTCCTGACAATATTATTTTGTTATTCATCAAACTTGTCTGCCAGAAGAATTTCGCAATTCTGTTCTTGCCTAGGGGAATTTGCCATGTGTAATTCCCCCTGAAGAACCCAACTGCTCTGACTTCTGTTTCACAGGAGTTACTCAACAATCTTAGACGGTGGCTTCAATTCAAGTATTTAATTACACATGATTAGCAAAAATCAGTTGGTCATGTAGCAATACAATTGCGAGAAAGCATCTCAAGTATGCTTTAAGTGAATCTGACAAAAGTAGCAAGTGGTTCAATGGTCTACTCTAGAGAGAGGTGTTTAAATCTCTGTTTACTATCCACCTGAAAAGAGGAGAGATTTCACCTTCTTCGTGCTACACTTTGGACTCATTTCCCTGGCATGGATAGATGGAAATAGAAGGAGCGAGGAGAGGAGAGGTGTGGGGTTGGAGTGTTGACAGTGAAACCTGCTCCACAAGGAAATGCTTCTATAATTTAAACAACCTTAGGTCTAGGAGTTGAATATCTACAGTTCCTCATCTCTACATGTTTTATAGGGGAAGTGATTGGGTTAGACGATTACGATGCTCAGGACTTCCTTGTTGTTCGGTATGCTAGTTTTGGTATGCAGAAGCAAAGAGATTTCTTTCTTGCTTAGAGGCAAAGAATACTAGCTATTCACATGTAAACACTAAGTAAATGTGTACTGTACATGTTATAATGTCCTACCCAGTAGAGGGCAGTCCAAATTAATCACTAATAATCTACCACCCACATACATTGAGACATGATGACGTTTGTAAATGTGTGTAGTGACATCTACTGGACATAATGTAAATATGTTTTGAAACATATATCCAAGGGGCTGCAGGTAGCCAAGTGGTTAGAGCATTGGGCCAGTAACCGATAGGTTGCTGGATCAAATCCCCGAGCAGACAAAGTAAAAATCTGTCATTCTGCCCCTGAGCAAGGCAGTTAACCCACTGTTCCCCATGCACCAAAGACGTGGATGTCGATTTAAGGCAGTCCCCCGCACCTGTCTGATTCAGAAGGGTTGGGTTAAATGCGGAAGACACATTTCAGTTGAAGGCAGGCATTCAGCTGTACAACTGACAAGGTGTCCCCTTTTCCCCTTCATTGCAGAAACGGTACGGCGGACACCACGCAGTACAGAGCTCCAACCCCAGCACCCACCCACCATTGAGCTCCGACACCGCTCCCGCTCGCCACACCAGCCCGCTCCACGCCTCTCCCCTCTGGACCCCAACTACCCACGCCCTGGTGCCGAGGACCACCTCCAGACATCCTCCCAGCTGCCCGACAGCAACCAACACCTGCCAGAGGACTTGTACACTCTGTCAGTGTCCCCGGCCGCCCCTAACGGCCGCTGCGCCACACCCCGCGAGGCCCCCTGCCCAGGCAGCCCCGGTTGCCAGGACGCTGCCCCCCCTCGTGTCATCCAGCTCATGCCCAGCGCCATCATGCACCCCCTGCTGCTTAGCCCAGGGCGAGGAGGTGGCGCTGGAGACTTCAGGCATGGCCGTGGGGGGCCACCACTTCAGGCCCACCATGAAAACGGGCGTGAGGGGAAGAGCCACATCCAGCTGGCACTGGCCCACCACCAGCAGCTTACTCTGCATCAGCAGGAGGAGGCGCTCTACAGGAACCACCACGTCATCGTGCCCGTCTCGCCACCAGAGGAACAGGCAATGCCCATTGGACGGATAGCAGGTAACTAACACTCCTAAAAACTCAGGGTTCATCTTTGAGGGGGGTGGTCATGGCTTCAATCAACTCTGGAAGAAGTGTGGCTAGAAAACAGTTGAAGTTAACAGATACTGTCTGAAATGTCTCACACCTCTAACGTGTTTGTGTTCCCAGACTGCAGGCTGCTATGGGACTACGTCTACCAGCTCCTCTCAGACAGCCGGTACGAGAACTACATCCGCTGGGAGGACACAGAGACCAAAGTCTTCCGCATCATGGACCCCAACGGCCTGGCTCGCCTGTGGGGGAACCACAAGGTAACGAACTCCACCCCCCCAGTGTTTGATTGGAAAAGGCATTTTCCCGCAGTGCCGGTTTTCTTAAAGTTCTGTGTTGACATTATATCTTGTTCCATTGGTTGTAACAGAACAGGACCAATATGACGTACGAGAAGATGTCGCGAGCACTGAGACACTACTACAAACTGAACATTATCAGGAAAGAGCCAGGACAGAGACTCTTATTCAGGTATGGTAGGGTTTAGTTAAAACACAATAATTATTTGAACACACACATCCAGTTTGAGTTAATGATTAACCACTGTGTGTATGTGCGGTTCAGGTTCATGAAAACCCCAGATGAGATTATGAGTGGACAAACTGACAGGCTGGAGCACATAGAGTCGGACACAGATGATCAAATCTACATCAAAGAGGAGTGCTGAGGCCCTTGGGAAATGGAGTCCACTAAAGCGATGAACTACTACAGCCGCTGATGCCTTTCGGAAAGCAGCTCAAACAATCGTTTCAAACCAAGAGCGCCCGGACATTCACTCTATCCAAAACTCAGAGGAACTTGAAGGTGACGTCTCTCTGCCTTTTAAAACTTTATAAGATTTTCTTTCCAGACAAATCTTATCAGTTTTCTGTCTTAATTCAAGGAGTTCAAAGGACCTGGTGAAAAGTATATCTCATAAGACATTCCTTTTCCCTGAACTACCACAGCAAATCAATCATTTCATGCTTGTCATGTCATATTGTTGATTTTTCTTCCCCACGTCTGCATTAAGTATAAGAAAATGTTGCAATTTGTGCAAATAATGGGAGGGGGTGTGTAGCTGGAACGTTTTCACCACCGAATAAATATTTTTGAATAATTTGTATGGCTGACCTCTTTAAACTGCATCTGACCTTATTGCCTGAAGCATAAGTCTAGCAATCATTCCTGAAATGATTGAATGAAGTGATATGTAGGTTAAATATATGGTGACAGTTTTTTTTAATTGTTTTTTTTACATAACTGCCAACATCAAGTTTGGAACTTATTCTGAAACAATCCACATGGTGGCAATGCTGCACCACTTTTGACTGTAAACCAACAGTTCACTGCACTGTAGCCCAAGTCCAGCTCTGTTGAAGTTCACAAGGAATCAAAGGTGCAATGCAGCCATTATTATCTCAATGTCAAATCCTTTCCGGGTAACAATTAAGTACCTCAACTGTGGTTTTTGTTTTCAATTAAAATGGTCAAAAAGAAACAAAAATAGCAACTTAGCAAAGAGCAATTTCTCATTATCATCATGTTCATAATTTCACAGTATTATTCCACGCTCATAGTGTGGAAAAATATATATATATATATATACACACACATACAACACAAGAAATTCACTTTTTGACTGCACTGCGCCTTTAAGAGGTTTTAATTAGTCTGTGTGATCCAACCACACCTGTTCTCACATAAGACAATTTAAAGGTATACAATATATCTACTTATGCAAAGCTGGGTCCCCTAAGGCTCACATCTGCCAAAGTTAAATTCAATCTTCAATCTAGACCAATGCAAATACTACCCCTAAACTATAATGTCATGTCTCTTACAACTTTCAAAAATCATATTTAACGATATGATGCAATTCAATGTCATGAATCGAAAATCCCATTGATCGTATTTGCGCAAAACTGAGCAAACACATTTTTGTGTAGTCTTGAAATGATTAACCAATGTAGGCATATTAGTGTGTTTACGCCAGTGGCGATGGATTGTGTTAGTGGCCTTGTGCCACTATGATATGGGTTATTCCCGAGTCTGTGATGAGCGCAGCGGTCGGTAGGTGTTTGTATGATGATAAGTTAGTGCGTACAGTCAGTCTCTGATGGAACTCCGTGGAATACAGACTGGTGCCGCAACTGAGGCAGAAGTAGGGACCATTTAACTTCAATTTTGAGTTTATTACTATTTATTTTATTATGTTATTTTATTTTCTCTCAATTCAAGTGTGATCACACTCCGTTAAGACTGGGAAAAAATTATCACAGTGTATTCACATTTTGGACAATAAATACCCTGACTATCAGAAAGCATAATAGGACGAGAAAGCTCCTGAATAATTTTATGTGCTCTATCAATCTACAGTCAAGTATTTGTTCCAAGAAAACGAGCAGTGTTTCATTTGTGTGCGCGTGGATTTAATTTTCGGATATCTATCACTGTCAAGCAATATTGGATCCGTCCTACACAAATCTAGGCTGTGCTGATGTCGCCCGCGGACAGACGCACCGCTGGATTGTAGCAGTGCCGATGGATTAAAGGGCAACCTTAAAACCTTTTGGAGGGCGCGAAGGGAGCGGGGCAGCAGGTATGAAAGCATGATTTTAGCATACTTGGTCAATTTTGTGCGCCCTATAATGATCGCGACTGACACTTAAAAAAGTGTGCGCAGTCAAGCACCATTTTTTTTTATTGCGTGCTACAAGAGAATTGGTCTACAAGGAGCTCACCTACTAGGCACATGCCATTTCAACGTTTAGTTTTGATTTACATTTGATTGAGTTGTCAACTAACGTGAATTCAACGTGAAATAATCAATGTAACAATGTTATTGGATTTAGGTTCAAAGTTGGGTGAAAAAAAGAGGACCTTTCCTTAGTTAATTACTTTTTGCAAATCCAATCAGTTTTCCACGTTTATTCAACGTCATCACATTAGTTATTGTTGAAATTATGTGGAAACAACTTTGATTCAACCACTTTTTGCCCAGTGGGCGTTCTCAATAAGTGCTTAACTTGAATCTCATCAAAATCAAGTCAAGTCAAGTGCTGGTAGCTAGTATGATCAAGTCATGTTGATCATACTAGCTACCAGCACGAGTTTAATTACCAGTCAATCGCCCTCATCTCGAGAAAGTGCACATCGAGTGATGTGTGGACCTGCATTTATTAGGCTATGCCAACTGCATCAGCTCATTATTTATTTTCTCTCGATCAAAAGTTTAACCACTGAAATTTCTGGCATCATTGTAACTATTTAGATTGTCTTTATAATTAGAAATCACACATCCCTTAATCCTCCTGTCCCCTAAATATGGTTTAACTGTCAAGTTAGTTGTCTATTTGGTCTTGGGGCAGTTAATAAGGGAACCATATATGGTGATTCTCCATCCACTCATTTTATGCACAGACATCCATTGGTCTGCCGACAGTGCAACCATTGTTTATTCAGTGGGCTGCCATACACGACAGAGCTGCCTCTTCAACATTGGTCCACTGTCAAGGTCCAATACTAAATAGGCTTGTAAATTAACAGGCTAAATGCATCAGAAGGGCAAGTGTGTCCTCTGGATAGTCATGCAACCTAATGACTAGCTGTTCAACCCAAGACAGTATACCAGAACAAGGGGATTTATGTAGGCCAATTGAAATCTATGATAACATTTAAAAACACAGGGATGCACAACTACAAACATGCTCTCTCACTGTGGAGAAGCCAAATGTGTTTTTGTCTGATCAAAATCTGGGTTTTCAATCAAATAGGTTGTCTCTCTCTTTCTATTTTTATGTGTGCCTGCACCTTACACCCTCTATACCAATTCAGAGGCACATGAGGTGTTCTTGCATCACCACCAGCAGAGTAAAGATTTGAGAGGCTTGATATGAAATAGACTGCAAAATGTGGTCTCATCCTACTGGCAGTCAGAGCAAGTTAATGACAGCCTTGATACACTATAAATGATACGAAGTAAATGTGGAGTCTGAAGAGCATTGTGGTGTTCAGGTATGACGTTATCATAAATCTCAGTCAGTAGAATATTGAAGCTGTTTGTCAGGCTGCTACTTCTTAAAATATCTCATATTTGTATCTCTCCTGCTCATCTTGTGTCACACTGACATTGTTAATCAGATGACATGAGCATTTGTCCATTTGTCACCAGTGACAATTATATTACACCTCATGGAGAGGGGATATGGATTTTGAAGACGGGAAGAATTTGCACTCACAGGAGAGCGAACACGCACGTTAGTGAGCACACACACACAGGTGCATGCATAGTAGTTAGTCAACATCAATAACATCTACTGACAACTGCCCCAACTCCCTCAGACAGACAATTGATGAGCACCTCCTTGGCTCTTATCAGACTGGCTACACTGTGAGGGGACATATCACAGAGGAATGCCCTCTCCAGCTGGGTGACCTGGTGCCAACTGTCGGCAGCTGTCTGACCAGAGCCGGATGATGATTCTCCAATGTCACATCCCTGGTGTGTACTGTGCCCTTTCCCATTCAGGGCATTACCATTGATCCACCCATCCATCTATGAATCTGAGTGGTTACATTTCTCTCAGCTCATTCCTTTAAATTATCAAACAAAGTGGCAGGTGTTAGGCTGTTGAAATGACAAATTAGGCTTTTAAATGAGCAACATTTCTTATTGGTGGGTTATGAACCCTACATTGACCTGCTGCTATATTAACACATAAACCCTTGTGGTTCAAGTCCCCTCTGGAGCTTTTCTGTGATGTCTGGCTTGACCTTTCAGTAAGAGTCAATGAGGCATCCTTGTTCAGGGGTTCCCAAAGTGGAGTCTGAGGAGATACTGCAGGGGGTCCATGGCAAGACCTCAATATGTCTATATATATATTTTTAATACCCTTTTTATGAATATTGCTAGCAAGAACAGTTTAATACATTTTGTATGAGATGCGTGGAAAAAGTTGAGTGTACAATACAATGTAATATTATTCATCCACAATTTATGTTCTTAACCTTTTAGATGCCCAACATGGGCCTGGGAGGCTCACATGGATATTTGTATACACAGTACTCCATCATTTACACATTTGTCTCTACTCAATTCTTCTTATATTCCCCCAAAATGTTTTGAACATAATGCAGTGTAATTTAAGCTTTAAAACGGCAGCTCTTTCACTCTGCCCTATGGCAAAATGTGTATAATTGCAATAAATGAGCTTTAAAACGTCAGAAGGTTCTCTTTCTCAGGGTCCGAGACTTGATTAGTCCGGCCATGCACTGCAGAAGTCATAGTAAAACTGCTTGTATGCTATTTGAATAACTCTCCACATAAGAGTTGTGTTCTGATATTCTGAGAGGGTCCCCAATATGTTTGCTATCACAAATGGTATCACAAACTGACATGCCTGAGTTGTAAACTAATTCTACGGTCACAGATTGATAAGGGTCACGGAGGTACATGACCTATAGTCCTAATGGTGATTCTATAAAATCAATACATTGTGGATTTAATCTAGTAGACCATTTCTCTTATCAGGCTTAGGTTACATGGGTAGAATATCCTTCAAAATAAATAGATGTAGCCTATGACCTCAAGTACTTTTGTAACAACTTTTAATATCAATGTGACATATCCTTGGTGTCATTTGAAAGGCGTTGGAATGTGATACATTCTATATTACTCCGCAAAGAGAGAACCTATATTGTAGCTCTCGACTGTTCTGGGCTCCATTTTCTTTGTGATCAAAACAAAAGACTTCAGAGGCCAAGCTCTCGCTCCTTCCTCCAGAAACTATAGAAATGTGTGAAAAAAATTGGTAGTTGATTGTCACCCGCTGTGCCTGCGTTTGATGTAAGTCGGCAGCAAGGGCTTTTTTTTCCCCTCTCTCTCTGCCTGTCCCATTCTTTTTGATCAGCCTTTTCCAATTGGAGTTTATACAAATTCACCAGCCGCAGAATAAATAAAAGAGCAGAAATGCCAAAATAACAGCAAGTCCCGCCCCTCACCACCACCTATCTACCCCCCCCCCCCCCCCCCCCCCACACACACACACACACACACTGTTAACATACACCTCATAGATGTTATTTTCCTACTCCTACTTTCGCTCCCTTGCTCTCTATCCAATCAAATGGGCTTTGGCACTCTAGTGCCAGGGTTTTGCTAGGTCCTCCCAGGATCCATTTGCCAATGCCGTGCGGACGCGTTCGTTAGCATCATGTCCGCCTTCATTAGTCTTTGTTTAGAGGCTGAAGGCTTTGTTCCTTTTCCAATTTAACACATTGTCCGTGGTGTTTTCGACAATGTTCGCATCTCTCTGCCTTCCCCTCCCTCTCCATCTCTTTTGCGCTCTCTCACTCTTTTATTCTCTCTCTCTCATTCTCTCTTTCCCCTCTTGTCTCTGGAGAGGTACATTGTATATTTCACCATGAAATAATACAGAGTGAAGCACAGCTGTTTGGCACTGTGTTGTGCATCACATGCTTCTATAAGTGGTGGTTTCAATTTAGTAGGAGGAAAGAGGTTTATTGTAGGATTAGCTATTGTGAAATATAGAGCATTTCACCATGCATTGAGTCACTTCCTGTTTGTGTGTTCTACTGACTAAAGGGTACTACATTGGCCTATCAAACTGGCCCTGTGAATCGTCTGTTGACTGTGGAATGTGATGGTTTTAAGTGTGTGGCCGAGTAGGTACTTGCCGTTGTCGACAGCCACTACCTTTTTAGACCCACAGACAACATTACTTACACAATTATGAAAGAGTAGGTTATTGAGCGTGATGCTCTTCTAAGTTCCATGTTGTTGACCAAGCCCACTGGGCAAAAACTGGTTGAATCAATGTTGTTTCCACGTACTTTTAACCAAAAATGACATGACATTGAATCAACGTGGAAAACTGATTTGATTTGCAAAAAGTCATCAGTGACTTTTTTTTCACCCAACGTTTAACCTAAATCTAATGGCAGGGTGACATGTTTGGTTGATTTCAGGTTGAATTCACGTTAGTTGACAACTCAACCAATTGTAAATCAAAACTAGACGTTGAATTGACGCCTGTGCCCAGTGGGATGCTTTGTTACGGTTTCCATGCTCATTACATGCGTACTCCATGTGTGCACACCAATCGAACATAACTATGACCTCTCTCTTTCTCTATACTTGTGATTGTCTCCGAAGATGGCTGGCAGCCATTGCTATCCCAGGATCCTCTTCTGGTGCGGTGGCTCACATTCCCTGTCCAAAATTGCCCCTTCCTCTGCTACCCCCTCTTCCACCCCCTCCTTCTTCATGGGCCGTCCTCCAGCCGTCTGTGATCCTGTTTCACACCACTGGTCTGCGTCCACCTTTCCCCACCACGGCCGTTTTATCTCTCCTGCAGGGTCTTAGCAGGGCTCTGCGTGTGGCCCAGTGGCTTAAAAACATGCGGCCGTCACGCAGCTTGCCAGCAAGGCCCAGAGAAGTCTCCACAAATACCAATACTCTTTGGACAGTAGGAAGACAACTTTTCATTGCTTTTTTGTCGGTTTGTGGGGCAAATCTGTAGCTACATCAAACTGTTGTTTACCAGTAGGTCTCTGGCTCTTCAAAATTGACAGTTTGTTAACCCTTTGAGCTAAAGCCAAGGTTGTAGCTCCAGGAGGCAATTGCTGTCTTTAGGTCAAAGACAAGGTGACATCACAACCTCCAGGCTGGCAATGCCTGACTAGAGATTTAGACTAGCCGCCTTTACAAATGTCTGGCATCACACATACCTTCAACATAACTAGGCAGTGCAAATAGTTTAGCAGATAGCTTACTTCCTGTTCAAGTAAAATACATTTGTATTTGTAACATGCTTTGTAGACAACAGGTGTAGACTAACAGGGAAAGGCTTACTTACGGGTCCTTTTCCAACAATGCAGAGTTAAAAATAAGATAAAAAAGGAATAATACACAGTGAATAAGGAGTAGAAATAACAAGTAAAATGATCATGGCTATATACAGGGAGAAGAACAATAACATGGCTATATACAGGGAGTAGAACAATAACATGGCTATATACAGGGAGTAGAACAATAACATGGCTATATACAGGGAGTAGAACAATAACATGGCTATATACAGGGAGTAGAACAATAACATGGCTATATACAGGGAGTAGAACAATAACATGGCTATATACAGGGAGTAGAACAATAACATGGCTATATACAGGGAGTAGAACAATAACATGGCTATATACAGGGAGTAGAACAATAACATGGCTATATACAGGGAGTAGAACAATAACATGGCTATATACAGGGAGTAGAACAATAACATGGCTATATACAAGGAGTAGAACAATAACATGGCTATATACAGGGAGTAGAACAATAACATGGCTATATACAGGGAGTAGAACAATAACATGGCTATATACAGGGAGTAGAACAATAACATGGCTATATACAGGGAGTAGAACAATAACATGGCTATATACAGGGAGTAGAACAATAACATGGCTATATATACAGGGAGTAGAACAATAACATGGCTATATACAGGGAGTAGAACAATAACATGGCTATATACAGGGAGTAGAACAATAACATGGCTATATACAGGGAGTAGAACAATAACATGGCTATATACAGGGAGTAGAACAATAACATGGCTATATACAGGGAGTAGAACAATAACATGGCTATATACAGGGAGTAGAACAATAACATGGCTATATACAGGGAGTAGAACAATAACATGGCTATATACAGGGAGTAGAACAATAACATGGCTATATACAGGGAGTAGAACAATAACATGGCTATATACAGGGAGTAGAACAATAACATGGCTATATACAGGGAGTAGAACAATAACATGGCTGTATACAGGGAGTAGAACAATAACATGGCTATATACAGGGAGTAGAACAATAACATGGCTATATACAGGGAGTAGAACAATAACATGGCTATATACAGGGAGTAGAACAATAACATGGCTATATATACAGGGAGTAGAACAATAACATGGCTATATACAGGGAGTAGAACAATAACATGGCTATATACAGGGAGTAGAACAATAACATGGCTATATACAGGGAGTAGAACAATAACATGGCTATATACAGGGAGTAGAACAATAACATGGCTATATACAGGGAGAAGAACAATAACATGGCTATATACAGGGAGTAGAACAATAACATGGCTATATACAGGGAGTAGAACAATAACATGGCTATATACAGGGAGTAGAACAATAACATGGCTATATACAGGGAGTAGAACAATAACATGGCTATATACAGGGAGTAGAACAATAACATGGCTATATACAGGGAGTAGAACAATAACATGGCTATATACAGGGAGAAGAACAATAACATGGCTATATACAGGGAGTAGAACAATAACATGGCTATATACAGGGAGTAGAACAATAACATGGCTATATACAGGGAGTAGAACAATAACATGGCTATATACAGGGAGTAGAACAATAACATGGCTATATACAGGGAGTAGAACAATAACATGGCTATATACAGGGAGAAGAACAATAACATGGCTATATACAGGGAGTAGAACAATAACATGGCTATATACAGGGAGTAGAACAATAACATGGCTATATACAGGGAGTAGAACAATAACATGGCTATATACAGGGAGTAGAACAATAACATGGCTATATACAGGGAGTAGAACAATAACATGGCTATATACAGGGAGTAGAACAATAACATGGCTATATACAGGGAGTAGAACAATAACATGGCTATATACAGGGAGTAGAACAATAACATGGCTATATACAGGGAGTAGAACAATAACATGGCTATATACAGGGAGTAGAACAATAACATGGCTATATACAGGGAGTAGAACAATAACATGGCTATATACAGGGAGTAGAACAATAACATGGCTATATACAGGGAGTAGAACAATAACATGGCTATATACAGGGAGAAGAACAATAACATGGCTATATACAGGGAGAAGAACAATAACATGGCTATATACAGGGAGTAGAACAATAACATGGCTATATACAGGGAGTAGAACAATAACATGGCTATATACAGGGAGTAGAACAATAACATGGCTATATACAGGGAGTAGAACAATAACATGGCTATATACAGGGAGTAGAACAATAACATGGCTATATACAGGGAGTAGAACAATAACATGGCTATATACAGGGAGTAGAACAATAACATGGCTATATACAGGGAGTAGAACAATAACATGGCTATATACAGGGAGTAGAACAATAACATGGCTATATACAGGGAGTAGAACAATAACATGGCTATATACAGGGAGTAGAACAATAACATGGCTATATACAGGGAGTAGAACAATAACATGGCTATATACAGGGAGTAGAACAATAACATGGCTATATACAGGGAGTAGAACAATAACATGGCTATATACAGGGAGTAGAAATACTAAATCGATGTAATTGAGGTAGCTATGTACTCTGCATACAGTATAAGTATGAGTAAAGTGACTAGGCAACATAATAGATAATAGACAGTAGCAGCAGGGACCACTTGCCATGCGGTAGCAGGGAGAACAGTCTGTGGCTTGGGTGGTTGAAGTCTTTGGATAAAAATGTGGGCCGTCCTCTGACACTGCCTGGTATAGGAGGTCCTGGATGGCAGGGAGCTCCGCCCCAGCAATGTACTGGGCCGTACACACTACCCTCTGTAGTTGCCTTGTGGTCGGATGCCAATGAGTTTCCATACCAAGTGGTGATGCAGCCAGTCAAGATCTCTAGATGGTGCAGCTGTAAAACTCCTTAAGGATCTGAGGGCCCACGCAAAATTTTAACAGCCTCTTGAGGGGGAATAGGTATGGTCATGCCCTCTTAACAAGGGGGAAGAGGCGTTGTAGTGCACTCTTTAAGGCTGTGTTTGTGTGTTTGGACCATGATAGATCCTTAGTGATGTGGACACCGAGGAACTTGAAGCTCTTGACCCGCTCCACTACAGCCCTGTTCGATGTGAATGAAGGCATTCTCGGCCTTCCATTTCCTGCAGTCCACAATCAACTCCTTTGTCTTGTTGATGTAGACGTCAGCAATAGGCTGTCTGATCGTCGTCTGTGATCAGGCCTACCACCGTCGTGTCGTCGACAAACTTAATAATGGTGTTGGAGTCGTGTGTGGCCACGCAGTCGTGGGTGAACAGGGAGTACAGGAGGGAACTAAGCACGCAACCCTGAGGGGCCCCCATGTAGATGGTCAGTTTGGCGGATGTATTGTTGCTGACCCTCACCACCTGGGGCCAAGCCCATTAGGAACCAATTGCAGAGGCAGGTGTTCAGTCCCAGGGTCCTTAGCTTAGTGATAACCTTCGAGGGTATATGGTTTTGAACGCTGAGCTGTAGTTTGATGAACACCAGTCTCACGTAGGTGTTGAGACACTGGACCTGTACTGAACGCCATCCTTTAGACATCTGCAACGTCAATATATAAACTCATTCCAGCTGACATTCTAGAGTCTAAACAACTGACATTCTAAAATCTAAACAGTCTAGAGAGGGTCACTCCTTGTGATTTGCATGGATATGTCAAATGGAATGCTCCATGACAGAACTGTTCATTTTGTCTGTGTTTACAGTATCTGTGTGTTTCAGCCAAAAAACTGTTCATGGATATTTGTGTATACATACATACTACATGGATGCCTATGCATTTCTACTACGATCATTTCCGAAATTATTGGCACCCTTGATAAAGAAGATATAAAAAGACTGTATAAAATACAGTGAGGGAAAAAAGTATTTGATCCCTTGCTGATTTTGTATGTTTGCCCACTGACAAAGAAATTATCAGCCTATAATTGTAATGGTAGGTTTATTTGAACAGTGAGAGACAGAATAACAACAAAAGAAAATCCAGAAAAACGCATGTCAAAAATGTTATAAATTGATTTGCATTTTAATGAGGGAAATAAGTATTTGACCCCCTCTCAATCAGAAAGATTTCTGGCTCCCAGGTGTCTTTTATACAGGTAACGAGCTGAGATTAGGAGCACACTCTTAAAGGGAGTGCTCCTAATCTCAGTTTGTTACCTGTATAAAAGACACCTGTCCACAGAAGCAATCAATCAGATTCCAAACTCTCCACCATGGCCAAGACTAAAGAGCTCTCCAAGGATGTCAGGGACAAGATTGTAGACCTACACAAGGCTGGAATGGGCTACAAGACCATCGCCAAGCAGCTTGGTGAGAAGGTGACAACAGTTGGTGCGATTATTCGCAAATGGAAGAAACACAAAAGAACTGTCAGTCTCCCTCGGCCTGGGGCTCCATGCAAGATCTCACCTCGTGGAGTTGCAATGATCACGGTGAGGAATCAGTCCAGAACTACACAGGAGGATCTTGTCAATGATCTCAAGGCAGCTGGGACCATAGTCACCAAGAAAACAATTGGTAACACACTACGCCATGAAGGACTAAAATCCTGCAGCGCCCGCAAGGTCCCCCTGCTCAAGAAAGCACATATACATGCCCATCTGAAGTTTTCCAATGAACATCTGAATGATTCAGAGGACAGCTGGGTGAAAGTGTTGTGGTCAGATGAGACCAAAACTCGCCGTGTTTGGAGGAGGAGGAATGTTGCCTATGATCCCAAGAATACCATCCCTACCATCAAACATGGAGGTGGAAACATTATGCTAAGGGGGTGTTTTTCTGCTAAGGGGACAGGACAACTTCACCGCATCAAAGGGACGATGGAAGGGGCCATGTACCGTCAAATCTTGGGTGAGAACCTCCTTCCCTCAGCCAGGGCATTGAAAATGGGTCTTGGATGGGTATTCCAGCATGACAATGACCCAAAACACATGGCCAAGGCAACAAAGTAGTGGCTCAACAAGAAGCACATTAAGGTCCTGGAGTGGCCTAGCCTGTCTCCAGACCTTAATCCCATAGAAAATCTGTGGAGGGAGCTGAGCGTCTGAGCGTTCAGAACGCTCTGCCTGAGCGTTCTGGAGCAGGTTTTTTATCAATGATCTCTCTGTACTTTGCTCCCTTCATCTTTCTCTCAATACTGACTAGTCTCCCAGTCTCTCCCACTGAAAAACATCCCCACAGCATGATGTTGCCACCACCATGCTTCACCTAGGGAAAGCAAAGTACAGAGAGGTCCTTGATAAAACCTGGTCCAGAGCACTCAGGCAATAGGACTGGGGTAAAGGTTCACCTTCCAACAGGACAGAAACCCTAAACACACAGCCAAGACAACACAGGAGTGGCTTCAGGACATGTCTTTGAATGCCCGGACTTGAACCTGATCAAACATCTCTGGAATGACCTGAAAATAGCTGTGCAGCGACACTCCCCATCCAACCTGATAGAGCTTGAGATGATCTGCAGAGAAGACTTGTAGCGCCATATCCAAGAAGATTCGAGGCTGTAATCGCTGCCAAAGGTTCTTCAACAAAGTACTGAGTAAAAGGTCTGAATACTTATTTCTGTTTTTTAAATGTATACATTTTAAAAAATGTCTAAACCTGCTTTTGCTTCATCATTATGGGGTATTGTGTGTAGATTGATGAGGGATTTTTTAAAAAAAATCAATTTTAGAATAAGGCTGTAACGTAACAAAATGTGGAAAAAGTCAACAGGTCTCAATACTAGCCTATTGGCATGGAGGTGGCGTCTAATTGTAGATTTGGAGACTTGGTGACCCTAAGATGCGACACACACACACACACACACACACACACAAGCAGAGCCTGGCTTGATCTGGCACTCTGCCTCCCTCAGGCTATTTAACCCGGGGACTGTAACCTAAAGACTTTACCCTCAGAGACTGTGGCTTTCAATCTGACCACTTTCCTGCTCTTATCTGGTGAAGAGGCCATTTTAATAGCTTACAGCCAGTGCCCTATCAGGCAGCTGAGTGTAGTGAGGATTCAGATAAGGCTGACATGGAGTCAGGCGTGAGTAACAGGATAAGAAGACCACAGATAAACGGGGGTTGAGTCTTCTCCAAGGGAAAACACTGGCCTCAGGAATGCGGCAAAATATTAATAAGGAGACTCCATTCAATTAATTAAAACTAACATTGTTCCTTGGGTTCCGGGAGCCAGCATGAATAGCATGAACTATCTGGTAGTCAAATGCTGTGATATAGCAGTCAATGGAATTGGCAGTTAAGTGTTTGTATGTTTTGTCTGTGTGCAGGCGTGCCGTGTATGCATGTGTTTGTGTGTGTATTATTATAAAAATAAAAAAAATTGACCACTTTATTTGTTTTGTCATTTTTTGTTGAGGTTTGCAGGTACAATATCAATTTAAATTAATATATTTTGGCTGCCATTGAAAAGAAAAACAATAGTAAGAAATACATATATAGAAATGACCGTATTGAGGATATTGTACTAGTAAAATTGGTAGTTAAAGAAAAATAAATAGAAGAGGTGGGCCTACACCACCAATGGCTCTAACAAGAATAAAGCGGAGTGGGAGGCCCTGGTGCACGACTGAGCAAGAGTACAAGTACATTAGTGTCTAGTTTGAGAAACAGAGTCCTCAAATGGCAGCCTTATTAAAAAGTACCCTCAAAACACCAATCTCAACGTCAACAGTGAAGAGGCGACTCCGGGATGCTGGCCGTCTAGGCAGAGTTGCAGAGAAAAAGCCAGACTGGCCAATAAAAAGAAAAGATTAAGATGGGAAAAAGAACAGACACTAGACAGGAAGATTGGGAAAAAGAGTTATGGACAGACAAATCTAAGTTTGAGGTGTTCAGATCACAAAGAAGAACATTCGTGAGATGCAGAAAAAATGAAAAGATGCTGGAGGAGTTCTTGAAGCCATCTGTCAAGGAATGTGGAGGCAATGTGATGATTTGGTGGTGGTAAAGTGGGAGATTTGTACAGGGTAAAAGGGATCTTGAAGAAGGAGGGCTATCACTCCATTTTGCAACGCCATGCCATACCCTGTGGACGGCGCTTAATTGAAGCCAATTTCCTTCAACAACAGGACAATGACCCAAAGCACAGCTCCAAACTATGCATTGACTATTTAGGGCAATGCAGTCAGCTGGTGTTCTGTCTGTGCTGGCCACTCCATTATAGTCACCGGATCTCAACCCTATTGAGCTGTTGTGGGAGCAGCTTGACCATATGGTAGGTAAGAAGTGCCCATCAAGCCAATCCAACTTGTGGGAGAAAAAAAAAGTTTGAAGGACACATATATGATTTAAATTAAAAATCATTATTTATAACCTTGACAACGTCTTGCCTATTTCCAATTCATTTTTCAACTAATTTCATGTATGTTTTCATGGAAAACAAGGACATTTCTAAGTGACCCCAATCTTTTGAACGATGGTGTATATACAGTGCATTCGAAAAGTATTCAGAGCCCTTGGCTTTATCCACATTTAGTTAAATTACAGCCTTATTCTAAAATTGATTAAATTGTTTTTTTCCCCGTCAATCTACACACAATACCCCATAATAACTAAGCAAAAAAAGGTTGAGGTTGTAGCTAATTTATATATTTTTAAAAATGGAAATATCACATTTATTCAGACCCTTAACTCAGTACTTTGTTGAAGCATCTTTGGCAGTGATTACAGCCTTGACAGCCTTTCATGGGTATGACGTTACAAGCTTGGCACACCTGTATTTGGGGAGTTCTACCCATTCTTCTCCGCAGATCCTCTCAAGCTCTGTCAGGATGGATGGGGAGTGTTGCTGCACAGATATTTTCAGGTCTCTCCAGAGATGTTCGATCGGGTTCAAGTCCGGGCTCTGGCTGGGCCACTCGAGCATTCAGAATCTTGTCCCGAAGCCACTCCTGCGTTGTCTTGGCTGTGTGCTTAGAGTCGTTGACCTGTTGGAAGGTGAACTTCGCCCCAGTCTGAGGTCCTGAGCTCTCTGGAGCAGGTTTTCATCAAGGATCTCTCTGTACTGTGCTCCCTTCTTTACCTTGATCCTGACTAGTCTCCAGTCCCTGCCGATTTAAAAACATCCCCACAGCATGATGCTGCCACCACCATGCTTCACCATAGGGATGGAGCCAGGGTTCCCTTAGAGATGGTGCTTGGCATTCAGGCCAAAGAGGCCATCTTGGTTTCATCAAACCAGAGAATCTTGCTTCTCATGGTCTGAGAGTCTTTAGGTGCCTTTTGGCAAACTCCAAGCTGGCAGTCATGTGCCTTTTACTGAGGAGTGGCTTCCCTCTGGCCACTCTACCATAAAGGCCTGATTGGTGGAGTGCTGCAGAGATGGTTGTCCTTCTGGAAGGTTCTCCAATCTCCAAAGAGGAACTCTAGAGCTCTGTCAGTGTCCGCGGGTTCTTGGTCACCTCCCTGACCAATGCCCTTCTCCCCGGATTGCTCAGTTTGGCTGGGCGCCCAGCTCTAGGAAGAGTCTTGGTGGCTCCAAACTTCTTCCATTTGAAGAATGATGGAGGTCACTGTGTTCTTGGGGACCTTCAATGCGGCAAAAATGTTTTGGTACCCTTCCCCAGATATTTCACTCGACACAGTCCTACCTCGTAGCTCTATAGACAATTCCTTTGACCTCATGGCTTGGTTTTTGCTCTGACATGCACTGTCAACTCTGGGACCTTATATAGACAGGTGTGTGCCTTTCCAAATCATGTCCAATCAATTGAATTTACCACAGGTGGATTCCAATCAAGTTGTAGAAACATCTCAAGGATGATCAATGGAAACAGGATGCACCTGAGTCATAGCAAAGGGTCTGAATACTTATGTAAATATGGTATTTCTGTTTTTTATTTGTAATTATTTGCAAAATGTATAAAAACCTGTTTTTGCGTTGTCATATGGGGTATTGTGTGTAGATTGTTGAGGATTTTGTTTTATTTAATCCAGTTCAGATTAAGGCTCTAACGTAACAAAATGTGGAAAAAGTCAAGTGGTCTGAATACTTTCCGAAGGCACTGTATATACTACTTGACCAAAAGTATGTGGACACGTGCTCGTTGAACATCTCATTCCAAAATTATGGGCATTAATATGGAGTTGGTCCCCCTTTGCTGCTAAAACAACCATCCACTCTTCTGAGTCAGGCACTGATGTTGGACGATTAGGCCTGGCTCGCAGTTGACGTTCCAATTCATCCCAAAGGTGTTCGATGGGGTTGATGTCAGGGCTCTTTACAGGCCAGTCAAGTTCTTCCACACCGATCTCGACAAACCATTTCTTTATAGACCATGCTTTGACGGGGCCATTGTCATGCTGAAATAGGAAAGGGCCTTCCCCAAACTGTTGCCACAAAGTTGGAAGCACAGAATTGTTTAGAATGCCATTTTATGCTGTATGGTTAAGATATGCCTTCACTGTAACTAAGGGTCCTAGCCCGAACCATGAAAACATTATTCATCCTCCGCCAAACTTTACAGTTGGCACTATGCGTTCTCCCGGCATCCGCCAAACCCAGATTAGTCCGTGGTGAAGTGTGATTCCTCACTCGAGAATGCGTTTTCACTGCTCCAGAGTCCAATGGCAGCGAACTTTACACCACTCCAGCTAACACTTTGCATTGCTTATGGTGATCTTAGGCTTGTGTGAGGCTGCTGTGTGAGGCTGCTTGGCCATGGAAACCCATTTCATGAAGCTCCCGACGAACAGTTATTGTGCTGACATTGCTTTCACAGGCATTTTGGAACTTGGTAGGGAGTGTTGCAACCGTGGACAGACAAATATTTTACGCACTGTGCGGTTCAGCACTCGGCGGTCACATTCTGTTAGCTTGTGTGCTCCTAGACGTTTCCACTTCACAATAACAGAACTTACCGTTGACCGAGGCAGGGCAGAAATTTGACTAACTTGTTGGAAAGGTTGCATCTTTTGACGGTGCCATGTTGAAAGTCACTGAGCCTTCAGTAAGGCCATTTTAATGACAATGTTTGTCTATGGAGATTAGATGTCTGTGTGCTCGATTTTATACACCTGCAGCAACAGGTGTGGCTGAAATAGCCGAATCCACAAATTTAAAGAGGTGTCCACATACTTTTCTATATACAGCTCTGGAAAAAAATAAGATTCAGTTTCTCTGGTTTTACTATTTATAGGTATGAGTTTGGGTAAATTTAACATTTTTGTTTTATTATATAAACTAGTGACAACATTCATCCCAAATTCCAAATTAAAATTAGTGTCATTTCGAGCATTTATTTGCAGAAAATAACAACTGGTCAAAATAACAGTGTTGTCCGACCTCGAATAATGCAAAGAAAATAAGTTCATATTCATTTTTAAACAATGCAATACTAATGTTTTAACTTTAACTCAGAAATCAATATTTGGTGGAATAACTCTGATTTTCATTCACATCTTTCATGCATCAAAGCATGCTCTCCACCAGTCTTTCACATTGATGTTGGCTGACTTTATGCCACTCCTGGCCCAACAATTCAAGCAGCTCAGCTTTGTTTGATGGCTTGTGACCATCCATCTTCCTCTTGATCACATTCCAGAGGTTTTCAATGGGGTTCAGGTCTGGAGATTGGACTGGCCATGACAGGGTCTTGATCTGGTGGTCCTCCATCCACACCTCGATTGACCTGGCTGTGTGGCATGGAGCATTGTCCTGCTGGAAAACCAATCCTCAGAGTTGGGGAACATTGTCAGAGCAGAACCAGGACAACCGTGTAGGTGGCTTGATTCATGCGTCCTTCACAAAGACATCTGCCCGATTTCCAGCCTTGCTGAAGCACCTCCGAGATCATCACCGATCCTCCACCAAGTCAATGTCTCGAACCCACTGTGAAATTTGGTGGAGGATCAGTGATGATCTGGGGGTGCTTCAGTGGTCTCTTCATTTTTTTCCAGAGCTGTATAGTGTTTGCATGTATGTGTTGGACTTTATGGATTGTTTAGTTGTACAGTGGGGCAAAAAAGTATTTAGTCAGCCACCAATTGTGCAAGTTCTCCCACTTAAAAAGACGAGAGAGGCCTGTAATTTTCATCATAGGTACACTTCAACTATGACAGCCAAAATGAGAAAAAAAATCCAGAAAATCTCATTGTAGGATTTTGTAATGAATTTATGCAAATACGGTGGAAAATAAGTATTTGGTCACCTACAAAACAAACAAGCAAGATTTCTGGCTCTCACAGACCTGTAACTTCTTCTTTAAGAGGCTCCTCTGTCCTCCACTCGTTACCTGTATTAATGGCACCTGTTTGAACTTGTTATCAGTATAAAAGACACCTGTTCACAACCTCAAACAGTCACACTCCAAACTCCACTATGGCTAAGACCAAAAAGAGCTATCAAAGAACACCAAATTGTAGACCTGCACCAGGCTGGGAAGACTGAATCTGCAATAGGTAAGCAGCTTGGTTTGAAGAAATCAACTGTGGGAGCAATTATTAGGAAATGGAAGACATACAAGACCACTGATAATCTCCCTCGATCTGGGGCTCCACGCAAGATCTCACCCCGTGGGGTCAAATTGATCACAATAATGGTGAGCAAAAATCCCAGAACCACATGGGGGGACCTAGTGAATGACCTGCAGAGAGCTGGGACCAAAGTAACAAGCCTACCATCAGTAACACACTACGCCGCCAGGGACTCAAATCCTGCAGTGCCAGACGTGTCCCCCTGCTTAAGCCAGCTTGTCCAGGCCCGTCTGAAGTTTGCTAGAGAGCATTTGGATGATCCAGAAGAAGATTGGGAGAATGTCATATGGTCAGATGAAACCAAAATATAACTTTTTGGTAAAAACTCAACTCGTCGTGTTTGGAGGACAAAGAATGCGGAGTTGCATCCAAAGAACACCATACCTACTGTGAAGCATGGGGGTGGAAACATCATGCTTTGGGGCTGTTTTTCGGCAAAGGGACCAGGACGACTGATCCGTGTAAAGGAAAGAATGAATGGGGCCGTGTATCGTGAGATTTTGAATGAAAACCTCCTTCCATCAGCAAGGGCATTGAAGATGAAACGTGGCTGGGTCTTTCAGCATGACAATGATCCCAAACACACTGCCCGGGCAATGAAGGAGTGGCTTCGTAAGAAGCATTTCAAGGTCCTGGAGTGGCCTAGCCAGTCTCCAGATCTCAACCCCATAGAAAATCTTTGGAGGGAGTTGAAAGTCCGTGTTGCCCAGCAACAGCCCCAAAACATCACTGCTCTAGAGGAGATCTGCATGGAGGAATGGGCCAAAATACCAGCAACAGTGTGTGAAAACCTCGTGAAGACTTACAGAAAACGTTTGACCTCTGTCATTGCCAACAAAGGGTATGTAACAAAGTATTGAGATAAACTTTTGTTATTGACCAAATGCTTATTTTCCACCATAATTTGCAAATAAATTCATTAAAAATCCTACAATGCGATTTTCTGGATTTTATTTTCTAATTTTGTCTGTCATAGTTGAAGTGTACCTATGATGACAATTACAGGCCTCTCTCATCTTTTTAAGTGGGAGAACTTGCACAATTGGTGGCTGACTAAATAGTTTTTTGCCTCACTGTATGTGCTAGGCTTTAGCTAAGATGATTCTTTATGGAGTCAAGTATATTTGTCCAGGCCTCAATTGTTCCTTTACTAGCTCCATTAATTCTCGCTGTCGATAATTCTAATGGTCTAACTTGTAATTGTAACTGGCGAATTGGGAGAGAGTGGGGTGATTGCCATCTAAGAGGCAACTGCCAACAGTAATCTTCTCTGATTGATTGAGAGATTCAAGGAGCTATCATCGTGAAGTCACATAGTAAATGCAACGCATTGAATATTTACATTCATGCCCTTATAAGTTGATGGTTGGGACTGCGTGATGCCAAGGTAATATTTTTCCATATTCTTTTCAATTTAAAGAGTTGTTCCGATTCACTTAGATCTGTAGACCATACTTTTTTAATGGCTAGCTCAGAATATGAGCTTTCCAAAAGGTGTTTATATATTATAGAGATCAGTCCTTTCGGGGTCCCAGATAATATTTATTTTTAAATCGCATCATTGGATGATTCGGTAGTTGGGTTTCCTAAGGGATTCCATAGCCAGCATAGCTGACCTAAATTGATAATATAGAAAAAATGAGTTGCCTGGTAATGTTTATGAGTCTTTCAAATCTTGGAATGTTCTCAAACCATTACTATCCATGATATCGGCAAGGATACAGATGTCACACTCGTCGTAATGAATAGTCCAAGGCGCAGCGTGAGTAGAGTTCCACATATTTTTAATAAACAGAAACTCAGCAAAACAAACAAGCACAAACAAAACGTGAAGCTACTGGTGCTCACAGGCAACTATCCGTAGACAAGATCCCACCAATAACCATGGGGAAGTGGCTACCTAAATATGATCCCCAATCAGATACAACGATAAACAGCTGCAGTATGGGCATGCCATTTCCCAGTTACATAGCAGTATGGGCATGCCATTTCCCAGTTACATAGTTTTTTTACATTTTGCGCCAAATAGGAATTGTGTGAGCAATAATAGGACCAAATCGTTGTTTCCATTGTTTAAGAGATATATCAGTGAAAACCACCTCTTACAGGTCAGTAGAAGACACCATATTTCTCTCTATACTCAGCCAGGGGGGGGAAGAATCATGTCAAAACCAATTTAGGATGGGACGAAATGCTAGTCCATGGAAATACAATTTAAAGTTTGGTACGGATAGTCCTTCCTCTTTCTAAGTTTGTTAATTTTATCCAGGATCTCTTACCTTGCAATATATATTTTTAATCCACACTATGGATTTCATCCCAATAGCCAGAAGGGAGAGACAAGGGGAAGCAAACTATAGAAATTCAGTCATGGCAATATTTTCATTTTGAAAATAGACATTCTGGGACACTAGTCCATCTACTGAGGTTGGATTGAATTGAGCTTTCTGTTAAAGGTTCTGGCAATGATCGTATTTAAGGATGGAAATATATCTATTCCCAAATATTTAGAATGGAAAACATTTGGGATTCCATAAGTGGAGACGGGGTACTCCATCATGGTCTTGAGGCAGCAGGGCAGATTTGGTTAGATTTATTTCATAACTTGAGATGGCGATGAATTTGTCTATGATCTTCAAAGTCTTTGGGAAGGTTTGAGAGACATTGTCTAAGTAAGATATTGTCTGCGTATAATGAGATGACGGGATCCGTAGAATTGAGAAATTAGTGTAATTTCTTTTGGTTATCGAATTGCTTGGGCCAAGGGCTCCATAAACAAACAATAAAAATAGCAGAGGTGAGATCAGATCACTTTGCCTGCTATGTCTAGTTATTCTGAATGGAACAGAGCAGGTATTGCCTGTTATTACTATGGCTGAGGGATTGGCATATATTTTAATCATATTAATGAAATTGAAGCCAAGTGCAACCAAAGATATGACCATTCTAGTCTATCAAAAGCTTTTTCTGTGGTCACATTTTTGTGCAACACATGGCAAATCAACACACTCCCTGGGTAAATGTCAACCCGGGTCCTAACGAGATCTGCGACCACGGCGGAGCACACACTAGCACGGACGCTTCACTCACGCTCTCATTTGCATTCTACCGGGGTGACTGTACCAGAGATGATTCCACAGGAGAGAGCAAGAAGGAGGTAGGAAACGAGAGAGAGAAAGTGAGAGAGGTGGAGGACGAAGAAGAGGAGGTGGAGGAAGAAACTCTGAGGAGTTCAAAGCCACGTCTTTGGCCCTGTAGCACCCTGTCAACCCAGGCACACTTCCTGAATGTCAGAACACGCCAGACATGAGGGGAAGAGAAAGAAATCCAATCACACCAGTATGCACGTACAGTAACATGCCGTGAATGCATAAAATCAAGGCTTCTTGTTGCTAAGCCAATGGCACAAGCCAGTAGGCTCCAAGCTTTGGTTGGTTGTTATGGTTGCAGGCAGGGACTCTAGTCTAGGTCACACAAATCATTTAGCAATGAAGAAGTTTGTCACTCGTTAATCAAGAGAAGCCAGTTCATGCAAGAAACCAGAGTGATAGCATCAGCTAATATTGCACCAATTACATTCACTACCGACCATGCGCTGGAGTTTATTGGTTTACTCGCTATGCATGTCTGTTTTCTGTTATCCCACCAGCACCCCAGCCTCCACCTGTTTGGCTCTTCTTTTTCTTCAGTCAGGGGGATTTGTATAGTATACCTTATTCACTGTCTGTAATTATTATTATCTTAACATGATGCATGCTTTATCTGTACATTGTCAGCCCCTAAAGGGTCACACGTTGGCAACATGCAGGATGTTACACACCAGGGATCATCAACTAGATTCAGCCACTGGATTTGTTTCTTTTTCTTGAGCGGATAGTTGGGGGGCCGGAACAGACTTACTTTTATGACTAAAACATAATCATTTTAAACCTTGCTTACATTTGTATTCGATCGCGTATCTTTCTATTATGCGTGGGAATACTTGGGAATAGATTTTCTAAATAAAAATAACTTGGATCTGATTTCCTGTTGTTTTTCAGTCTTAAAAAAAAAACAATTTAACCCCAAAATTTTGCGAGGCAAATAAAACCACCCACAGGCCGACAATTGTGGAACCCTGCTGTACACTCTTACAAAAATAGGTTTCAAATGGGTTCTTCGGCTGTCCCCGTAGGATAAACCTTTTTGGTTCCAGGTAGAACTCTTTTTGATTTCAGGTAGAACCCTTTGAGGTTCCATGTAGAACCCTCTGTGGGAATTGTTCTATATACATGGAAACCAAAAGACTTCTATCTGGAACCAAAAAATATTGTTCAAAGGGTTCTCATAATGGAACAGCCGAACAAACCTTTTAGGTTCTAGACAGCACCTTTTTTTTTCTAAGACTGTAGTTGAAATTTTTGTGTTAGCCTAATTGGATTTCTTGTAAACTGTAGAGTGAGCGAAATCAGACAAACTGATGTAAATCTGTTTCAAGTGTGTCCCATCACGTGTCCAGTGTTGTTGTTGCAAGCTACTTATATGCAGTTAATGACAAACTGAATGTGTGCCTATAGCAAATACATCTGTATTGGATGGTCGTTCAATCTCAGTAGTTGTCAAGGACAGGGCTTCACCTTCTGTCCATGCATCAGGCTTTTCCCCTCACTATCAGTCTGCTTTTTAAACAGCAAATCCATAATCCTATCAATAAGCTGCAAACGTGTGGCAAAAAGAAAGGTGGGTTGCTGTTATTAAAGGTTGTGAAAAATGTAGGTCTATTATGGCGTCTTTGCAGTGTACAGTGTGTGAAGGACATTATCGCTGTGTAGCTGGATTGTATTTTACTCTTCGTAGGCTGATTCAGTCATTATATTATGTTCATCAGTATTATATTATGTTCGTATGCCAGTCCTCTATGCTCATATGCATTTCTTAGGCCGTGCTGATATGGAGCTACCCAGACAGTGCCACACGCCACCAATTTGCAGCAGCTTTCTGGAGGTGTCACTTTTCCTCACCAGACTTTATTTAAAGGCACAAGATCAGACACGTATTCAGCAGCATCTGCTCAGCGCAGCATTTTTCTGTTCTGTGTGTGTGCTAAGATGACACAAGGGGAAATAGTGTGTTCTAGCATGAGCACATTCTTATTCAGAAAAGGCAAACAATTCATCAGAAGTCCTGCTCAAAAGAAATAGGCCTATCTTTTGAACCTATTGTTTGATATTATTGCAGAAAGATTTTTTAAAATTAGAATCTTAATATTGTTGGTTATAGGTTATACATTCACAAGCTGCCAGGACAATTGTACCCTGCATCACTATCCAGAATGCATTTGGTAAAAAGGGGCAATTTGGTTTGGATCATACAGTACATCAAAGTGTTTACCCAGGCTCAATTGTTCATCATGAAAATGTGGGCTGAACAGTTGATATACTTTGATTTTTCTCTTGTAATTCTTCAGCCTGTCCCTCACAGCCCTCTGACTATGTAGGCTACCACAGCGTGCTCTCAGACAACAGTTCCTACTCAGGCTTGAGTTTTGTAGCTTAATGATGCCCCCCAGTCATGGCTTTGTGTCCACTGGTGGCTTTGGAGAGGGACTGCAAGTTCCAACAATGCATCAACTTCTGTATGCCTTACAAACCAGACAATCATTTTGGGGTCTCTAAACATTCCCTGAATGTAGGCCTTCAGTGGTAGGAAAAAGGCGCAAAATTTTTTTTATCAGAAGTTTCCAACTTTGTGTTGTCAAGTCAAGATCACTTTCTCCGTCAAAAAGCAAGCCGAGATCTACCGCTCAGGTAAAACAATAAAAACATGACTTAAAAAATGTAAACCTATGCAACATTAACGTAATACCAACAGTTCTGTAGGAATGAGGTTTACCACTGGGCACAGACATCAATTCAACATCTGTTCCACATTGGTTCGTAACATAATTTCATTAAAATTGATTCAACCAGTGAGTGCCCAGTGGGTTGTGCAATAGGTTTAATACAATATCATAGTATATTGGCTATGCTTGGCCTGCCAATGTTGTTCATCTCAGACCATATTATACTTCAAAACTCAAGCTTTGATAACAAAATAGGCCTAGATCAGTTGTTGTATCACTTGCAAGGTACAGCTGAGCATAAATTGAAGTAATTTACTGATCATTTTGTATTTTATTTTAATGGACTGATGGTACCTGCAAATTATCAGAGGAAGGAGGGAGAGAACAGTAGATGGTCCACCTCTCACAGTCCCTGCTCTCTCCTTTCCTCCGGTGAGACTGACCAGAGAGAGGGGACATCATCTTCCACCTGACGGCGAAACTCGAGTCGCACTGCATTATTTCTGCCTCATGAACAAATTCATGTTGTACCTATGACCAGAGAAAGTTAAATATTCCTTGCTAAAATAGACCCTACGAGCTGCTGATAATAAGACCTTGAAGTAGTGGTTCCCCTTTCTCTGCAAGGGCCGCGGCTTTTGTGGAGCGATGGGTAACGATGCTTCGAGGGTGACTGTTGACGTGTGCAGAGCGTCCCTGGTTCGCGCCCAGGTCGGGGCGAGGGGACAGACGTAAAGTCTATGCTGTTTACATATACATACTCATACATTGCAGCTGCAGCGCGAGTGGAAGTAGGCAAAAGAGCGTTTTATGTTTTGTTAATGTGTTGAATAAAAACAGTGTTGAATGAAAACTTGAACTCCCTGATAAAAACATCAGCTCTTTGCTGTAATCTTTGGCAGTCTCTCTCTGGTCATGGGTTTTCAAAGTTCTGAAATCTCACGTAGGCTTGTATCAAACTTTGCTGTGGGGTTGTGGAAATTGTAGGGAGGCACGTTGATTTGAGCTATCCGATTGGCCAGCACAGTAAGTGCACTTGATTTAGCCACAGCTCTCCTGGTCTGCCAGGTAGGTGGAGTTTGTGCTTTCAGACCAATGAAATGGTTCAAAATGGGAACACTTTGCCTACTTGGTGCACAGCAGGGCTTCTGAATCAAGTGCACCTACCGTCAACAGTGCAAGACAAACTTTTTTAAAATAGGAGCGCAGGGCTTTATCGTTGGCTTTTCAACAGAAATGTTTGGTGATCGACTAGGAATGCCTTGAAGATGGACCGGTTGGTGACCACTGGTCTAGAATGGTTCAGAGAACAATGGCACTATAGGGTGGTGGAACCTGTAGGACATATATGCTCCAAACTGCATGTCTAAATCACTTTCAGGTTCATTTACTGTAAATCATGTTTTAAATCAGTCCTATTAGAACATTCTAGAAACAGGCAACAAACAGATTAACAGCCTGGTCATTGATCACCCATCAAAGATGGCTGCCGCTGCTCTGTATTTGATGCTCTCCTTAAACAGTGGCACCTCACAATAATTAATAAGTGATGTCCCACACAGAAATAAGTTTAGTCATTTGGAGAGGTTTGCTCCAGTTTGGGGGGGGGGGGGGGGGGGGGGGGGGGGGGGGGGGGGGGGGGGGGGGGGGGGGGGGGGGTTAGACGTGTTCTGAGTGATAGTAATGAGCTCCTGGAGACAGGCCCGGCGTGCTTCCCGTCGACACGGCAACCAATTATCGGCCCGCACCTGTCCAACTTGGTCGCAGCTGTACGGAACAGTGAAGTAGTCAGGGCTGCATGCTCCAGTCCCTCCCGACAGAGCAGCGAGCATCGAGCACTTTCCAATTTCCTATTCCTGGTTGTAATGAAGGTGGAGCCTGTTCTGATCCACAGCGATCAGCTCTCCATTTGAGTGTCAGAGCCCATCACATTCCCCATCTTGTCTTTCTACCCACCCAACCACCCATCTACTGAGGCTGTTAGTGTTTGTCTCTGATGTCGACTCAGACTAGAGTACGCTGCTTTTGCTTTCAACAAGCTGTGTGTGTGAGTCTTAAATACTCTGCACACAATAGAAGCTACAGCTGGCTGAGTAAAAAAATAAAATAAATAAATAAACTGCAACCTTTTAACATCTAAGTATCATGTCGATAAATGTATTTAACGTTGCAAGGAATTGTTTGCAGACGCTCGCTGTTACATGCCATGCAAATGGCCATTATCACCCCCCCTTATAAATAATACATTTAAATGACATGCATTTCCAGAATGGCGGATATGGATTGTTTCTCTGGGTCACATGGCCTGTATTTTGAATAAGAGAAAATAAAATGTATTCCTTAAATGGCGGATTTCATATTTTAGCATTCATTGTTACATATTACTTTTCTCTGCACAAAGAGAGCCCCGGCCACCATGTTCCTAATCATTTAAATCCACATGCAATCTCGCTCAGCCATCTTATCCAGGCCTGGCCATCCATTAGCTACTTCTCATTTCAGGGAGAAGCTGCAGCGCCATTAGTTCTGCCATGCTCGGCTACATTTCCATATCGTTCCATTTCAGTGTTTTCAGCCTAGAAAATGGGAAGAGTTGGGGATTAATTCCAACTAATCCTCAATTTTTCTATTGCCTTTAATTACTTGTTCTGGCCTCTGACATTCTGAATGGTCTCCTGCAATAACTTGACTTAGACGCGTTCCCCATTGTGACTTTAAGAAATGTTTGCTTATTTTTTTGCTTCCCTCTGTCTCTCTGTGTGTGCCTGTCTCTTTCTCTCTGTCTCTGTCTCTCGCTCTCTCTCTTTCTGTTTGTGTGTGTGTGTGTGGTCTCCTATAGTTTGGTAATGAGTGACACCTTGTTCTGGTGGATCCTCATTTGAGATGACTAGCTAGGCAGGTCATTTTTAATTTCTGGACCATTTTCATAAAGATTTTAGACAGCTGATGTAGACTGAACGGATGCTTGTACAAGTGGTCTACTTAATGATCCCTAAATGTTACACTCAAGCTCTGTAAGAGTCTTCTGTCAATGTCTAACATAGCTGGTGGGAGCCACTTGCATAGTACTGCAATGCAATGTCAGACACCTGCTAAAAGGACAACATTTTAATGTGCCACATCATCTGAATAGAATCCATGTATACATTTTTTCATAGTGAGTCATCAAGGCGTTGCAACAAGGCGATTGGCAGGTGTGTGTGACTCCTTGGTGTTGTGATAGCCCCCTTGACAGCCCTCATGAACAGCACACTAGTCACCGTGGCCATCCATGCAGAGCAGCCGTTTATGCCCCTTTGCGTTCCAAGGAGGCCCCAACGAAACGCGCCGATGAAAGTAATCTAATACCACAAATTAGCCTGTCACTTAGGCCGGATTATAACCCCCGCGAGAGCACGAGCTCAAATAACTTCTGCTTCGTTGTTCCTGGATGTAAATGGAAGAAAGAGGGAGGGAGGGGGTAGAGGGAGAGGAGAGGGAGAGAGGTGAGATGGAGGGGGAGAGAGGAGACGGAGGGAGGGGGAGATGAGGAGACGGAGGGAGGGTAGAGAGGAGACGGAGGGAGGGGGAGAGAGGAGACGGAGGGAGGGGGAGAGAGGAGACGGAGGGAGGGGGAGAGAGGAGACGGAGGGAGGGGGAGAGAGGAGACGGAGGGAGGGGGAGAGAGGAGACGGAGGGAGGGGGAGAGAGGAGACGGAGGGAGGGGGAGAGAGGAGACGGAGGGAGGGGGAGATGAGGAGACGGAGGGAGGGGGGAGATGAGAGGAGACGGAGGGAGGGCGAGAGGAGACGGAGGGAGGGGGGAGAGGAGACGGACGGAGGGAGGGAGGGGGATAGGAGAGAGAGAGGAGACGGAGGGAGGGGGAGAGAGGAGACGGAGGGAGGGGGAGAGAGGAGACGGAGGGAGGGGGAGAGAGGAGACGGAGGGAGGGGGAGAGAGGAGACGGAGGGAGGGGGAGAGAGGAGACGGAGGGAGGGGGAGAGAGGAGACGGAGGGAGGGGGAGAGGAGACGGAGGGAGGGGGAGATGAGGAGACGGAGGGAGGGGGGAGATGAGAGGAGACGGAGGGAGGGCGAGAGGAGACGGAGGGAGGGGGGAGAGGAGAGTGAGGAGACGGAGGGAGGGGGAGATGAGGAGACGGAGGAGGGGGAGATGAGAGGAGACGGAGGGACGGGGAGAGGAGACGGAGGGAGGGGGGAGAGGAGAGAGAGGAGACGGAGGGAGGGGAGAGAGGAGACGGGGGGAGGGGGAGAGGAGAGGGAGGGAGGGGGGAGAGGGAGGGGAGAGGAGAAGGAAGAAAAAAGTGTACCATTTCATTTGAAATCTGCTCAATCGCTCTCTGTGTAATTAAATAGACCACCCCCCCCCCCATTAAAATAAGGCCTGCTTGTTCCATTTGAACACACCCTGATTCCCTTCTGGACTTCGAGGAGCCTGCCTCGCTAATCTAAATCAATGCCTGGTTTGCCCCAGCCACCCACTCCAGCCCTATGCCTATGTAGCTGTGCTGACATGTGAGGGAGGTTGACACAAGTAAGAGAAAGAGAATGAGAGGTGTTGTTGATTCATGGCCTGCTCTGGCAAAGCTTGTCATAGGCTGTGCATTCGGAATGGTCAATGGCACTGACCTACAAATTATCACTGAAGAAAGGTTTTGAAGCCTGGGTTTGATAAGCTGTCAGGGTCACACACACACGCACATGTGTACACACACACACACACTGAGGGAATGAACAGAAAAGCATTGAGGGTGACATTGGCTGAATTTGTCAGCCATTCTTATGGTAGATGGGCTTGAGTATACACACACACACACACACAGAGAAAACACACACACACACAGTTAAGTTCTATTCTGGGGAAGGGCTGCTCACCTTGTCTCTCCCCCCTATCAGTCTTAACTTGAACCTCTGAACAAATGGTGCCCCAGCTTCAATGGGAGAAAGGAGCCTTTGAAACATTGCTCCACAAGGTCTCTCCACTTGCAGGCAGGCAAGGACAGCAGAACAGAAATCTCCAGTCACTCTTTTGAATAGCATCTCCAATAGCTACAGTTATAATTACGCTACTGTATGTAACATCAGATGAAGACAGCAACTCTTCTATAGAATCATGTCAGGCTAATCACCGGCTTGATTATGCACATGATCTTGATGAATGATAATGATATGATGACATTTTCTAACAAGGTGTTTCTATTGCAACTGAGGTACTGTAAAATCACACCTAACGGTTCTTGGACAGCTTGACAATGTGGCAGGCAGGGTGCTTTACAACACCTTTTTATACAGTTAATCCGTCACCAATGTAGTCGGTACAGATAGCATAATAAAGCCCTACCATTGTCTTAGACATTCATACATCTTGAATACTTAAAATGAAAACTTCAGTACCAAACAACATACAGTACTACCCATTATATGCTGTGCATCAATTTCCCAACCCTGGCTACGGTTTACTGCGCAATAAAGCAACATATTCAGTTCCATGTTTTCCAGGAAGTGATATATTACAGCTTCAGTTACAAAGTTATTAAGAGTTGGGTGCAGAGTGCTCAGAAGATAATTGGCTAACAGGTAGAACAGTCAGTCTCTGTGGCTAATTAAAGACATTAAATAATCTCCTGTCTCTTCTCACCTGTCCTTGGTACAGAAATGAAGTTTCATCGAGGCTCCTAAAAATAGAGGGCTCCCTCGCTCTGACTCCTCACTTTTCACCTTCTCTTTCTCATCAAAGAGGAGCTCAGCGCGCCCGAGCACGGCTTAGACACTCTATTCATGTTTCCTCTCGCTTATTGGCTTCCGTTAATCCGAGGTGGGAATTTTTGGTTTCCGATCACACCAAGTTAGGCTAAGAAAATTGAGCCTGTGACTTTGAATGCCGGATGTGGCCCCCGGGGGGATACATTGTGTAGTTATTTACCGGTACAATATCTTAACTTTAAAGGCCCAGTGCAGTCAAAAATGTGATTTTCCTGTGTTTTATATACATTTCCACACAATGAGGTTGAGGTAATGCTGTGAGATTGTGAAAATTATGATTAAGGACCTTTTTAGTGTAATAGCTGTTTGGAAAGAGTGGCTGAAATTTCTTTCTGCCTGCTGTCATCAAATGAGTTAATAGACCAATAAGAAAGAGTGTTCCAACCCAATCTGTCAATAAGAGCTAAACTCAGCAAAAAAAAAGAAACGTCCCTTTTTCAGGACCCTGTCTTTCAGGACCCTGTCTTTCAAAGATAATTTGTAGAAATCCAAATAACTTCACAGATCTTTATTGTAAAGGGTTTAAACACTGTTTCCCATGCTTGTTCAATGAACCATAAACAATTAATGAACATGCACCTGTGGAACGGTCGTAAAGACACTAACAGCTTACAGACAGTAAGTAATTAAGGTCAAAGTTATGAAAACTTAGGACACTAAAGAGGCCTTTCTACTGACTCTGACAAACACCAAAAGAAAGATGCCCAGGGACCCTGCTCATCTGCATGAACATGCCTTATGCATGCTGCAAGGAGGCATGAGGACTGCAGATGTGGCCAGGGCAATAAATTGCAATGTCCTTACTGTGAGATACCCGAGACAGGACAGACAGCTGATCATCCTCGCAGTGGCAGACCACGTGTAACAACACCTGCACAGGATCGGTACATCCGAACATCACACCTGCAGGACAGGTCCAGGATGGCAACAACAATTGCCCGAGTTACACCAGGAACGCACAATCCCTCCATCAGTGCTCAGACTGTCTGCAATAGGCTGAGAGAGGCTGGACTGAGGGCTTGTGGGCCTGTTGTAAGGCAGGTCCTCACAATGTTGCCTATGGGCACAAACCCACCGTTGTGAGATTGCAGGCAATCTCAACGCTGTATGTTACAGGGAAGACATCCTCCTCCCCATGTGGTAAACTTCCTGCAGGCTCATCCTGACATGACCCTCCAGCATGACAATGCCACCAGCCATACTGCTCGTTCTGTGCATGATTTCTTGCAAGACAGGAATGTCAGTGTTCTGCCATGGCCAGTGAAGAGCCCGGATCTTAATCTCGTTGAGCACATCTGGTACCTGTTGGATCAGAGGGTGAGTGCTAGGGCCATTCCCCCCAGAAATGTCCGGGATCTTGCAGGTGCCTTGGTGGAGGAGTGGGGTAGCATCTCACAGCAAGAACTGGCAAATCTGGTGCAGTCCATGAGGAGGAGATGCACTGCAGTACTTAATGCAGCTGGTGGCCACACTAGATACTGACGGTTACTTTTGATTTTGAAAGTAACCCCCCCTTTGTTCAGGGACACATTATTTCATTCCTGTTAGTCACATGTCTGTGGAACTTGATCAGCTTGTATCAGTTGTTTAATCATGGTATGTTCATACAAATATTTACACATGTTAAGGTTTCTGAAAATAAACACAGTTGACCGTGAGAGGACGTTTCTTTCTTTTTTTTGCTGAGTTTAGTTTTCAGTGTTTCCCCTCCCCACTCAGACTACTCCCAGACAGTCCGAGCACAATTCTTGCTTAAGAAACTGCTCTTTGCTAAGCAATTTGTATTTATTTTTAGCAATTTTAATTGAAAACAATCACAGTAAGGTTCTTAATTGTTACCCAGAAATGATTTGATATTGAGAGACAAAATGGCTGAAGTGGACCTTTCAAAGGGAATGTCGTTTCAGTCACACCAGATGGAGTCTGAGGTAACAACTGTTTGGAGGGATGTTAAACAGCCAAGCCCATGAACACAACTCTACTATGACATATAAACAAAATCAGTGCATTAACACTGGTGAAATATGTCATCCTGAGGTGCCTGGAACTAAATTAGTTCTCAGCTCTCCTGTCCGATCGCATCAACAGCTCCTTAAATAACGTGTAATATTAGGCTTGTTTAAACCATATTACTGCTACAGGTGTGAATGTGCCTCAGCATCTGTGTACCCACCAGCTCTCCCAGGTGTCTTGATTGAAGGTCACTTTCCCTAGTGGGCAAAGTTGGATGCGACACCCTCATGACAGTTTCTGGTTCCAATGATGTCATAATGACAGTTTTTGGTTGTAAGGATGTCATGAAAACAGTCTTTGCCGGCTGGGCCCTTGACCAAGAGGGGTGTTCAGGTCTCTAATTTGTGCCAAATGACCGTCCTAGTTGCATCACCGACTTGGATTCTACACAACAATGGTGGTGGATTAGGAACGGTATTCTTTACTGTGTCCTTAATGAGCCCCATCTTGTAATTGCAGATAATAGGTCATTTCATTGTCTTTTGTTCTAAGAATAATCAATGTAACCCCAGTCTTGTGGTGATTCTGTTGGGCTGCGTTGATTCCCATACGGTGGTTAAGTGTTTGTGAAAAGCGGCCTACCTTTAAAAGGTCAGACCACTTGGCACCCTCTGTTTTATATGATGCTACTGCACCTCAAGCAAATACTGGGGGAAAACACTCTGAAGCCTAGGTGGTTCTATACAAGGATAAATGACAGTGTCTAATGCTAGCACACAGCATGTGTACACACACAGCCTACATACACGCATTCACACACATATACACACCCACGGCCTCACACACTACAGGCATGCCCACATGCACACTCCTGCACACACACCTTCCGTAACAATCTGCATCATTCACCATGATTGGATAATTCAAGTGGCTCTCCGTTTTCGACATGTTGTCAAGTGCCAGATCTTTGAAGTCATTTGCTCCCCGCTGAACAGCTAGGACCTATTCACCCTGCAGCACTAAGGCATAATGTGGTGCCATTTCTCTATGGTTGCGTGCCATTTCTCTATGGCTACGTCCCAAATGGCACCTTAGTCCCTACATAGTGCACTACTTTTGACAAGAGCCCTATGTAATATAGGCCTATAGGGGATAGGGTGCCATTTGGGACGTAACATATGTTCCCTACCCAATACACTGCTTTCTTTCTGTAGCATCGTCTTCTGGGGTTAGGTTGTAAGGGGATGGAAACATTGCTTTAACAAAATATTGCACATGAATGTTTCAAACGGCTGCCAAAGCATGTCAATAGTCATAAAGAGTGTTGCACTTCTGAAGAGAGAATGGTAAAGAGTGACGAGAGGGGAAATATGCTGCATACAGTTAGGGAAGACATCCCACATCATACCCTCATCTATTCACATTCATGATACATGTTATTGTAATAGTGTAATTGATACAGCGGTGCAGCCCGAAGGCCTTACCATAAATAGATGACAAAAGCATAATAAAGCAATATGATTAAACATAAAGGATAATATAAAGATGAGAAAAATGCCAAATCAAACCAATAGATTTTATGACAGACACTGAAGACAATGGGAAGATCAATTGAAATGTCAAACACACAAACTGAGTGTGGGGATGGTGGAAGAACATCAAAATGTGGCTAGATAAAAGGGACACAAATATTTCAAGGATCTAACTCTTTGAGACTGGTGGAGACCAGTGTCTGAATTGCACAGGAAGTGACTATCTGGCGTGATAATCTACCTCCGCAATTTGATTGTATTCTAACGTGTCTGTTTGCGCAGACAGCGCCAGCCTGGGTGGCGGTGTGGATGCTGCCTGTAAATAACACAAAACTCGACAGGTCATTACTAGTACAGGCAGATGATGCACACTTCCTCTGAGGATGCGACAAAGGTCACCCACAACAATAATCACCACTTCATCATCAATATCAGCTGTGCACATGAGAAATGCCCCGAGGAGGTAGGCCTAAGCTGAAACTCGCGAGGACAATAAGTGTCACCTCCAACTACACACACAGCTACACATACAAATGTTTCTAAAAAAAAAACGTTTTCCCTTTGTCATTACGTGGTGTTGTGTGTAGATGGGTGAGAAAAAAAGTAAGTCACATGACCATTCTTATCAAGTTAGACACGAACATTATGCATTAAAGAAAAATAGCTCTTGCTGGGTTCTTTACAGTTATTTCAGTCGCATCAATCAGGAAGACAAACTTAATAAAGCGTACAAAAGGGCATAACTAGTGAATGTAAACGGCAGAACTCAGACGCTATTTCATAGTTCCCCCCCCCCCCCCCCCCCCCCCCCCGCTATATTCATCTCTCTCTGATCAATCGGTTTCATGTGGAAGTCATTATTGGGTAGCAGTCAAGGAGCCCATCCTTTATGACTACTTCCTGTACCACCCTTCATTAAAGTAAACACTCAAAAGATATGCACTGCCTTACTACTAAAATGTTTAGACCACATTCATTCATAATTCATGAAGCCTCAGCTAAGAGAGCAATTTACCGTCCATTCCAAAATAGACCATTGTACTATGACCTCATAACTCATAGGAGGAGGAAGTGGGAAAAGGAGAGCAAGAGAGGCAGCCATCCAATCCATTGGTGTGAATGCACTGTTTTCTCCTGATTGGTAATAGTGCCAGAGTGAACTTGATGGGAAATGGATTGAAATATCACACTGGCCCCCATACGCCTGTCTGAGACGGGGTTGAATGTTGCAGCCTGCTACGTTTATGAGCTTGCCCTCTCAAATGGCTTCACATCGCCGAGTGTCATTACGGAAGGTCATTAGGACGGTTACCACTCGGAAAGGGCACTCAGCGTTGGTGTTGGGTAACGGGTGAACACTTTGAAAGTGAAAACTTTTTGAAAGGGTTCAAACTGAAGTCAGGTCAAGCATTTAGGGGTCCATGCATTTATGTCAGTTACTTACAGTATGTTGTTTGTCTTTTTCATCTCTGCTGGACATGCATCGCAATTGCCATTAGCCAGTGTGACCCGGTTAGTTCAAGATAGACATTTGAACCAGATAATATTTTGTGACAGGGTTTGGTCATTTTGTTGATCGTTTTCGACCTAAAAATCACAGGCTGTTATGACTGGTGTCACGTCTCGTTTACATTCACATTAAAGCAGGATCTGTGACAGAAGGTTCATGAAAAGTGTTTGGTGTGGCGGTCGGAAAAAAAGCTTTACTTTCGCTTCATACCGTCAGTGGAGAACATCTGTGTAGCAGAGATGCTTGTTCTGTGACCGTGCAATCGGCCCACTGCAGCTGTCCGAGGTGACAGTCGCTGTCACGGTCGAGGAAAAGAGAGGGGGGGGTGAGAGAGAGACTAGAGAGAGAGAGGGAGACCAGAGAGAGAGAGACTAGAGAGAGACTAGAGAGAGACTAGAGAGAGAGACGAGAGAGACGAGAGAGAGAGAGAGAGAGAGAGAGACGAGAGAGAGAGAGAGAGAGAGACTAGAGAGAGAGACTAGAGAGAGAGAGAGACTAGAGAGAGAGAGAGACTAGAGAGAGATAATCCCTGTATCAAATCCAGCTCCAGAGAGTGGAAAGTCCAGGTTTTTGCAGTTTAACGATTTCACTCGCTTGCCTGCCAATCTCTCCATCCACAGCTTTGTCTGTCTCCCACGCCACCCTCTACCGCACTTTATTACGCTGAGGCTTTTATCATATGTTGGGCCATGTATATAGGAATAAAAGCCTATGTTTGTTCGCCGAATGTGTCAGGGCTCTTTGTTGTTATGGCCTCACAAATCCCTCTGTGGGCTACTGTGTGTCGTCTCAAAGAGGTTTGCACAGTACAGTGGCGTAGGAACAACACTCATATTGCGTGGCTTAACTGTGTGATAGCTTTGCAACTTCAGCAGATCTTTCCACTATGTAAATACAGATGTAGGATCTTAATTTGATCTCTCTGTTGCATGGGAACTGTCCTGCAATACAGGAAATGTAAAAATGTGTAATGTATTTGAGGTATACAAAGACTTCTGAAGTTTGTAATTTCCACTTTGAAATGTTTCAAGCCCCACAAAAATGTCCATGAATTATAATTCACATTTCCTGTTGTTGCAGGATTATTTTCCTGCTGTAGAAAACTGGCTCAAATTAAGATCCTACGTCTGTAAGTCTTGATGAATAAATGTCTTCCCTTTCCTGAGTTCTTTCCTCTTTACAGTATGTATGTAGGCCAAGGTCGACGGAGTCTTTTGTCCACATTATGAAAACTATTATAGTTTGGTCCTTCAAGGCGGGGATATGAGTGACGTGTTACGCGGCAAAATATTTTTAGGTTTAACAAATAGGACAGAATGATTTGACATGTATCCATGACATGTATAGTCTGTCTTCACAAGGGAATACAGCTTTTCCGCTATCTGTTCCCCTTGGCAAACGTGGTCTTAGATTTCAGCCCCACTCTTAAATGATTGAATCTCAAGTTTCTTAAAAAGTCACCTAGTTATGCTATCCATCCCTGACAAAAGTTCTAGAACTTGCAGCAGCTTGACCCATTGGCTGTGAGAACACTCCATCGCTTGTCTTTGTTCTTATATCAGCCTGAATAGACTTACTGATGCAAACACTCACTCTGGGTTGAAAGAGATCTTGGCCTGTCCTGTCTGTAGAGTGCCAGCATCTCGCTTTTACCTCGGGTCAGAATCCATCATTCTCTGTCCATGGGGAAGGCTGACCTACAACCTTCTCCTCACCACAACGGCACAGAGGGAACTTCAAAGTCTGTGAACACGACCTTGCTCTCCACAGATCATCCAAGGAGCTCGGCAGAATCTAGTAATGATTTTGGGGAATAGGCTAACTTTCAGTGGAAGGCTGACCATAACCACATGCTGACCTAATGACCTGTTGGAACCACAGTGAGGACCAGCCTCGTAAGCAGTCCAGCATAGCTTGTGGATGGGAATGAATCATATGGTCTTCATCCAATCACAGTTGGCCTATATAGTAATACTATTCAGTCTAGCCAATAATTGTACTCTAGAGTATTTGGTGTTCAAGAACAGTTATGAGGCAAATACTCAGTTCACTGCTACCAGTGGCAATGCTCTCATATCAAAACCATGCATTATGACACAGTTTCATATATTTATGTAGAATATAGTAATAACATGAATATGTGCAAAAACAGCATAATTACATCATTATGTCATATTTGCATTGGTAATTGTTGGCGCTCAATGAAGACAGGTGTAATTGCTGGTCATTAAACAGTAACAGCGTTTAACATTCAACTCCTGACTTTATGACAACCTGCTAAATATAGATATTATCACATTAAAAAGGTAATAATGCATATTTACATCTTATTAATGCAACATAATATAGTTTTTTTTTTTTATTTTTTTTTTTTACCTTTGTCATTATTTAATTAAATCAAAATACTACAGTCAATTCCCTTGTTTTTCATTGCATTCACTTCAGCTAATTTTACAGATAGATCAGCTGTGCATGCACATTTTTTCTGAGCGGGAAAACTTTTTGTGAAGTGGTCCTTCCATAGCCAATGCAACCGCTCCACTCAGCAAGGTCAAGTTGAGTCTTTTGAAAGCCTGCTCATTGGTCTGTAACTATTCCATTTGTTTCAGAGAGAGAAGAAGTCAATAGAATAGGAAGGGGCCTACGAACAGAGTTCACAGGAAAGGAAAAATATTTCTTGCTTCATTCAGTTTTAAACTAATGCACTTTGTACTCTTGAAAGAAAATCAAATCTATACTCCATAGGCCATACATCAAACAACAGACCTTACTGCAACAGAGATATAAAAAGGGAGAAAAGTCCCATTCCAGATGAATTTGAACACAGATTTCAATTAAGGGAAACCACTGAGGTGGCACAAGTGAACAATACTGTGTTCTTCAAATGAACCATTTTAATAGAGGTATTGTATCGTTAATATCAGCGCACATCCATAGAGTAGAGGCAAAAGAAAAAGAAACTCATCCTCACAAACCAGATTTTAATTATACAGTACATTTCTATGTGGTTTATTACTGTTTGGTTTGTTTTTGCTCTCCTCTAAACTTTTGTGTGATATTCGTGTTTTGTGCCTGCAGCAATCAGCTGCATACATTATGCATATTTCCTCTGGGTCTATTCTGTGACAAAAAGCCATGCATTAAACATGAAGTTGTATTTGAATAAAACCCACAAATTAGAACTTGACGCTTGCACTTTGACACTATCTTAACTCGAAAATAAGTGTGAGTCTCCTCCTTTCTGTCTAAAACTACAGTACAATTAAAAATAGTAATTTCACACAGTGGCGATGTGGAATATTTAGGTAACTCAAATCCCGCTGCTTGAAGCCCAGCGCACAATTTTTTAAAATGTTTTATCTGCACCCTTACTTTCATAGTTTCCCATGAAATGAAAAGGCTTTGCAAGAATACTAACCATGCACAAAATGGTTCTTTACTTCACAGACCTGTGTTTTGTCAGAGAAACCCCTCATGTGAGGTAGTGGTCTATGTGAGTGTTCAAGGAGGAGTGAAAACCTAGGAAGGGGATGAATAGTTTGCTAAATCAACACTTTCACTGATCCCACAATCATTTTTTAACATTCAGTGAAGAAGGTGAAAATTGAGTTGTTGACTAGAAAGAGGCTAATCATGTGATTGTTTGTACTGTGCATGGCTGACTGTGTGGTATACTGGCACAGCTATGCAGCGTCATAGTAACATCCACTTATTATGGGAGACGTGGAATGAACAGTCCATTTTTACAAATCTTGTATTGAAAAATGGAATCCTGTGCAAGGCCACCATGGCAGCTCAGTGCTATATTAGAGTGGTCCGTCTTGTATCTGTTTTATCGACCGGCCATCTTTTAATCACTATTTCCACACTCAAAGGCTGGCTCCCATTTCATGATTGCAAAAATAAAATGAACTAGATGAATAATCTGATAATCCCTGTGAGAGATACGCAATCTATACGTCAATGATCGAGGCGGAGGAAGACAGGGGGTGTTGAAAGAAAAGGGGTAGACGAAGCATGTCACTGTCTCTGCCTCGTGGCATCTGATACCTCGCCTCTTCCAGTAATTACTGCACCACTTGTGTCTTGTGTTTTGAAATTTGATCATTTCCTGTCAAGGATAGCAAGCAATGCCAAATGGTTTATGTATTCTGTCCCCATCTCAACCACACTTCATTAGGGAGAAAAGGAGTGCAAGGGTAAGGCTGAAGGAAGGGATTCATTCTGAGTTGAAGAACCCAGGCTCCTCTCTCGTCTCCTCCCTTTGTGGAGCCACAGCCCACGGGTCTGTCAAGGCCTCTGCCCTGCTGAAATGGTGAGGGCCTGTGTGGGGGTGACAAAGGGCCTCGCCTGCTCTGAGTGGCCCTTTGGCTCCTGTCATAGAGAGAGAGGTAATTAGGAAATGTGGTAAAGACGGAGGTAAAGCAAGTGAATGAAACTGGAGATTTAAAATACATATATATGTATACATTTCACCTTTATTTAACCAGGTAGGCCAGTTGAGAATAAGTTCTCATTTACAACTGCGACCTGGCCAAGATAAAGGAAAGCAGTGCGAAAACACAACAACAACGAGTTACACAAACAAACGTACATTCAACACAATAGAAAAATCTATGTACAGTGTGTGCAAATGTAGAGGAGTAGGGAGGTAAGGCAATAAATAGGCCATGGAGGCGAAATAATTCCAATTTAGCATTAACACTGGAATGACAGATGTGCAGATGATGATGTGCAAGTAGAGAATAGAGATACTGGTGATGAGGGGGATGGGCAGAAAAAGATAGAGAAGGAGATAATGAAGGAGAAGATAGAGTTGAGTAGTTGGCTAGTGTGTAGGCTTCCGGTGTGCAGAGGTTGGCCTGATGCCTGATGCAATTGAAAGCACATCTCCTACAACACTGGAGAAGACGCTACTAGAGGGACGCTTGGTGTGCCTTTCTTGGAAGTGGATTTGAAAAGGCAGGAGCAGAATGAATGTGAACCACGGGACTTCAATAGTCAAATGTCTTCCTCTTTTCGCACTGATCCAAATGAACACGATTGGTGAAAGTAATATGGCAGAAACCAACGGGATGATTTTCTTTCACCTGTCCAGTTGTTACAGATCAACGTCGATGAATAATAGCTATGTGGAGAGAGGAAGTCTCTTAAGACCACTGAGATGCAACGGCCATGTTTTGGATGACCTAAATGCCTAACGTGCGAGATGCTGAAGTAGACAATGAGATGCTTGTGTAAGTGTAGCCGTGTATCTCCCTTCACCCTCTCTGTTTTTCTCTCGCAGGATGAGTGAGAGACACACACAGCAAGGAAGTAAAGGGGTTCTACTTCTAATGGTCTGCATGGTGACTCTGCTGGAGATGGCTAGACCAACAGAAGGTCACAGAGGTAAGGACAGTACGGTACACCTGTAAGAAGGGGCGTGTTATGATGAGCGTCTGTTGGCTGTCATGGACAAATTGGAGCATGCTCATTGCCTTTTTTAAAGTTCATTTTGGCAGATGCCTACTACTGACTGTACAAAACATTATGAACAGACTGACCAGGTGAATCCATATGAAAGCTATGATCCCTTATTGATGTAATTTGTTTAATCCACTTCAAATCGGTGTAGATGAAGGGGAGAAGACAGGTTAAAGAAGGATTTTTATGCCTTGAGACAATTGAGACATGGATTGTGTATATGTGCCATTTAGAGGGTGAATGGGCAAGACATAATATTTACGTGCCTTTGAACGGGGTATGGTAGTCTTTTTATTTAATTTAACACTTGTTTAACTCGGCAAGTCAGTTAAGAACACATTCTTATTTAAAATGATGGCCTAGGAACAGTGGGTTAACTGCCTTGTTCAGGGGCAGAACTACCGATTTTGACCTTGTCAGCTCGAGGATTCGATCTAGCAACCTTTCAATGCTCTAACCACTAGGTTACCTGCCGCCCCGGTGCCAAGCGGACCGATGGAATACTCTCAACACCTTGTCGAGTCCATGCCCCAACGAATTTAGGCTGTTCTAGGGACAAAGGGGGATGCAACTCAATATTAGCAAGGCATTCCTTGCTAATGTTTTGTACATTCATCCTGCTAGTTTAGGTGATGTCTGATCTGAGCCTTCACATTATAATAACTTTTTATAGCCTATAGTATGCCTAGACGTTTTATCTTAGGTCATAGATGATTAAATGCACCTGGTGTTCCATCGGTAAAGGATTGTGTGATAGGGTTTAAATGTGTGAAAGAGATGTAATTCTAAATACTTCCCTTGTCTTGTTAAGACAAGCTGGGACACCACTAGAACCCAGTGAGATCAATTATGGCATCTCAGTAACATTACAAGTGTGGGGCAACTCAAATGTTTCAACATCATTGGTTTTAACACTGGGAGCCTCACTGACAATCCACTGTTGCAGATAATTGGCAAGGTGATTCCGTAGACATGCAGGATGGCCATTCGTGGACATGACAGAAAATATTTAGCTTTCTTCTGTCTGTCGACCAATTAAAGTAGGGCATGGGCCTCCAGCATGTGGCTTTTGATTGGCAGCGATCCTTACTCAAGGCGCTCATCATTTCTGCAGGAATTGGATCAGAATAATCTCGCACACGTTCAATTTCTATCTGATAGCTTCAGCAGCCCTCTAATTTCCCTCGGGTGTTATTTCTGTTGCTGTAAACCTGTTATCATTCCAGGGATGAAATCAATCCAGAACACGTTCAAAGTCAAAAAAATACATTCTTCCCAGAGAACACAAGAAAAAAATTAATTATACCATTGAAAAAAATAACCACCCTAAGTAAATATTGTTGGTTTCGGCAAGCAAAGAAATTGATTTTCTAATGCACTTTGTGTCCTATTTGAGTGCTCGCAATACTTTTTTTTATTAGTGGCTTCTGTCAGCAAAAAGCTGCATAAATTTGTATATCTTCAAAACACTCTTCCCTCTTTTCGCTTTGACGTGCCTGGCTTTAATTTGCTGAGATGTGCAGGAAGAGTGATCTGCCTCGCCTTCCGAGTTGCTCTCTCTGGTTCACCTTGTATTTGCCACTATATTGAGTTGTTTACACGGCCAAGGTGCAATACTGGAGAGGCACAACAAGAGCACTTGACCCTATTGGCACTCCTACCGGATACACATCCTTGGAATAAGAGATCCAAGGACCTTTACAATCCTTACCACTACAATGATCCACTGTCCTTGTAAAGTCAGTGGAGGAATGTTTCTGATCATCTATATTTTTCCTAGTATTCCAAGTATTGATCCAATGGGAAAACACTGGACACATACAATTAGCACTGAGACTAAACATATAGCTTTAGTTTGTCCAATGGTTTGTCCAATTACTGTCATAGACCATTAGCGCATTGCAATAAAATGTACAATGAAGCATGGTCTCACTCCAAAGGTTTACAACCTATTCAGCCTACTTAAAAACATTGTGAGAATGTCCTTATCCCCCCATTATACGGAAGCAATTCTATTTGAATTATAGGCAACCCAGAGCGAGTATCCTATTATGTCTGTAAGTGCATTTGATCTTCTTTGTAGATTTCCAGTGTTTGTTGGGAAATCAGTTGGCTGGTAACAGTGCAAATGGATTCCCAAAAAAGAAACACTGTTCTTTTCCTCAAGAGCACAGTTCCCGACCATTTGGGAGTCCTATCTTTCTTTCTTTTTTTCTGAAACAGCACAATCTATACTTCTTGGTCAAGAATAGATCAGCAATTGCATTACCCTCGGGAAAATACATTTTATTTCACTTCTTAATCTGATTTGTAGTGTGCCTTGAGGATTTCACTTCATAGACTGTCCGCTTCAGTGGAGCCCTGCAATAAAAGGTATCTTATGAGAGAGAGAGGTGTTCACTACCAATTTACATGATCAAAATGATGACAAAACAGTCTTCTATCTATCGCCCAAGCTTGAAAAGCTATTTGCGCCACTGGCTGTCTTCACTTGCACTATTTCTATAATTACATATTCAGAATTGATTGACGGTAAAGAAAAATCTGGACATTCTGTACTGTGCATCTGAGACCGACTCGGCCAAAAGCCTCTCAAACAGAGAGAAATAATGACTATATACATTTTTTAAGTGAATATAATCATGAACTGTAGTGTTGGTACCACTTTCCAAACACTGAGAGAATCAATTTGTAGTCAGTCAGTGCAGAGCAATTACATGGGTCACCAGTTCTTTATCACCTTGGAATATGCTTTTCACCAGCCTATAAAGCCACTCAGTCCTTTTCCATGCACCGGCCCAGCAGGGAAAGGCGCTTCTCTGGGATTCTGGGAAAGACTCATTCCCAAGTACATAAAAAAAACTCTGTTTCATAGCAGGACAGCACAGTGGTCATACGGCTAGAGCTCCAAATATACTCCCAAAAACTCTTCCTCTCTGTGAAATGGCGCTACTTTTACATAGATCTAAGCAACGCCGTCAGAAACGTATTTGTCTTTCATGTCTTTTTTGATACGAGTAGAGTGTGAGTCAGACTCCCGCTACGTTCAAGCAATTGCGCCTCAGTTATTTTGATGAATGAGCAGGGACAGGGGGGGACGGCGATAGCAGAAGCGCTATCAAAACTTGTGTATTATCAAAAAAGAGCTCCACCTCCCTCCTTTTCACTTCCTGCTTGCCTTTTGATCTATAGGCCTATACCTAACACCTCTCGATAACATGGCACGACTACTCATCTGCTTGAACTCCTAACAGTTAGTTTGAGGAATCTCACCGTAGCAATAATACTATTATCAAATGATAGATTGAAGCCATTGGAAACATTCAAATGTTATTGATTGAGGTGTGAGTCTTCCACATTGTGTCCCAGTGATGGTGGTGTTGAGGGTGTTACTTTAGGTGTTGATGCAGCTGCAATACAGTCGACTCAATACCCTACCTCCTCCTACGACATTTTTGCCTAATTGAAAAAAAGAAAATAACATAACAAGACATGCAAAAGCAATTTAATTAAATAAACTTGGCTGGCTTCACTGGTATAAAGTACAGCAATCAGTGGGAAGGTTCCACAGCACTTTTCATTTGTTGTTTACCAAATGAGCAATAACTGCCTCTGCAGAAGGACGGACTCCTCGTGAAAATGTCACATGTAATTAAAAGAGCAGGGAGCAGTACAGTCCCTAAATAATTCAGACAATGTAGCGTGAGCTGGAATTGGCTCAACATACTGCAGCAACTGCACCTTATTTTCTGGAGAACTTGTAAGAAACTACTTACTGAGAAAGTGATTTTTCAATTGTTTTTTGAATTGCAAAATAGCCTACTAATTCATTGGCTGATGCTTTCAGTTGCAAACTATTTTAAAGCTTAATCATAGTTATTCTGTACCTTCAGGGTTGTGGGTACCGCATAAGTATTAGGTAGCCTCCCTTAACAGGTATATGCCTCCAGTGTTCTGAATATGTGAACAGGCTGTTAGTCAACCTAATACAAAGTTAACTCTACAATGGACATATAGTAGACCTACTTCATTGCCTGTTAAAAATGAACCCCTGATTCTAACCTTTTTTGCAGTCACACAGCATAAGTAATACAAAAGTATTTGCGTTAAGGCTCTTTTTTGTGCTGCACTATGACATTAAGCTGAGTTTTAGGCTATGTGGAAGTACTGCTGCGTTATTTTAGTTACGGAGTTATCAAGTGGCTAATTCTGATTTCCGTCTGTTTTATGTTTTCTACAGTGCATCAAGTCAGAACCGGCACTTGCGAGGTTGTGGCTTTGCATCGATGCTGCAACAAGAACAAAATAGAAGAACGTTCCCAAACGGTTAAATGCTCCTGCTTCCCTGGACAAGTGGCCGGGACGACCAGAGCTGCCCCGTCTTGTGTAGATGGTACGTTCCAGCTGAATATTTAATGTTCTATCGATGTGTCATTTTTTGCTGATGGTCTGTTCCACTCTGACTAATCTGAGGAGGTTAAACTGAGATCATTAAATCTTTATATGGTGAGCTTGCACCGTCTTCCTTAGTGAAACTGCTCTTAAGAATTGTTGTTAATTTTTTAACGCTTCAGACCACAAGGTGCTTAGTCATAGCCATCCACAGAGGCCTCATTTATACTTTGTTTTATTCTTAAACTTTACAATACACTTTACAAGTGTTAAACTGTAATTAAATGTGTTAAAAAAAGTGTTTACCAGAAGTGCTCCTGTGCCATATAGTCGCATCCTCAGGGGAAATTAGTTTGGTCTCCTGCAATTCCTTACATTTAGTGGAGTCTGGTGCTTTACGACAACTCGGTACTGTCTCTGCCTTTTACAGTAATGGTCTTGCTGAATTGTACTCCTCCTCTACCTCCCTATAGTGCTGTAGAACCATGTGATCCCATTAGAATGAGCTGAACATGCCAAATACACTGCCTTCAGAAAGTATTCATACCCCTTGACTTTTGTTGTGTTACAGCCCGAATTGAAAATGCATTAAATTGAGATTTTTTTTGTGTTACTGGCCTACACACAATACCCCATAATGTCAAAGAGGATTTATGTTTTTCTACATTTTTACAAATTAATAAAACATGAAAAGCTAAAATGTCTTGAGTCAATAAGTATTCAACCCTTTTGTTATGGCAAATCTAACTAAGTTCAGGATTAAAAGATGTGCTTAACAAGTAACATAATAAGTTGCAAGGACTGTGTGTAATAATAGTGTTTAACATGATCTTTGAATGACTACCTCGTCTCTGTAAGGTCCCTCAGTCGAGCAGGGAATTTCAAACACAGATTCAACCACAAAGACCAGGGAGGTTTTCCAATGCCTCTCAAAAAAGGGCACCTATTGGAAAAAACGGATACAGAATAAAAATATTACAAAACATGCATCCTGTTTGCAACAAGGCACTAAAGTAATACTGCTAATAATGTGTCCTGAATAAAAAGCGTTATGTTTGTGGCAAATCCAACGCAATACATCACTGAGTACCATGCTTGTCACCGGCAAGGACTAGGACGTTTTTTTTATGATAAAAAGAAACGGATTAGAGCTAAGCACAAGCAAAATCCTAGAGGAAAACCTGGTTCAGTCTGCTTTCCAACAGACACTGGGAGACAAATTCAACTTTCAGCAGGATAATAACCTATAACACAAGGCCAAATTTACACTGGAGTTACTTACCAAGACAACATTTAATGTTCCTGAGTGGCCAAGTTACACTTCTGACTTAAATTGGCTTGAAAATCTATGGCAAGACATGAAAATGGCTGTCTAGCAATGATCAGCAGCCAACTTGACAGAGCATGAATCATTTTTTAAAGAATGTGTAAATACTGTATAATCCAGGTGTACAAAGCTCTTAGAGACTTACCCAGAAACACTCACTGCTGTAATCGCTGCCAAAGGGGATTCTAATGTGTATTGACTCAAGGGGTGTGCAGCACAAGAGGTTGGTGGCACCTTAATTGGGGAGGACGGGCTCGTGGTAATGACTGGAGTGGAATGCATGAATACACATGATTTCCAGGTGTTTGATGCCATTCCATTTGCTCCGTTCCGGCCATTATGATGAGCCGTTCTGCCCTCAGCAGCCTCTACTGGTGTGAATACTTTCTGAAGGCACTGTACCTATAGGACGTGAAAGTAGATGTTGTGAATCTCAGTGCCGTTTCAATGAGTGTTATCTTCAGGCACCCAGAAATGTGTTGTCTTTTCCCATCAGAACCCAATTTTGCGCCTTCAATGCAATGTCTGGCCCAAGCCGGATTCACCTCACGTTGATACTGTACGACTTAATCCTTAAATTACTGACAGATCAGGGGTATAAGTGACTGCTCCTTGTTTTGGAGTAAATCTCATGTGTGGCAAGCAGGGAATGTGTTACCGTGAAATAAGTGTGAAATTAGATATATATTTGTTTCAGGGCGGCAGCTATCCTAGTGGTTAGAGTGTTGGGCCTGTAACCGAAAGGTTGCTAGTTTGAATCCCCGTGCTGACAATGTAAAAATCTGTTGTTCTGCCCCTGAACAAGGCAGTTAACCCACTGTTCCTAGGATGTCATTGTAAATAAGAGATTGTTATTAACTGACTTGCCTATTTAAATAAAATATGTGGTGAGCAAAGTATGCCAGGAGTGCTCTTGGCTTTCTAAAACACATCTTCCATTCTCTTAACTGTTTTCTGGATTCATAAGAGGTTTTCAATGTACAGGATAAGAATTTCAATACTGTCCATCGTTATAGAGGCCTAAGGCTGTATCAATGATGAAATCAATGTACGTTTGCATGTGAACTGTAGATTTGAGTGCTTCAAAGTTGCCAGTAGAAAGAAATGTACTTGATTTGTGTATCTTGATTTTTTAATTTAAAAAAATGTAACTGGGCAAGTCAGTTAAGAACAAATTCTTATTTACAATGATGGCCTACCCCGGCCAAACCCTAACCTGGACGATGCTGGCCCAATTGTGCGCCGCCCTATGGGACTCCCAATCACGTCCAGTTGTGGTACAGCCTGGAACCGAACCAGGGTCTGTAGTGACGCCTCTAGCACTGAGATGCAGGGCCTTAGACCGCTGCGTCACTCAGGAGCCCTCATGATAAATGTGCTTCTTCTGAGGCATAAAGCTGACTGCTGCATCATGTTTCCTTTCATTGCATTAAATCATACAGCCTCTCTGAACCACATTCAAGGTTTAGTTACACTTCAACAGGCCTCACTGCAAAGTCAACTCGGCTTTACATATCCACTGTCACGTTGGTATGAATGATTCGGGAGACCGACGCAGGAATGCGTAATAGGGTTTTTAATTTCACTGAAATTACGGCGTGCCGTGTAAAGGCATGGGGACAAAGACTAAACAAACACGTAACAAAACACAGGGTAGAAACCCAAAACAAAGAGCGAGGAGCACCTCGACTAAATAACACAAGCACACGAGACCCGTAATCATCTGCGCAATCCACAATGGCACGAAAACCCAAGACACACAGCACAGGTACTCACACGCACCAACGGACATAGTAACAATAATCAACAGACTATGGAAACCAAAGGGCACAGTTATACAAGTACTAATCAGTGGGAATAGGGGACAGGTGTGCGTAATGAAAGTTCCGGAGGGATCTGTGACATCCACAAAACCCCTATGTAATTCCACAAGGCTGAAGTTTTGACCACAGAACAGTGAATTCACAGCCCTCCCAGTTTTGCTTAGCTCACATTATATTTGCTGCATTCCTTGTGCACCTGGTATCATATTCAAAGCTCACAGATTAATTTGCAAGGCTCCAAACCTGTTCCCTTGTATTGCACAGTGAACGTAGGTGATTAACAGAGCTGTGTATCAGAATGTTAAGACTGATGTATCATTGTCCCATAAAGCTTTCTATCCATGTACAGTATCATGATACTAGGTCTACGCGAAGTGAGAAGGGAACACACGTTTCTGCTTTGAAATCAATAGAAAGTACACAGCAATCACTATGCTTCCTAAAGGGGAGGGGGCGATTTGAAACCCTCACATTTTCAAAAAAGGCACTTGAAGTTGACTTACATCTATGCCATGTCAGTCCCAGAACATCACTTACCCACACCAATGTGGCAGTCAGACCACCAACCAGGCAGAAAGAGCTGCCTCAATTTGGGATTGAAAAGCAGTTCACACCTAAAGTCTGGCACCAGATGCGTTTAACCTATTCGATGACATTTGAGTATTGACATTCTCAGCAAATTAAAGCGCTGTGCCAATGGCGCCCAGTTTAAAGTGCTCCACGGGTGATCTCTGAAAAATGATCAGCACTTAACCTTTTAATTATGGTTTTTATACATCCAGGGATTACCTGAGCTCTCATCTCAGTTTGAGCCTGATCACCTCCTCAAAGCATTGTTAAGTGTTTGAAATGTATTCTGTTCCAACAGTTTGGTGGACATCAAACCGTATGATACAGCCAACGTTGTACAATTACTGTCACTTCTAAAGGTGCTTTACACAATATGGCTGTTGTAATCATGCCTGTGGGATACAAAAAAGTTGATCTTAATGTATCCACCCTCTGTGCATGATTGTTTGGCTCTCATTAAATTCAATACAACTACCTCATGGTGTTTTGTAGTGATGGGGGGGGGGGGGGGGGGGATCGATAGTTACATTTCACAATATTATTTTTTGCCAATATTATATAAATATTTGACTCCAAAAATAGGTAGGCAACGTAAGCGGTAGTTCTCATCTCTCTGCAGCAGACATATAGTGAGACATATGTTTGGAACATCAAATCGCAATACATATAGAATCGTGAGAATCGCAATGCATATCGTATCGGCACCTAAGTGTCGTGACAATATTGTATCGTGAGGCCTCTAGCAATTCCCAGCCCTATTGTTTTGTCAAACAAGGAACATGTCTGTTCCTGTATGTCTCCCTAGTATCTCTCAAAGCTGCTCATTGTAACGATGTCTCTGTTCTCCCCTAGCCTCTATAGTGGAGCAGAAGTGGTGGTGTCAGATGCATCCATGTCTGGATGGGGAGGAGTGTAAAGTCCTCCCAGATCTGAAGGGATGGAGCTGCGCCACGGGGAACAAGATAAAGACCACCAAGGTAAGGGTCATCGTAATCAACACATTGCACTTTAGACAGTGGCAACAAGCCATCGAATTTCATTTCAGCCAAACGTTTTGAGAATGACACATTCATTTTCACAAAGTCTGCCGCCTTAGTTTGTATGATGGCAATTTGCATATACTCCAGAATGTTATGTAGAGTGATCAGATGAATTGCAATGAATTGCAAAGTCCCTATTTGCCATGCAAATGAACTGAATCCCCCAAAAAACATTTCCACTGCATTTCAGCCCTGCCATAAAAGGACCAGCTGATATCATGTCAGTGATTCTCTCGTGAACACGGGTGTGAGTGTTGACTAGGACAAGGCTGGAGACCACTCTGTCATGCTGATTGAGTTTGAATAACAGGCTGGAAGCTTCAAAAGGAGGGTGGTGCTTGGAATCATTGTTCTTCCTCTGTCAGCCATGGTTACCTGCAAGGAAACACGTGCCATCATCATTGCTTTGCACAAAAAGGGCTTCACAGGCAAGGATATTACTGCCAGTAAGATTGCAAAAAAATCCAAATCAACCATTTATCGGATCATCAAGAACTTCTCGGAGAGCAGTTCAATTGTTGTGAAGAAGGCTTCAGGGCGCCCAAGAAAGTCCAGCAAGCGCCAGGACTGTCTCCTAAAGTTGATTCAGCTGCGGGATCGGGGCACCACCAGTACAGAGCTTGCTCAGGAATGGGAGCAGGCAGGTGTGAGTGCATCTGCACGCACAGTGAGGCAAAGACTTTTGGAGGATGGCCTGGTGTCAAGAAGGGCAGCAAAGAAGCCACTTCTCTCCAGGAAAAACATCAGGGACAGACTGATATTCTGCAAAAGGTACAGTGATTGGACTGCTGAGGACTGGGGTAAAGTCATTTTCTCTGATGAATCCCCTTTCCAGTTGTTTGGGGCATCCGGAAAAAAGCTTGTCCGGAGAAGACAAGGTGAGCGCTACCATCAGTCCTGTGTCATGCCAACAGTAAAGCGTCCTGAGACCATTCATGTGTGGGGTTGCTTCTCAGCAAAGGGACGAACAATGCCTTTTTCCAGCATGATTGAGCACCTTGCCATAAGGCAAAAGTGATAACTAAGTGGCTCGGGGAGCAAAACATCAATATTTTGGGTCCATGGCCAGGAAACTCCCCAGACATTAATCCCATTGAGAACTTGTGGTCAATCCTCAAGAGGCGGGTGGACAAACAAAAACCCACAAATTCTGACAACTCCAAGCATTGATTATGCAAGAATGGGCTGCCATCAGTCAGGATGTGGCCCAGAAGTTAATTGACAGCATGCCAGGGCGGATTGCAGAGGTCTTGAAAAAGAATGGTCAACACTGCAAATATTGACTCTTTACATCAACTTCATGTAATTGTCAATAAAAGCCTTTGCCACTTATGAAATGCTTGTAATTATACAATAGTATTTCATAGTAACAGCTGACAACATTTTGAAAGACACTGAAGCAGCAAACTTTGTGGAAATTAACATTTGTATCATTCTCAAAACTTTTGGCCATGACTGTACAGAGTATCAACATAGTAGGGGTCATAGTAGTCCTCATAGTAGCCAAGTACAGTCAACATCAGTTTAAAAAGACACCTATATGTTTCTCAACCTATTGACCTTGCCTGTTTGTATCATTGGTCAAGGTCAAACGGTTTAGTCTGAAATTACAGCACTCTGCCGTGCCATTGCTAAAACTGTCTAATGTTTACAGTCACTACTGGGACCCTGGGGGCCTATATCTGAGGGGCCGACATGTCTCCTTAGCACTATCAGAGCCATTTTGAGGACCGAAACGTGCAAATTACTCACTCCAATTACTTGCTTTTAACGTGGTAACCCGATGCCCGTATCCTTCCCTGGGTTATGACGACCCCTAGACTTGAGTTCTGCCTCCTTCTATGTACTTAATTATTTAAACTGGCCACACCACACCACACCTGTCTGGAGCCTGTAATTATCGATCCGGGGATTAGTCGGGACCTCAAAATGGAATGGGGTTTATTTGGTGGACAGTGTTGCTGCAGCAGTATTGATGGATTGATCAACCATAATAACCTTACCCACATGTTAATTTAGCTTGGGATGAAATTTAAAACTCATCTCTTCACTTCCTCTTTTTCCCCTGTCTTTGTTAACACGGAACGCTGGAAAGATCTCATCGGACAGGGATCAGCTCTGGTAACCCTTGATGCCCTGGAACCGAATCAAGGTGATGCAATCTTGTTAGATTAATTTTATTGAATTGGACCAATATCAACGTTAATCTTCATTGTTTTCTGAATTCAGACTATAGCCTTTAATGCAAGTATTGAATATTACAGTTTAAACATTATCTGTATCCTACTGTGTCAAGCGCTGGTGAGAAACAGCAAACAAACCCTTTCTATTAGTTTGAACATTTGCTTAATGAGGAAATAAGATTTACACCATGCTCCTTAATTGTACTTATTAGGATGCAAGTAATGACTGACTATTCATGGATCATTTATGGTTTAAATAGATAAATTCAACAAAACAGCTGGGGAGAGTGTTCTAATTGCTTTACCTGCCATCCAAGAGACTTCAACATCTTTTAGAAGATGGAAAATACATTGCTTCCCCATAATGTGATTATGCCATCTCAATAAAATTGCCTTACATTAAAATGGAAGCGTATTTCCCTCTACTCGCTAATGTGCTTCCCTGCCACGGGCAAAACCTATTGAAAATGCAGGAGAATGAACAGGAGAATGATTATCTAGCATAACATGTCCAAATAACCCATTTAGCCATTATAGATTGGAAAATGATAATTGTACAATGAATAATGAGCCAAGCCAGGTTGGGTATCTTTCTGTTACAGATTTCATGAGTCACCCTCTGACCCATGCAGCTATAGGCCTGTTTCGCTCATTGTTTTCACTCAGCCTTAGGTTTAACACAATGTATGTGATTGAATATGATTCAGAAAGAGATTGAGTTAAATGTTTTGAAGGCAGCCTGAAAAACCTTCAGAAGGTGCCACATTCCTATTTAATTCCTCCTGTCTTCTGGTGATGACGATGATCTCAGTCGATGCATTCATTTTCCCCTCCTGCGACTACTGAGATGCCGTTAGATCTGTCTCGTGTAGGCTCCTTTCTCTGCTGACAAAAACCGGTGCCTGCTCTTTGTCTTTGTAGCATGGAATTATTCTCAAATTAGTACCACATTAATCACAGTGACAGCTCGGAAATGTAAATGGCTCATTGAGGGGGAGAATGTATTGCAATATGAACGACAAGAAGGCGCTCTCTCCTTACACATATGAAAGTGGCGTAATGCTAAGCTAAATATCTGTGGAATTTACTGAGTGTGTTTGATATGATTATGAGAGTTTTTTAATATGAAGTTAGGCGATGCCTGGGGGTTGTCACATAATTTTTTTGCCACTATATTTTAATCTAATTTATTCATAGACAGAGAATACAGTGTATTCGGACAAATTAAAACGGGCCTGTCCACAGTCAAATAGCTGATTGGTGAATTAGCAAAATTAGTCTGTCAAAGGTGCCTGTTTTCTTTGCAAAGTTCAGCAGTAAAAATGTAGCTTGACAACTCCCGTGGCAGCTTCCCTCAGCTGTCAGACTGGCCTAGTCGGTAGACAGTCTGCAGGAATCGATAGTGGAACGTCGTTATGAAGGTGTTATGGGTGTTCCTCGCAAGGCACGTTTCTTAAGCCCTTTCCGGAATGTACTTTTGCCTGAGCCGAGGAGCTGTCAGTCAGGGCCGGAGCTTCATGACGGGCAATTTAATCTTGTGAAGGGTCCGAAGTGCTGAGAGTATCTGACAGCATTAAACTAGGGGAGGCAGAAAACCTCCATCTGTACGGTAAGGCAAATTCTATCCACACAAGTCCTTTATCATGATAAAAACACCATCCCTGTCAGGATAGGCCAGAATCTGATATGGAAAGTGGAGCAGGAAAAATTTGAATGACAACTTAGCCTAAACTGCAAAACATATTCTCTGTTTCAATTTTCTTCAAGGAATTTCCTCCCCCTGAGTGTAGCCTACCACTACAAATCATTTCCCAGCACGGATGGGGAAAGGCATTTAGTTGGAAAAGTACATTTTTATCCAGGGGAAATCACTTGTGCCTTTCAAATCTTGATTTAGTATTATGCTTATCATTATTGTTTTACCCCTATCTGGAAAAAGAAGTAGACAAAAGCATGTGTGACTTGTGCAGTCAGTGTGACAGAGGTAATTTCAGTGGCTGAGAACGCTAATGAGTTTGCTTTGTTTGTTGACCACTGTGAGTGAAGACGCTAATATCTCCTGATAGCTTTTCTTTGCTCACTTTATTGCCTTTTCTCATTAAAACTAGCAAAGAAAACCAACCACCTAATTCATACAAGATTAGGTCATGAGATTAAGAATTGTAAACTTCTCAAAAAAGGTCATTTCATAATGAACCGTGAGCTTTCGATGCAAAAGGCCCTGTGATTACTTTGCACCACATTACCTCAAGCTGACTCTGTAGTCACTAAGGACTGAATGTGAGAACACCGTTTTTTTCCTGAAGAAACAATGCATTTTGAATGAATCTGTTCATTAACCTTTATGTCTACACTTCAAAGACACTCTTTATAATCCTTTTCTAACTCAACAACTGGGTGGTGAAAACACTGACGTTGGCTGTATTGCACATGCTGTATTAATTGTGAGATGGAATCTGGATGGCCTGATGTTCATGGAAATGTGTGTGTGTTACAGGTGGATCAATAAATGTTACTGGGTCTTTACCTGTGGAATACCATCATGGACTCAAGAACATTGCAGTGACCCTTTTTGTAAATAGAGACTCCCTCTATTGGAGACTATACTATGAATCTTCTGGAAGACTTACAAGCACAGGGTAACAAAGGACATCTGGATGAGAAGAGTGGACACTACTAAATGATTGCTCAGTAGAGGGGACCTTTATTTTGAAAAGCCCAGACATGACTATCACTACATTGGGCATCAGGATGTCTTTTTATTCTCTAACATTGTTCTGCTTATAGTGGATTACAATGGTGAATTTTGCCTAAACATTATTTGTAAAGTGATAGTTTTTTTCCCCTTAGAATGCATTGTGCATCATTACTGTAACAGAGTATCATCAATATCAAGAATTTCCCCAATGAATATTAGGGACGAGTCGAATTCGATCCCGTTTTTAACAATCAAATGGTGGTCAGAAAATGGTGAGAAGAAGAAATATAAAATTGGTGAACCTTATTGTATTGAGCCAATCATTGAACATGTAGGGTGATTTTCAAAGATACAAAAAAGGCACAGGTACTGGAATTGGCGTATGTACACCTCCATATTTCTTAAATGGGTGGCCATTATTATGGGTGGCCATTATTATGGGTGGCCATTATTATGGGTGGCCATTCTCGATGGTGCTGCGTGCAGGGAACATGGCTTATTCAAAAGAGAGTTGCAACCAATGACCAACCAATGGCAAGTGAGAGAATGTGATGTATCCAAGGATAAATACATGTAGACTACTGATGTATAGGGCAGACTACAATGTAGCACCAAAACTGAAAATTGAAGTTCATGTTTGATTTGCATGTTTTATTCCAAGGGTGTTATCTTTCATTTGGGGCACTAGGTACATACTTTTGAAAATGTACACATTTAATGAATGTGGTGCGCAAATGAGTTACCCCTAGTGTGCTTAGCGTTTGCTTAGGTTCTTTTGAAAATCATCCTGTCAACTGCCAGTGGATCCAGTTAGTTTGTTTATGTTGCACAATGCTGAGGCTCAGATTCGAATGTCCATGTAAAGTTTATGTTAATGTATGCAAGCTAAAATGCATTCATTCTACAATACTGGCTATAGCCCATGGGGTTGGTAGGGGCCGGTTAAGTACTTTTTAAAATTAATTTCTGATTCGCTGATAACTTTTCAGCAGGTCTCTGACGCTTCCTTCGTCTGTACAATTGCTAACATCTTCGAATAATAAACTGTGGTTGTGTCTTAACTTAACGCTTGTCATGTGACCCTTAACCTCCTCAGGTGTAGGAATGAAGAAACCAGAGATTGACTCTGTTTAGCTATGCTTCACACAGTGTAGGCTACAATATGAAGCTGATAAGGCTTCATAATGATTATGTATCAGCCCTTAGATTATCTCTATTGTGGAATGGAACATTGATTCCTTTCAGATTCCTCTTTATGTGCTATTCCACAACACATAGTGTACAAAAAACAAATGTACACACACACACACACAGTCTTGTACAGCTAACCAATTTAGTCACATTCAAAATCCTACTTTCCCTAACCCCTAAACCTAACTAACTCTAACCTGTACCCTTACCCTTAACTCTAGCCTTAACCCAAAAACCTAACCTTAACCCTAAAACTAACCCTAGCTCCTAACCCTAATTCTAACCTGAACCCTAAACCCCCAAGAAATAGCATTTCACCTTGTGGGGATGAACAAAATGTCCCCAGTTGGTCAAAATGTTTGTTTGTTTACTATTTTTGTGGGGTCTTCTGATCCCAACTAGAATAGTTAAACACGTACACACACACACACACACACACACACACACTTTGAAAATGTACATTTAAAGATTTCATTGGCCATGACATGATAAAAACATAGCAAACGACAAATCCTAAATTGGCACTGTATTGGACATTTTCAACCATTATGAATGCAAAGCCCACAAACTCAAAGTCAATGTCACCCCCACTCAACTAGAACCTACCTTTTCAAATCTCCTCCCCCGCCCTAATGAATACCATTGTTTGCCTTTCATGGGCAGACAAACAATGATGTCACCAGAGTAAATACATCACACCGAGAGAGGAGCTAATGAAATCTAGGGGTTATTGAGTTCCAAGTCTATGACAGCCAGGAGAGAAAATACCTTCATAAAATCACAACTGAAAAGGCATGGAACTGCGAGAATAATACCAGTAAATGAATGGCGTACTGGCATAATGTCAACATAATAATAATGCTTTTCTTGAAGCTCTTTTAAATGTGTATTTCCAGTGCAGTAATTATATGGGTGTATAGTTGCTTTGGGGCAATATAATATAGAAAAACAGCATGTTCACTTAGATTTGTCAGTTGTATGGAAAGGACTAGGCTCAAAACAGTTAGCTACTTATTTTGTTTTCTTAGGACATGGCAATATGGATTCATTACTGTACTCTAGTCTACTTGACGAAGGTACAATGTACGGTAAGGTTCAAGGAGGTGCCTTATGTTTATATAGTTCATTTGGCCCCTCTTCAGATTTTCATGGATACATGTTTTGTTCTTGTAGTAATCCTTGTACGATTGACATCATCTCCCAGCAGCCTCAATGCCCTCTCTTACTGAACCACTGAGGTTTCTTTGCAAAGCTCCGCTTCCGATGATGTCAAACACCACCGTCTTGAATGACATGGCTTCCCAAGCCTGCTAACACGCTCCCACTCTGCTGCACCGAGCGTCTCAGTTTGTCATGTTTTGCGGAGTCCTCTTTGACGAGCAAGTGCTTCCTTTAAACACAGAGCTTCACCTTCGATTACAAAGGGCGCCCCATTCAGAACAACACATGTTCTCCACCATCAGAAGGCCATGACACCCCCGCGAGCCTCAGAGCGTTAAAACAGGTTGACATTTTAACAACCCTCACAAATTCTCTGCCGCTTTCTGACACGTCTCAATGCTGTGATGGGAAAGGTGAGGGAGGTGGTGGAGTTAGCAATGAAAGGGAGAACAGTGAGCAGAACTTAGAAGCTCTCTCTCTCTCTTATGCTTCTTGATTCAAATGAGGTAAAGGCATTTGTCTCGTTCTTTTTTTTCCACTGCTGCCATTATAAGTGCACATCAAAGGAAACCCGTTCCTCTCACCATATGCTGTATAGTTTCATAATCTTACGTGGGTTTTGTAATTAAATGCTCCGCCAGGGGAATGGAGCTTGTCGATTCTCTGGGAAAGGAAAATTTCATTAAAGAAGCTCAGTGTAAAACATTGGTGATGCTATCGCCAGCTTTGTACTTTTATTTCATTTTATAGTTTTGCATAACCAAAGGACTTGTCAGGCTTACAAGTTGGAAAAAGTATAGATATGGAATTAATCGTTCTAATCATTTTAAGACAGGGAATGTTGATAGCCTATAGATGTTTTTCCTAAACTTTCCTCAGGCTTGGAGATATGTGTTTCAGCGTGGACTAGGAGAAGAGACAACATATGGGTAGATTATTTGGTCGATTATGAACTTTTTGGATAACGCATTTAGCCAGATGATTTCTTATTTCCATGACTAGACAATTCATAGTATTTCATTTGACAGTAGGTGTAGTGACTAGTCAACAGCATGTGTGGAGAACCAGCAAAAGGACACCATTTCCTGTTCCTAATAATTACTGGCCGAGCACAGTTTCTCTGGACCCCCGCAAAGTGTTGTAGTCTTCGCTGATAAATAGGCAAGTTAGATGCATGACAACTGTCTCACCTACTACCCCATGTAGATTGGACAACACAAACAATTCACTTGCTACATGTGGAAATAAAAAAAATCTGGGTTATTGTCAAATAATTTTTGTATTTTTTAAAATAAAATGTAGACATAGGTTTGAGATGGGTGCATGGGCCCCCAGAGTTAGTGCCTTGTGGGCTGCAGGGGTTTCTGCTACGCCAGGGCTAATAATAAGAGCTCCCAGGTAAGCACAGCTCTAGGATCAGCAGTGCACCTGCACTTTAAGCACAAAAAACAGCTTTTATATTGATGCATTCTGTAGACCCAGGTCCTAATACACTAATTGCTAATGGTCCCTACAACCTGTATGTTGGACAACCTTCTGCCACTAGAACATTTTGTCCTACTCATCAATTTCACTGTTGCAGCCTGGGCCCACCAAGATGCACAAAGACATTTTACAAAGTCAAATTTCAAATTGCCCTCCTCTGACCTGATATATTGAAGCCCAGCCTGTGATTCATTCTGCTTCTCAGCTGCTAATGATGATCACCTGTTTGGTCCCCTTTCTTTCTCAAATGCTTTAAAATGAGCTTGTGCACAGCCAGCAGCCAGAGCCCTCATTAAATCTTAATCATGCATAGGCACACTCACATACATTTGATCTTAATTTGACCAGTATTGTTGCAGCTAAATAATCCTGCAGCAAAAGGATTTTAACGTTTAGTCCATAATGTTGCTTGATCGGTGGTTAGGCTATTAGCTTGCCAAAATGTGGCTACATGAAAAGTGCAATAATGTTAATTTAACTGTTTTTTTAGTGCGGGTTTTCAGTGAAATTATAAATCGTGAAGCTTATCTGCATTTCCTGCAGCACAGGAAAATTCTCAGCAACAAAAGAGTGATCAAATTAAGCTCTTGTACACACATACACAAACGATATACACACAACCTCTATCAGAGGACCCATGATTTTTCTGTCTAAGCTCCTTTTCTACTGATGATGGTGAGATCAAAGATCAACATGAGGCATTCGTCATCATCAAACGGCACTCCCAAATGCATCTGTGGTTTCACTAGAAGGGTGAGATACCACACATTTGTGTGTCCATGTATTTGTATGAGAGAGAGAAATTGACTGTAGTATTTGAGGTTGTAATTATTTGATGTTCGTTTGGGGGTAAAAAACACATTATTGCTCAAGGCAGCAGACCACAGTGCTCGCAAAATAACCAATAAGGAATGTGATTTACTGTCTATTATAAACTGGGTGGTTCGAGCCCTGAATAATGATTGGCTGACAACCATGGTATATCGGGTATGACAAAAGTTATTTTTACTGCACTAATTACATCGGTAATGTCACAAGTGTAGAGAAGAGGAGGCAGGAGGCAGTCGCAGGTTTAGAACTACCGAGTTTATTAAAGCACCATATATTTAAACAAAATACTTTGGGAACAAAACCCGAAGTGCAAAATAATAAAGTTCTCAGGAAATAGTGGGATCGATTCCTCTCAGGAAAACAAGCAACATTTACAATGACTGACAAAGACAAATGACAGAGGGAGGAAATATACAGTGATGGAGTTGGGGATTGGAACCAGGTGTATGTAATGGTGACGGGACAAGTCCGGGGTTGATGAGTGAAGGGTGTTTGCCAGCTGCAGGGTCGGCAGCAGCTGAGCTGTACAGGAGGGGGAGACAAATATACCACGGCTAAGGGCTGTATCCAGGCACTCCGCGTTGCGTCGTGCTAAGAACAGCCCTTAGCCGTGCTATTTTGGGGATATACCACACCTCCTTGGGCCACTTTGGAATGGGGGGATGGGGGAGGATCAGGAAATGACTGAGCAGAAATGTTGGATGATGTTACAACATGGACAGGACACATTTGACTATCTCAGCCCAATTTCAACAGTGAGAGCGAGAGACACTAATTAAGACCATGACGGATCATGCTGGGCCGGCTCATTCCCCCGAGCTCACCGGAACATTGTTCATATAACACAGTGAGGGAACACACTGGTAAAACACAGGAAGCTGAGGAGATTAATTCCAGTGATAGATTAAATACTCCCCCCCCCCCCCCCCCTTTCTCATATGCCTTGCCTCTGTGTCAAAGTACAGGCTTGGCTGTGCTCTCCATTTCATCAGTGCACTCTCTAATCAAGTGCCTAGGGAGGTCTGCAAAGTTCTCATCCGCTCGGCTGATACCACTGTACTTCCATAACCGTAAGTGGATAGGGTTAGTGAACATGATAACGTGTTATGGTTAAATTGGAGGCTCTCTCTCCAGTTGTCATGGCAAGATAGGATGCCCTTGCTATATTTGTAGGCCTATGTTGGAATTTTGATCCCACTGGGCACAGACGTCAGTTCATCGTCTAGTTTTGGTTAACATTTGATTGAGTTGTTAACTAATGTGAATTCAACGTGAAATCAACCAAAAATGTTATTTAGGTTGAAAGTTGGTTGAAAAATAGACATGGCCTTAAGTTGATGACTTTTTGCAAATCCAATCAGTTTTCCAGATTTATTCCAAATCATCACATATACACTGCTCAAAAAAATAAAGGGAACACTAAAATAACACATCCTAGATCTGAATGAATGAAATATTCTTATTAAATACTTTTTTCTTTACATAGTTGGATGTGCTGACAACAAAATCACACAAAAATGATCAATGGAAATCAAATTTATCAACCCATGGAGGTCTGGATTTGGAGTCACACTCAAAATTAAAGTGGAAAACCACACTACAGGCTGATCCAACTTTAAAGTAATGTCCTTAAAACAAGTCAAAATGAGGCTCAGTAGTGTGTGTGGCCGCCACGTGCCTGTATGACCTCCCTACAACACCTGGGCATGCTCCTGATGAGGTCTGGACAGATGAGGTCCTGGACAGTCTGTTGGTGGATGGAGCGAGACATGATGTCCCAGATGTGCTCAATTGGATTCAGGTCTGGGGAACGGGCGGGCCAGTCCATAGCATCAATGCCTTCCTCTTGCAGGAACTGCTGACACAGTCCAGCCACATGAGGTCTAGCATTGTCTTGCATTAGGAGGAACCCAGGGCCAACCGCACCAGCATATGGTCTCACAAGGGATCTGAGGATCTCATCTCGGTACCTAATGGCAGTCAGGCTACCTCTGGCGAGCACATGGAGGGCTGTGCGGCCCCCCAAAGAAATGCCACCCCACACCATGACTGACCCACCGCCAAACCGGTCATGCTGGAGGATGTTGCAGGCAGCAGAACGTTCTCCACGGCGTCTCCAGACTCTGTCACGTGCTCAGTGTTTACCTGCTTTCATCTGTGAAGAGCACAGGGCGCCAGTGGCGAATTTGCCAATCTTGGTGTTCTCTGGCAAATGCCAAACATCCTGCACGGTGTTGGGCTGTAAGCACAACCCCCACCTGTGGACGTCGGGCCCTCATACCACCCTCATGGAGTCTGTTTTTGACCGTTAGAGCAGACACATGCACATTTGTGGCCTGCTGGAGGTTATTTTGCAGGGCTCTGGCAGTGCTCCTCCTGTTCCTCCTTGCACAAAGGCGGAGGTAGCGGCCATGCTGCTGGGTTGTTGCCCTCCTACGGCCTCCTCCACATTTCCTGATGTACTGGCCTGTCTCCTGGTAGCGCCTCCACGCTCTGGACACTACGTTGACAGACACAGCAAACCTTCTTGCCACAGCTCGCATTGATGTGCCATCCTGGATGAGCTGCACTACCTGAGCCACTTGTGTGGGTTGTAGACTCCGTCTCATGCTACCACTCGGGTGAAAGCACCACCAGCATTCAAAAGTGACCAAAACATCAGCCAGGAAGCATAGGAACTGAGAAGTGGTCTGTGGTCACCACCTGCAGAACCACTCCTTTATTGGGGGTGTCTTGCTAATTGCCTATAAATTCCACCTGTTGTCTATTCCATTTACACAACAGCATGTGAAATTTGTCAATCAGTGTTGCTTCCTATGTGGACAGTTTGATTTCACAGAAGTGTGATTGACTTGGAGATACATTGTATTGTTTAAGTGTTCCCTTAATTTTTTTGAGCAGTGTATTTTTGGGGTTGGAATTACGTGGACACAACATTGATTCAACCAGTTTTTTCCCAGTGGGATGTTGGGAGTCCAACTGACATTCCATCAAAATTATAGATTTTTATTTAGTCTAGTTTAGTTTCTATTCAAATCAGGTCAATGGAATCACTATGTGAAGGGCAGCAGTCAAGAATGATTGCTTTTAGAGTTGCATTACATCCACCCTAATTATTATTTATAGCAGTTCATTTTATGATAATTTTTCTGGACACAGAACCTTGTAGTTAGAGGACCAGTCAGTCAATTACTTTGGGGTAAAACACCAAAATTGATTATCAATAGAAACCTTCGTAGGTACTAACTTACTAAGCCAAAATAAATGTATTAAAAGCATCACATTATTCTGGTGTGAACATGAGAAAACAACCAAAAAATAAATGTATACAATAGAAATCTGGCCATCTGGCATAGGATAATGTTTTGGGGAGAAAAGACATTTAACAAAGCCATCTGTTCATTGTCTGTCATGCGCCGGACATTCCCCGCTTTATTAATGTGTGGAAAATGGATTCATTCCCTGTGAAAGGGGTGGTAAATTAGGTGTTGGCTCGCAGTTCAACCAATTGTAAATATATAAAGCAAGCGAATGATGTTTTGGATGAGCCGGTGACCCTCCCTATCACTGTCATCAAGCATAATATATACCTGTCTAACAACGCATCCGATGGAGGAGAAGCAGACACGACAACGGCTGCCACAGTGATTTGCACTGCTATTGTATCGCCCATTGTTGTGTTATGAATGTATCATTTGCGAGAACCCTGCGTTGAATACCCGGCTTGCAACAACAATGGTGAAAACAGATTGACAATAACCAATTTAAAACGAGTAGAATAGCAGGGTTTTCAATGAAAGCAGGCCATTTCAATAACTGTCACATTTCTGGTGGAACATCAGAAAAGCGGGTAGTGTCTTTGTTGGGTTTGTCAGGTTCTTTGTTTTCTGGCCTGTTTCTTTATCTGCATGATGAAAGCGTGGTATGAAGGCATGCCGTTCCATTTCTGATCAAGGCCTGGTGGCCAAGTTGTTTAGTGGTATTGGTAGATGAATCTGTCGCTAATGAATTATGGTGAATCATAATCAAATAATTATTATACGACTGCCCTTTTCTTTTACCTGTTCAGGTCTTTTTTATAACCTCTAGTACTATCATCCAAACTTTTATGGGTGGGTGTTTGAGGGAATTTGAATTTATGATACTGTATAATTAGTAAACTACCATACTGACCTCTTTTTCCTCAAGAATGTTTGAACACACTTGTTAATTATTTGACAATACTGAACTACCTGCCCTCATCTGTGTGCATCAGTCTCTTGACAACATCCCAGGTCATGACCTGGACATTACACCAAGGAATCTGAAAGAAGAAAAGCATGATCCTTTAGAATGCGATGGAAGCCTGGCCTCTGATAGCCCTAAAAATGAGGTTGTCTCATCTTTATTGCGATAAACCCTCCACTGACAGTGACCTGAGATGAAAGCAGGAGACACAAAGCCGACACAAGTTCAGATAAAGTTCTCTGCGGGTCCGCATCAGAATCGCCCCACCCACTCACCCCCGCCTAAACCTCTCTTCACCTCCACACCGATGCAGTGAGATTGAATAGGGAGGGAAGGAGGTTGTGGGGCGGGAGGGAGAGAAAAGTTCCTGTGCTTTCATTACAACTTTCTGGTTGATCCCACAAGGGGGCCTTGGATGGTGCAAAAGACACTGGGATTGACGTCTCTAATCTCTCCGGCTCCCTTGAACTCTACCTCTCCTTTTGTTCTTTAAGCCTGGCCTTCGCTCATTTCTACAACTCTATTTGCGCTCAGGTCTTGGTTCGAGGAAGGGCGATGGGAGGGTGGGGCTGGGGGAGAACAGGGAGGAACGATGGAAGCGGAACAACAATCGGCGTCATGGCTGGAGCACTTGGTTCAGCGTCCTCTGGAGGGATGAGCTGGTAAAATGTCTTCTGTCTGATTTAGGTAAAGAAAATTAACTTGGCTGGCTGAGGTGACCCTAACACAGAGGCTTTAGAGAATTCAGAGGAGAAGACTTTTGTCCCGTTCGTCGTGGTGAGAAGACCAAGGTGCAGCGTGATATGAATACATCTTCCATTATTTAATGGAGAAACATATAAACAAACTACAAAACGAATGTGACGCTATAAATATAACAAGTGCTGACACAGGCAACTACACAGACAATAACCCACAAAATACCCAAAGAAGATGGCTGCCTAAATATGGTTCCCAATCAGAGACAACGATAAACACCTACCTCTAATTGAGAACCAATCTAGGCAACCATAGACATATATAAACACCTAGATGATAAACAACCCCATAAACCTACAAAACCCCTAGACAGTACGAAAACACATACATCACCCACGTCACACCCTGACCTAACCAAAACAATAAAGAAAACAAAGAATACTCAGGTCAGGGCGTGACAACTTTGATCAGCTGTTTCGTATTGATCTACAGCGGACTGCGACCAGGCAGATCGCTTTTATGTCCCAATAAGTTTAATGGGGCGGCAGGGTAGCCTAGTGGTTAGAGCGTTGGACTAGTAACTGCAGCAATATGTCATAGTCTTATCTATGTTTAACTATCTAGAACAGATCAGTGGTGGTTCCAAAGGAAAGAAGGACTCTTTATTGAAAACCCACAAACAACAAAACCCACAAAATTATGGTAGAGAGTAGATGTAGATGTATAGGACTACCTCTTAGAAGGAATCCCCTTCTTTCTCCTTCCACTATTGTGTATATTAACATTATTTGGGAAGTTGCACACTCTGTTACTTGTCCGACATTCATCACCAAATGGGGGATCCACACACACACACAATGAATCTCGCCCTCCTCTTCCTAATTTCTCTACTTTCCATGATGAGTGGATGCAGCCTACTGATTCATTGTGAACTATGCTACTCCATAACAGATGACCTCATTACAGTATAGGCCGCTGTTTGTTTTGCAGACAGGAGCCTTAGTGAGAGGCTGAGCTGAAGTGGGTACTGGGACACCTGTATGAATACATTAGACCCTCTCATTTCCACGGCTCCCACCTGGTGCCCTCATGCCATACCGGGTGCCACACCGGCCCTTTCTCCAAGAGCCCGGCGCTGTGAGTGCCGAAAAGTAATCAGCCAAACGGCAGGCTAGCTAGCTTCCCCCTCCCTTATGTACCCTGTGACGCACAGAGAGGCTATAAACCAAATGCTATGTGTTCAAGGCACAACTGTTTCCCTCATCTGCTATTTAACCATGTTGATGTGAAGACACGTTTATGGGGAATTCAACATCTTCATTTGTAACACTGTAATTAGTTGTTCAGTGTTTTACTAATCTTCTTTTGATTCAACTTTAAGGCGTAGGCTATGAATAGACATGGCATGCATTGCAAATCAGTCCTTGTACACAAATTACAGTAAGCCTACATGGTCAAACAAAAGCATCTTATTTCCATATAGGATGAAGGACTAAAATACTGTAGGTCAAAGGGAACTGTACAAACCGGCTTCGCTCAGAACAAATCCTTTACATTGTTTAGCCTAAATATAATGTATATGGCTGTTTTAGTTTAAACAGTCCACAACAATCTAAGGTGAGTTCACAAATATATTTTCGTTCCTACTGTAAACTAGGGGGGTATTGTTTTTTCCCTCCAGAACGTACTCCCTGCCAATCATTCAGCCTTGCAACTACACAACAAGTCTTGTTCAGATGTGCAGACGTGGTAAGAGGAAACCACTATTTCAAATCCACTCGCTTGAAAACATGACACTACAACAATCCCCTAAAGTCTATTCAAAGTTTTCTGGGCATCTCCAAGACAAGAGGATGAAAAGACTGGAACACTGTGTGCTGGTTTGCAGGCATGCAGCAGTTGAATGATCCCATCTTGAGGATCAGGTGCCATAGCAAATTTGACAGCCTCTCTCATCTCCGCATCCTCCTCTGCAAAAATGGCATGCCTGGTCTTCCCCTCCCCAACGCTTGAGAGGGAGCTGGAGAGAGGAAGTGCTGCAGTCAGATCTTGTCTTCGGGCAAAGAGAAGCCCTTCTCGCCGCTGAGAGCGGCGTCAGATCTCAACAGGAAGTGTTGATGCAGCGGAGCTTGCGTGTGATCTTGGCTGATCGCGCTAAGCAAAGGAACTGTCTGGCCGTGGTCACAGATGGTGTTCGGTGCCTTTGGCAGTTTATAGTCTCAGAGCTTCCATTAGCTTTCAGTGCTAACAGTGCTTGTGTTGTAATTAAAACTGGGAGTAGACACCGGCAGCTTGACATGACAATATTGAGCCATTTCGGTTCGTGCATTTTCAGGAAGCCTTCGAGGGAAATTCTCCTGGAAGAGTTTACCTCTAGTGTGGAGTAGATAGATGTTGAGTGTTTAACAAATGATGTCATTCCAGACAATATTACACACATGACGTAGGCCTATCATATAGCCTAGTAACTTTTAACTAAATAATGATGGAGGCACTGCCTGGTAAAGCAGTTGCTGCATGGCCTGGAGGCGCAGGTTCCATTGTATTTCTTTTTTTTCTCTATAAAAAAGATAAGGATGAATATGATGGCATGAAATATGCTATGATGGATAGGAATGCAAAATCATGATTATTCTATTCTCTATGGTCCTGAAGAGCTGCACACCTCCAGGGTTCCCACAGTTCCCTTAAATCACACCTTCAGATCCAGGGGCAGGGTTCTAGAAAACGGTTGCCTCTCATTCAAAAGCCTTCACTGCTAAAGAAGAACGCTTAAATGGTCCAGATGAATTAGCAACACCCAAGTCATTTTCATTGCAAAGGCTACTGGGAAATGGAATTCAGGGAGAGGGAGGAATTCTCTGCACAAACTCCCCCGGGGCTCTGTCAGTGTGGAGGGGGACTGGGGAATTGGTGGGATAGGGGAGGGAGTCGGTTTTTCCAGCGTGCATATCTCTGCTCCTCCACCCACACACTCTTTTCTTTTACAGAAGAACGAAATCCCAGCAGAGGAGTTCCTTCCTCTTCCCAGAATATGTATGTCCTTTTGTGGCAAAGCAGCTCCTCTTAATTAAACAATGGCAAGTATCTGCTGTGTAGCCTGACAGAGGAAGAATGTCAGAAAGTGTAAGCATATCAGACGAGACCCCAGTTCATTAGCAACGTAAAGCTAGAGCAAAAAACAGATATTATAGGAAGAAGAGAGATGTAGAATTATATCTCTGGCAGATACGGTACATGATCCTGGTCTGGCACATACTGAATCCTTGTCACAGAGATTCCAGTGGTAGCTATCACCAAATGTCTACAGTATGTGAGAATGGGAGAGAATTTCATTGAGAGTTTGTGGGATGTTCTCCTCCACCAAACATTATTTATTGGAGACATTGCATTGCCGCTGCTGCCTTAGGCTTCCCCATTATGGAGTAGATGATACATTTCATTCTTAAAGTTATTTGTGAAATGGCCTTGAACAAAGCAACTTAGAAATAAATGGACGATGACGACTTACCAGGTTACCATCTTCAACAACTGCCGAATCCTACATACAATAATGAGTGTGGTTGCTGTACATTTGCATCTCTTAGAAACTGTAATTTTCCAGAGGGACTTGAAGCCCGCATTTTTTGTACACGTCGCATTCAGTACTACTGCCCACTAAATGAATCAACACATAGGCTACAAGCTTGTCAGTGATAGAATATTGCTGTTCAAATTGTTGAATTTAATATGCTAATCTAATGGAATGAAGACTGCGCTATGTACTTCCCTTGTTCCTGATCTATAGATAATTCTACTATGCTGCTAAACAATTAAGTCAAATAGAGAAACACACACAGGTTGGTGGTGGCCGGTAAGGTAAAGTGCATCACAGATTCCCGCCGACACCTTTGCAAATGTGATTTATGCTCACCGCCACAGCATGGGCCCCCAATCTTTAATTACCGTGCAAATTACTCGCCGCTGTAATTCATCAGTACGCAACCTTACCTCGTTTCCACACTTGTTTAATGAATAATTGCTTTCCTGGAAAACCGGCTTCTCCCCGTGTAATGGCAGAGGCCTCTGAGGGTATTGGCCGCTAATGTCGAGCGCGGGCTTGCAAATTCGACTCGAGCCCAGATTGCTACCTGCACTAATGAAATGTACGGCAATGAGGATGAATTGTCTTTAATTGCACAGACCTTTACATCTTCATGTCGCAGGGAATCACGTATCGTAATAGGGCCGTCTGCATCCTCTAATCGTCTACACAGGGAAGCAATCAATGCAGGTTAGCGTTTTATTTTTCAATTCAAACAGTGGAGGATTAAAGGGGACTCGTTGACTGGCTGGGTTGGACCCCAGCTAAACATGAGCCATTGACCATAGCCTCTTCAGTGTTTGTGCGACAAAGCCCACTAAATTAATTATGAGAGGCCTCGTAAAACACAAAGACATTTTACTGGGTGAAGGGCCTTATGATACCCTTGAGTCTGCTGGGTAATACAAATATTTTATCCCCAAATACCTTAGAAACAACCTATTTGAGTCTTTTTGTTTGAACTGTTATACAATGGAACCAATATTATTATTGAATAACTTAAGTTAAATGAATGAATGAATGACCAAAAATAGATCTATTGCTCAAACTTTTATATCTCACTGAATAATCTGGTACTCATGATATTGCACAAGACCAAAAATATTTTACAAAAGACAAATGCCACTACCGCTGTTTATTACACAAACAGTAGCCTGCCGTTTTGTTCTCAGTGGCCCCTGGATTGCACCCCGGGAGCCAGTGGGTCTGCTGGTTGTGAAAATGGCCTTTTGTCCAATCAATTACCAATCAATTACCCAACCGCTAAATTGATTCTCAGCAGTAATCATTTGGGCAGAAATCCCAAATCAGTAGGGTATTTTATGTGTTAATAAGTGAATGTTATATCACTAGGACCTTGGTCACAGTCTACAGCTCTTAAATTCAAATCTCGAATTCGAAGCCAGCCACTGGTTTAAAAAAAAATCTTCCTCTCTAAACAAGGACTGAATTAGACCTGGAACTTCAGGTGGCGCAATTAAATACCAGAAAACCAGCAGTAGTCAGGACCTCGTACGGTAATATCAGAATACCTCTGGTATATACGGTGAAAAGAAAATATAGATGACTAAGCTTGGATTGGTTGGATCATTTTTGCCTTGGAACTACAAGAAGAAAGTGCGTGTACACTGTAGAAGGAAATCAAAGCATTCAATCTACTCTAAACCCTGAGAGATCATTTGCAGAACACACTGATTCTTCAATGCAAGGCTAGTAGCTACACTGTCAATAATTCATCACTTGAAAGTGAAGTGAGAATCGGCACACCAACACACTGGAAAAAAAGAGGTACCGTATACAGTCATAAAATAGTGAATCATGAGTGGGTCTTTAATAGCTCTTCTATGGCCACTATTTATTCACTATGGCACTATGTTGAACTTATAAAACCAATCAACAAATAGCTAACAGCTACAAATCAAAGACCTCTTTTACCACCATTGATGAGGTAGCCTATTATTTGAGATGCGCACACAGTAACTCAGCAACACTTGCAAAAAGTATAAGAGCCAAGACTCTGATGAGAACTCCAACTCATTCCCTTTAGAAGCCAAGCTTCTTACCAGCAGAATAACCCCAACAAAGTATCCCGGACAAGCCTGTGGGTAACCTAGCCTACAGTACCTCTGGGAGAGGGTTTTGAAGTGTAACATTTTCCAGGGTTAACCGGTTGAAAGGCTGTCCGCTAGCTATTTTTAATTGCCTTCAGGGGCCGTTAGCTTGGGTCATTCGTCACGGTGGCTTAGTGCTGTGTCTGCACACCTTGTTCCAAGTCCACACTAGACCTGGGGACCATGCAGACTACGCTGGCCCCACTCAACTCATCCAATCTGGATTGGCGGCTAAGGGAGGGAGGCAGCATCCACAGTAAGATCTGATTATACCTGCCCTCGCGTCAGCAACATTTGTGGGTGCTTGAACTCAAGCGAATCATCTAGGCTGGGAAAGGGAGGTGGTGGCCTATAAAGTGTTGGGTTGTTCGCATTCTTCTAGAACAGTACTTGAGGCCCTCGGTTACATACTGCAAAGCCAATGAGTAGTGTGTTCTTAGCCAAGACTGTGGTGGAGAGATTGAGAACAGAGTCAATTGGAAGTGGTTAGATTTTAATTACTGCTTTGTCCTAGGCAAATATGGAGAGAGTAAATGTGGACTGTGGAGGTCTGTGTTTTTGAACAGGACGTGATTGTGCCCATTGTGATTGTGACCTTAGTCTTCTTCCATTTTTTTTTTTTTGCATATTCTTGGACGGCTCATCTGTTTTGCATTTCCTTAAAGAAAATCATACTTTATTAAATTACTTTGTCCAATAAAAAGTAATTTCTTTAAATGTACTAAACATTATAGTTCAAAAGTGCTATAAACTAGCAAATACATGCGGGACTACAATAACCAAATTGTGTTTTGTTTGTGCAGACAATCATGAGAGTTGATTTGAGGGAAGACTAAACAATGAATCATTTGTATAAAAAAAAAATGTACAAAGCATAACAATTTGGCTATAAGGAATAAGAATACGACATTATCAAGTGTGGGTAATGCTAAAACATCTATCCTGTATGTGCAGCAGGCACAAACACTCTTATATGCCAAAGGTATATTATCATGACTAATTTGAAATCATAGATCAGTTTGAATCTTTCAACATATATCTTCTGAAACAGGAAAACAAGATGGGGAACACAACAAACAGAATATACTGGAGGGATACCTAACCATACCTGACTGAAGGTAAAGAGTCATTTTTAAAAGAGAATGTGATGTATTGTCCCATCGCTCCCTGTTCAGCTGAGCCCTGGGCTGAGCATGGCCCTCAGAGAGACCCAATCCCTGATTATTTTTCACCTTGTTTACGATTGCACACCTCCGCGGCGCTCCTTCCCTCCATCCCTCGCTCAATCTCCCTCTCTGCATGGGCCCGTCTCATTACGTCCATCTCAAGGAGTCAGTCAGCGGAAAGAGGGAGCGAGGGAGGAGATTGAACGAGGGGGAGGCAGGGAGGGGACAGGTAATACAGGGACCGGTAGGGAAAGCACCGGTGAAGAGATAGGAAGAGTAAAAGTCGATAGTTGAGAGTTTGAGAGTAGAGGTTGTTGGATGAGAAAGTGAGAATGTTTGCTGTTTTCAAACTGCTCTCCGTGTTATATTGAAATAACCCCTCTAACCCACAAGCAGATTGGATGGGATATGACAAAAGACAATTTGTAACACTAAGACCCCAATATAAGTCATGATTTGCATGATGACAAGTGTTTAGAAGCTAATGGGTTGTCTTATATAAGACTGCCATGACAACCAGGACAGGGATTGACTAGCCTACATTTCCTCAAAGAACAAGGTGCATTTGGAAGTCAGCATACTCTGACTTCCAAATCAATATTTGAAGGAAAAATAGGTGAGTTGAATCAATAGTCCTATCCACCTTATGCAGCCTGGCAACAAGGGTGCAGGCAATTTGTTGCGGTTGTTTTCCAACTTCTGGCGTGTTGACACACAGGTGGTGATTAAATATAAATGACATGTAAAACCTATTAAATAACGTGCACAGAATTTGAAAGATATGGTAATTCTCTGGTGAGGAAAATTATTGTTTTCAACTAGCATAAGCACTCGGAAGCCGGCGTTAGCGTAATAAGCATTCTCACAGAGATAACATGGTGGGTTAGCTAGTTAGCTTTGTCACACATTAGATTGCAAATATGCAAATACCCAAATGTTATCGACATGAAACATTTTGGAACAGTTTCTGTCTTTTATCATTGACATTCTGTGTCTAACAACATTGCCTTTCAAGCATTGATCTTTAATTGAAAATAATTATAGCCTGTATGGTTAGATACAATCAAATAAGAAACCATTAGATACAGTCAAATAAGATAACTAGCTAACCTGCCATGTTATCTATGGAAATGCTAATTATGCTAACGTTGGCTTCCGAGTGCTTATACTACGTGAAAAAAAAAACGTTTTTAAAAATGTCCTCAACAGAGAATTGAAACATCTTTCTAATTCTATGCACATTATTTAATAGTTTGACAAATGTACTTCATATTTAACTATGATTTCGCTTGTTTGTCAATGAGCCAGCCGGGATTAGAACAACATTTGTGTTCGATCAGGAACTCAGTCAAGCGGGCAGGACTACATAAGGTGAATAGTTTGGAGTGATTCAATCATAACTTCAGTGAAAAGAAGACAATTGTGACTGCACAATGATCTGTTACTAGAGGGACTAAGGTTGTAGCTCAACACAAGGGATTGGCACAGTTGGGCAGAGGTACAAAGCTCAGTGACAGTTGCACTGGGTGTTTTGCCATGTCCTCTGGGTATACTGTAGGATGCTCTCCTGGTGGCACACAATGCAGTGCCAATGCGTTCTGGGTTAAACAGGTTTTGAGAAGCTGTGTGGTGATGTGACATGAATGGGTTTATAAACTGTTCTGTGTGGGCTGGAAAACAAAAAATAGCAGTGCGGCTGTATGTAGCCCATTATAACATACATCTGAAGTGAAAAATATACACAGTATGGAGTGATAAGCAATTATTTCCATAATGATAATAAAGAATACGGAATGCTACAAACCCAATTGATCGGTCATTTTTCTTCCTGTTAAACTATCGTTCAACACATCGTACAGCACTAGCTTATTACTGTACACAGGGGGTGTGTGACTGTGCGTGAAACAATGTGCTGGGAGGGAGATAGAATACAGGGAAATAATAGCAATCTGTCCCCTGTGCTGTCTGCCTAACACCTGTGTGTCAAAATGAGAGGGATCCATTTTTCCACATTACTAGCTGAAACATTACCATGGCACGTGTGCAGAATAGATAAACCTCAAACCTAGGAAAAAAGCCTGGTTTTAGGGGAACAAAACCGATCTGAGACAATGATGACATGTCCAAGTGTGTTGTTAGGTGCATCTCACTAAACTAATGTGGAGATTCTCCCACAAATTTAAATCATACAGTACAATGTCAAGTAATTCATACAGAGGCACTGACATGAAACACCAGGTGTATGGTGTAAATATAACCAATTGTGACTGACAGAGGCAATTTACCTTGGCGGTTCAAAAAAACACAACACATGTTTTTGATGTGACACACTCAACACAACACAATTACAGTGGGGTAGCTGTCCTGTAGTCAGTACAGTACATTGATTAAATTGGCCTTACCGTATTCTTTATGTTGTTCCTCTTTCTGTACAACACAGCTAACATAACATAACCCTCTGCCCCACCAGAGAACCAGTGTCCCAGAGAAACTTTTTTCTCGCCACAGTTAGGACAATTAGCTCGCCACTTTCCCTGTTTCTGGAGCAGAACGAATTAAAGCTGAAAAAGAGTTCCTTCATTATCCATGCACAACGTGTCTACCGAATGTATGCGAGGATATAAAAAGGCTTCTGCTGGATGTGACAATTTTCTAAACCTATCCATTACGCTGTCTTGTTTTATTCAGAAACTTCTGGAATTGTGTTTTTGTTGTTTTTTCTGTTTTAGAGTATCTGGGTTACTTCTGCATGTTGTGATTGAGTCATTTACTTGCTTGTCTTAGTGGTTACACTTTATTTTACAGTATTACTTATTAGCTAGGATGTAAGTACTTTTAATATGGCAATTTATTTAATTTTTTTTAAGCACCACTAAGCATATTTTGGAAGCAGGAAGTTGCGATAATGCTGAACTGAATTAAATCTTTGTTAATACTTTTTAGTATTTTTTTCTACCGTGACTCTGGGTATCACCATTTAAAGCCAAGGAATAGAAATAGTAGGCTTTTTATTGAATGTCGAGCATTGGAAAATGAATGACTCAATGGGTGTGTTTCTACCCCTGGATAATTCCAGTCTGTCTGAACACGGAAACAAGAGATGATCAAGCTGAGGGTAAACATATCTGCAGGTGCAGCAAATGTTTTTAATCATAATTCGTTGAGTCATGCTGGCTTCAGCTGACGCAAGAGGAGACACCTGCGATGCACTGTGCTTCTGAACACTTGAGAATCCCAATATTGTATTATTGGGCAAAACTAGCCTCTGCTACATTTTTGGCAGGTTGGCATTCATTATCATGAATCTTGTCCTGGAGGCAGCTCTACAGAATGGCTAGCTAGCACTAGCTAGCAAAGCCAAAAAGTCATAAAATCGGATTTTAAACCTAACCTCAGCCTGGTCTTATAGACTGGACGTAACAGAGTAAAAGTAGATTTGGGACACTCAAATTGATATGATATGTTACGTTTGGTGTGGTTACATAAGACAGATGGTTACTTAGGGCAAAAATGAAAGTAGGGCGGTTGGTCGGGGTGGATGGGTCAGAGTATAACGCAAACTTCTAGCAACCTAAAGGTTACGAATTCAAATCTCATCACGGACAATTTTAGCATTTCAGCTAATTAACAACTTTTCAACTACTTACTTCTTTTTAGCTACTTTGCAACTACTTAGCATGTTAGCTAACCCTTCCCCCAACCCTAACTCTTTTAGCCAAAACTTCCCTTAACCCTAAGCCTTTTAGATAACCCTAGTCTTAACCTAACTCCTAAACTTAAACCTAACCCCTAGTCTAGCTAACATTAGCCAGCTAGATAACGTTAGCCACCTAGCTAGAATTCATAACATATAGTACGTCTAGAAAATTCAGAACATATTGTACTTTTATAAATGTGTAGCAAATAATACAAATTGTAATTCGGAACATATATGAAATGTGTGATGGACATCCATAAATTAATACATACCATACAAAACACTATAAATCAAGTTAGAGTAGCTTGTCTAACTATCTTAGCTGGCATGCCTGCTGTCAAGGTTGCTAGACTTTAGAAAAGCAAGCAATTACTTAATGTACTGAAGAAATTCCTTTTAATCTTTTAGCCATATTTTTGCTGAGATGCAGAGAAGCATTCTAGTTTATTTAAAAAAAAGACTCACCAGTCAGGAGGATACAGACAGCTCAAGAGGTATGTTTAGATATGCAGACAAATACTTGGTTTAAATGTAATCTGGCACCTTATGAGAATATCATGATATATATGTATTCATGATGATGCCATGATGTGCCTTTATGAATGATGGGTGTCATGATCCCATGTACTATGATGCAATATCCTTGTAACAATTGTCTGTGGAAGAGAGTGTGGACCAAAGCACAGCGTGGTACGTGTTCATACTTTTATTTCAACTGAACACTGAAATAACAAAGAGAATGAACGAAAACCGAAACAGTCCTGTCAGGTGCAGAAAGACACAAAACAGAAAACAACTACCCACAAAACACAGGTGGGAAAAAGCTACCTAAGTATGGTTCTCAATCAGATACAACGATAGACAGCTGCCTCTGATTGAGAACCACACCCGGCCAAACACACAGAAATAGAAAACATAGAATGCCCACCCCAACTCACGCCCTGACCAAACCAAAATAGAGACATAAAAAGGATCTCTAAGGTCAGGGCGTGACAATCCTAGACATGTTATTGCAGTATATTGAGATGTGTGATTTCCAACAGTCAGAATGACACCCTCATTAACAATTGAACAGGTAAAGAGGTATGCGTAGATAACCTACGCAGAAAAATTGACATATATTTTTTACATAGAATTAGGCAAAATGATTATAGCTCTAGATTGCAGGAGAAAACTGTTTCAGGTGTTTGAAAAATACTACATTCTCTGACTTTCCACTCCATCTTCATGTACTTCGTGCCGCATCTAAAATAATGGGTGCATTACATCCCTGGCTGCATAATTGGGCCAATGAAATATTAACAGTATTTTAATATTTCAGTGCAAATAACGAGGTCTCTTGACCTCTGTATTTAAATGTGAATTTAGGGGCATTTTTCCCCTTGTCTCTTTCTCATTTCCTGAGAAACTTTGGAGAGTGATGAAGAACCTGTCGTTACATAATAAATGAACAGAATAGAAGATTCATCAAGAAAATGAGTCATAAAAGCAAGTGCTTATTGTGAAAATGTTGAATCCATCAAATTAGAAAATGTTTGAATAGCTGGCAAATCAATTTCATTTGAAACCTTTCTAAATATACAAGCACATCTAATACCTCAGGGAAGTAAAAGTATTTCCAGGTGAAAAGGTGAGGAGTGTGTGCATCTGAGTATGTGTGTGTGTGTGTGTGTGTGTGTGTGTGTGTGTGTGTGTGTGTGTGTGTGTGTGTGTGTGTGTGTGTGTGTGTGTGTGTGTGTGTGTGTGTGTGTGTGTGTACGTACGTATGTTTGTCTGTGGAGAGAGTAAGGTAAAGGGTCGGGCATGAAGCATCTGACAGCTTCATCAAAGAGGGACAAACACCGACGCCCAGACACAGGCTGAAGGTCGGCCACGCCGTAATGGCTGGCCCCAGCTCCCATTTGTCTAAATCAGGACGTGTGCGTTTAGCAATCAGCCGCAGGTAAAAAGGCATTTGGCTGGCTGTCATACCCAGTCACCTTCATCCACGCCTGTATCGCCCAGTAACCCTGTCAGGCAGGAGGCTGGACGCAGCCCGACTCAGGTAGCACAATAACTCTTATCATCAAGAGCAGCGGCGAGCCAGATAGACACGTTATTATTCTGAGACACACATTCCATCCCAGTACGGCGGGTGGAACACAGAAAGAGAGAAAGAGGGGGAGACAAAGGAAGAGAGGGTTAGAGGTAGAGGAGTGGGAGGGGGGACGGGAAAAGATAGGCGGGTGTTCAGTAGAATCAAGCAGAGAAAGGATGAGAGAAGAATGGAGAGATGGTACAGCTGGGGAGATTGGGGTAACGAAAGACGATGCAAGAAGAAAAGGGGAAGGAGAATGAAAGGAAGGAGAAATAATGGCAGGTAGATTTAAAGAGGGAGATGGAATGAGAAGGAAAATAAAATATGAAAAAACTGAAGGGAAGAAGATAGTGAGTGCAACAGCTGAGTATACGGGTGAAAGAGAGCTAATTCTCTGAGGTGAGAAAATGGTTAGGCCTATGTGTTCGGACACAAACACAGACACATCCTCATGAGTACATAATTCATCAAGAGGGACTGAGGTGGATATTGATCTTTTTGAGGTAAACAATATTTACCCTGCACACATGCATTTCTCACCTGCAATCAGATACTGCGCAAATTACCTTTTGCCGATTTGTAATTATTTAAGGGAATGATTTCCTGGCAAAGCAGCCCTATTGATAAAATGTATTTTTTAACAATGTGTTGTTTAGCTGTGTGAGGCATCTTTGGCAGTAAGTACAGGGCAGTGTTACATTTAACTGTTTGCTTTCAGTAATGAGACACAGAGTAGAGTAGACATTAGCAAGTCAGTTTGCCTAAGACCTGGACTGGTTCCATTCTGTTTCTCATTTCAAATCCAATAAGCACTACAAATACACCTTGTTATTAAATGGTGACCGAATTGCACAATACAGACGCAGGCTGAATGCAAAAGTGATTTGATAACCACTCTACCACATATTTTCCTCATCTCCATCTCTATGACAGCCACCAGATGACTTGGACTTTACCTAGCCTGTTAAATCTAAAAATATACTTTTTACAGAGTCAGTTTTACCACTGAGGCTTCCCATCTCAATACTTCACAGAGCTATCTCTCTGCCCTGCCCACGCACACTGACACCACGGTCGCCCCCAGCTCACTAAGGGAGCAAAGAGGCAGGATTAAATACCTTCAGAGACTAGGCGTGGGTAACCAATGATAGGGGCGACCTCAAGCCCCCCATTTCCTGGGAGAAGACTTGAAAGCAAAGTGACCATGTCAGGGACAGGATGTCCCTCTCACGACATCCAAAGTCTCTACCTAAGCCTCCCTGCCCTCTACCCCCTCCACCCCTTTTCCCCTGGCCTGTATAAGCCCAAGCACCTGGCCACAACTGGGAGAGGGGCCAGCAAGTTACACACTGCTCTTTTTATAGACACTCGCTGAAGCTCAGCCAGAAATGTGGACCAAGCATTAATCATGAATTTCAATTTGCCACTAATTTCATTCATCTCCGTCTGTGATACCTCTGGGTTTGTGATTCCAGATTTTTAAGTGCCACCACAATCCCATTGGTTGGTTTGATTGCATACCTGAAGGGTATAGAAGCATAAACAGTCGGAAAATATGTGTAAATTACTTTCTCTGGGTAAATGCAGGGTTTTTCAACAAAATGCAGGGTATGTAAGTCAATGCAATATACTGAGGATACCACTAAGACTGTCTGGTTAAGTTTGGTCAAGTCAATAATTAATTGGACAAAGGACAACCCACAGAGTAGCCGAATAAATCTCTTAAAAAAGTTACATACTGGAAGGAATAATCTAGTATCCAATGCAGCAGACATTACTGAAGTCATGTTGTTTCTTTTGAATCTGGCCTTTTGTATTTGACCTTCTCTTGAAATTCTGTAGAACCCATTTCCTCCCAAACACTACATATTTCCTAGCCTGAGCAAGACCTAGTCCAGTGATATGATCGTCTTTAAAGGATAGCCTAGCTCAACAGTATTACCAAAATGACTACGCTCATTCAGCAGTCCTCTACTTGCAAACAATATAAAAAACAACTGTAAAATCACCATTTACAAAGATGTAGTAAGAGAAAGGTTTTAAATCATATCCTGTCCAACAATAAATGGTTGACTTGTAATAAAGTCAGAAGTGGGAAATTTGTTGAACAATTTTCCTTTCTGGTGTCTCTGAGATTTATTTCCTATAATGAAATGAGGCAGATGATGAAGACTTCAGGAGGTATTCGTCTCACACCTGTTCTCTCACATCTGACCATCTCCCTGTCTGACGAACCCCCTGGGGTCTGACCTGCAGTTGGAAATATAGTCAGATACGTGCTGCGTCTGGTAAACAGACACAGTGGGTGCTGCTGGCATTGAGGAGAAGTAGAACTTTAGATATTCCGAGATATCGGCCGACACAAAGACAGATGATTCCAAAAGAGATAAATAGACAGAAAGATGAGCAGACAGAAGGTAATGTTCCTGACGCATTCCTTCTCTTTGCCTGAGGGACTATGCATGTGTTTATCGAGCATCAGCAAGTCCTTTTGTTTTGCTTAGTCCGACGTTGCCCCCTGTCTAAGGCTCCAGTGGTTTACATATTCCATTCGCTGCCCTGAGACGCCGCTGGGAGAGGAAAAATAGCCCTTGGTGCGGTGCATCTTGCTTTGTGCGGTTCACATAGCAACGGGACCCTCTAACCTCTAGAGGTCGGTCACCCGGGAATTCTGGGAAGCTCAACTGTCAGATCTGGCAGCCACTCAGGCGTGGAGTATGAACCGGGGGGAGAAAAAGACCAGCGCACACACTGTAGAAACTAGTGCTCCACACACACACACACACGCACACACACACACACACACACACACACACACACACACACACACACACACACACACACACACACACACACACACACACACACACACACACACACACACACACACTATAAAAAAATCCGCATCCACCTCTCCATAACTGCCTCAACCCTCCCTGGTGACTCAGTTTGATCCCAGGGATGAGATTGCTTCCTTGCAGATACTGTACCCTGTCTTAGTATGGGCTGTTTTACCAGGGTTAAATTGATACCCCAGGGAGAAACTGGGGGGTAAGGGATCAATGGGTATGAGAGAGGGGGTGTCAAGGGATGCAATTAATCTCTATCAAAATGCTCCTTTTAGGTGTAATTAGAAATTATCTCAACACGGGGAGATGGGAGAGCCAGGATTACAGCGATGAGGACAGGGTGACATCTGTATACTGAGACAAGGGGTAATTTGTCTCTCTAACGAGGATGTAATATTGATTGGGATGCAGGCTGACTGAGATCATGCAGTACCTCACTAGCATTTTATTTTACAGTCAAATTGATTGTCAAAGACAGAACAGGAATAACAAACACTGGCAACGCAATCTAGCCTGCATGTGTTTATCATACTCTTACAATAAAATGTTCACTGTGATGATAAAAACATTTCTTTCAAAATTTATATTTTGATATCTAGCCCTACTAAAATAATATATGCCATTTAGCAGACACTTTTACCCAAAGCAACTTACATTCATGCATGCATTTGGGTGGTCCCAGGAATTGAAACAACTAACCTGGCGTTACAAGCGCCATGCTCTACCAACTAAGCTACAAAGGACTATGTTACCAGGGCAACACCTACATTCTACAAAGACCTAGCCCAATAATAGACTAAAGGAGCCTAACGTTACTCCTTATAGTCCAAGGACCTTACATGTTCTGTTAAGAGGTGAATTGACTCAGGCATCCAAAACAGCCAAATACTCCATCTAAACTAAAATAGTTTCTCAATTGTGGTACGGTTCTAGACACATAAAGTGCTCTACTTTCATGTCTTCTGTCGGTTTCCGTAAACGAGCGCTGTAACAAATATGGCTGTGTGTGAAGCCTAACCTTTAAAGGTATGTAGTAATTGTTTTATTATTTCTCGCTGTTGTGAAACATATGTTCCTTATATTTACAAAACCACACCGCAAGCATTGCATTTTAACATTCAGAATGAGTGTCGGGGCTCTTAACAAATCCCCCGGCCAGAAGATACTATCACCAATAGGCGCTAAAGGTAATTAGCGTCTATGAATGGGTTAAGTGCACAGTAATCAACGATTGAGACATATGCTTAACCGACGTATCCAAATGTGCAACACTCTAGTGAATGCTATAGGTGAATGTTTGGGTGGAGGCCCTTAATTGCTTGGGGCCTCATTGGGGCTGCAGGGGCCTCCGGTAGTACACCAGTGATTGTCAGTACTGTAATTTTCAAGGCAAAACCTGGCCAAAAACAGGCAATCGTTTTATTTGATGGAGAGCACTGGTTAGACTCCAAAGACAAGAGGTAGCGCTAAAGCATGTACTATACAGGCCTACTTACTTAGAATTCCGGCGGGTTACTTCCTGATAAGGCTCTTTATCCTCGTGAGCCGAACCTTCCTCATTGGCTCGTAGCAGAGTCATGCTATCGTCTCTAGGCTTGGGTCATTGTGTCAAAAGACATATCTCACTCACTATATATCACTCTCACTAGCAAAGGTAGAAAGAGTGACATGACATTCCCGAGCCTGCATCTCCAGCAATTAATAGGGCGTTCGACATCATTAGTCTCGGTGAACATGAATAAAACAGAGTGTTTGAGTGGGCCACGAGAGGTGATTTAAATGCAAAGAGGCCTGGGTTCCCGAGCAATCCATCTCATAAACCTGATTTTGGAGTAAATGTTTGATTCATAATCGCCTGGTAATGACTTTCCCGCCAAAAAGGAATTGCGTCAGAGTCAGATTTAATCCGTACCTTGTTCAGATGATATCCTATCAAAGCCTGGAGGGGTGTTCCTAGGTACCCACGCGATGGCTTACGGGTAAGAGGAAATGACAACCACCTATAAAAGGCTATTATGAAATCACACCGTTTAAGGAATGACTTTCAGTTTCATTTCCCTATGTCCTCAAATTGCAGGCATATTAGCCTATACACACAGGTAGACTCTTCCAAGCGTGTCGACTTTGGCAAACAACACAGACAGGTATGACATGCATGGTGCACAAACAAGCATATTTTCTTTCTCGTCCTCTCTCTCACACACACAGAGACTAAGACAGACACAGACACACACACTAACACTTTCCTCATAGCCAACACCCATATTTCACCGTAGCTCCAAAGGGCCTCCTCCTGTGACAATCATTAACTGTGTGACAAGTTCCAAATCGTCAACCCACACAATGTTGTCAGATTTCACTGCTTATGAGTTTTTCAGCTGCGGTGCAGCTACCTGACAGGAGGCGTCAAGGAGACTGCAATAAGCAACCCAAGCCTCTCCATGGCACCATGCCTCAAATAAATAGAGTACAGATGTAGGATCTTAATTGGATCACCCTGTTGCAGGAGTACTTTACTGCAATCCAGGACCTGGAGTAAGTAAATTGTAAATTGTAGTCTATTTGAGGATTAAAAAGGCTTCTGAAGTCTGTAATTTCCACTTTGAAATTTCAGACTTAATTTCCCCTTATGAAAAACGTATCAACGCCTGCAAAAATGTCCATTAACTGTAATCCAAATAATAATTCACATATCCAGGATTATTTTCCTTCTGTAGCAAACTGGCTCAAATGAACACCCTACATACAGTACGTAGTGTGGTGCCGATTTGTTTCTTTAAAGAGGAAACATGACGTCATACAGACACATTGGATAAGCTAAGATCAATGAAAACATTACTTGGAAATACTAGCAAGGTCAAGCGCTCGGTTCAATACTATTCGAGCCTTCTGCCCTGCCACACTTGTCGTTTTACCTTGAACTACACTAGAACCTATTGCTCCTGCCCTGTTCAGTGTAAGGAAAAGGAAAATATGACCTTTTAACAACAAACGTTCTTGCATTTATGATTCATACCATGGCCATACCTGTTCATGTCCTGTGTTGAGTGCGTATGCAGTTGTGTGTTTGTTTATGTGAATTTGTTCAGACCAAAGACAACTCTGCATTAGCGTTCAAAATGAATAGGAATTGTGTGGCGTTCATCACCAGCTACTGTTCCTCAGTTGAACAGCTCATTCTTGCTGTTGATAGACATTTATGAGAAAGAATTGTACAGTAACTGTTGATTACTGGACTAGGTTGAACCAGGACATACATTCAAAACAGGGAACATGCAGTACATGAACAATGATCACAATGTTTTGCTAAGTTTTGCCTCCGTGCATTACACAAAAAGTAGCCTTATACTGTATTTCTCTAAATTCTTCATTGACTGAAATTCCAACGTCCAAACCAGCAAGAACAGGGCTGTCCAATCCAGACGATATGGAGATCAAACACCATACCAGCCAGCCAAGACGACCCGCGGCAGCATGTGCTACCCGCTACCCCCAGCCGGCTCTTGAAAGGCGACACAATTCCGATAAATGTATTCCTGTCAACATTGCTGCGATGCGTTTTTAATACAGCCCCCAGAGGATTCAGGGCACAAACAGGCAGAGTCAAACTCAATTTCTCACTGCAGAAAGAGAGACGTGACAACTGCCTTATGCAGGTCAGGGACAGTCAGGGACTAGCTGTCCAGGCAGCCCGTCTGGCCCCAGTTAGATATGGCTGAGGAAGCGATGTCCTATGAACCACCATGTCCTGAACAGGTTAGTGGGGATCTCAACTCCAGGGACTAAAAAGTCAATAGCATGCTGTGCCTATGTATTTCTCGTTTTATAGTTTAAATAGACTCAAAGATCAGTGAACGTTTATGTCATGGTAACTGGGCGAGCTTGCGTCAAATATGAGTAGATGCTTGCAGGATCACATCTAATCTCAAATTTGTTTTTTAAAATGACCTGGTAACAAGGGTTATGAAATATGGATGTTAAAATGGACAGATGTCAGCTTTTAGGTCAAAATGTAATTTAGAGCTCCTTCAATCATTAAATAATAATCAATGTGGTTCTGTGTGTCATACCTTACCATACCTTTAATATCATGGCAGAAAGTACTCATGCCAATTGACTTAGTCCACATTTTGTTGTGTTATAGTCTGAATTCAAATAGGATTTTTCTCACAAATATACACAGAATACCCCATAATGTCAAATTGACATTATTATAATTTTTTGCTAGTTTATTGAACATTTAATACAGAAATATATCATTTGCATACGTATTCACACAACATAAGTATTCACACATTACAACATGGAGTCATCTTGGATAAATCTGTATCAGTTTTGCACATCTGGATTTGGGGATTGTCTCCCATTCTTCCTTGCTGATTTTCTCAAGCTCTGTTAAATTAGATGGAAACCGGTGGTGAACAGCAATCTTCCAATCTTTCCAGGGATTTTCAATGGGATTCAAGTCTAGGCTTTGGCTGGGCCATTCAAGGACTTTCACATTCTTGTTCTGAAGCCATTTCAGCGTTGCTTTGGCTGTATGCTTGTCATTGTCCTGTAAGAACGTAAAACGTCAATCTTCACTCCCGGTCTAAGGTCATTCATTATACACTCTAAAGCAGGTTCTCATCAATGATTTTCCTGTATTTGGCTCTATTCATTGTTCCTTCTATCATTAGCAGTCTCCCATTCCCTGCCGCTTTACCATAGTTCTTTGCATTCAAGCCAAAGAGTTACATTTTTGTCTCATCAGACCACAGAATATGTTGCCTTATGCTCTTAGGTTTTTCACTTGCCTTTTTCTCTGGAGTGACTTCAGTCTGGCCACTCTACCATAAAGCACAGATTGGTGAAGTGCTGTAGAGACTGTTGTCCTTCTGGCAGGTCAACCCATCTAAACCAAGGAAATCTATAGTTCTGCCAGAGTGGTCATTTGGGTTCTTGGTCACCTCCCTGACCAAGGTCCTTCTTAACTGGTAACTCAGTTTGGTCGGATGGCCAGCTCTAGGCAGAGTCTGGGTAGTTCCATATTTTTTCAATTTCTCAATGCTGGAGACCACTGTGTTCTTGGAAACATTCAACACTCTAAAAATGGTTTTATACACTTCTCCAGATGTATGCTTCATCACAATCTCTCTGTGATCTACGGACAGTTCCTTGGACTTCAGGGTATAGTTTTTGACTGACATGCACTGTCAGCTGTGGGATCTTATATAGACAGGTGTGTTTCTTTCTAAATTATGTCCAAACAATTGAATTGGCCACAGTTGGATGATCAAAGGAAATTGGATGCACCTGAGCTCAATTTGTAGTGTTATATCAAAGGGGTGTGGTTATTTACGTAAATTAGATATTTCTGTATTTCGCTAAAATAATTTGCTAAAATGTCTAAAATCATGTTTTCACTTTTTCATTATGGGATATTGTACTGTATGTAGATGTATTTAATACATTTTGAATTCAGGCTGTAACACAACAAAATGTGGACAAAGTCAAGTGATATGAATACTTTCGGAAGACACTGAATATATTTGATTTCAGGGCACAGGCACAGTTTCATAAAGTACCAAATGTTGTTTGATGTAGCTAACCGTCATATGAAATAAACTGTACTAATCGCTGATTGAGATGGTGATAAGACAACAGAACGATGCCGTCTAACGCAGTACTGGACATTTGTGGAGACCTGTCCTGCGGGTCTCATGGGTGGAATGTTATTATTAATCATTTTCATAACTTAATAAAGATTCTTAGAAAAAAAAACGGATGAATATCCGGTGTTTCGATGTCAAACAGTTTTGTTATATTTCAGTCTTCTGTGATGTATATAAAGTGTAATATTGGGATGCAAACTCAAAATGGAATACATTTCAACTCTATATCTGACATGGTACAGGTGTCTTCTTTTGTTAAGCCCATAACCATGTGTGTGAGGTGTAAACTTCTGTTTCAAAGTAGATTTGATTTGACCAAGAATCACTCGGTTTGACCCTGATTTAGCCAACTGCAGTAAAAGGTTAACAGAAATGGCACCAGATCAGTTCCCAATCTGTCAGATGGAGTTGACACAACCAGAGTGCTGACAGGACATAATGAGTTATGAACAGATCCTGTTTTTGTCCACACCTGACCAATCTACACCATCAATACCTATTGGGGGCTAAAGAGGTTACACTCCAATGCGTCACATTGGACCTGATAGGGCAGTGATGAGGCAGTGTTGAGTTAACACTGCATGCCAACAACATAACATTAAACAGACTTCACCACACCTTAGTAACATATTTAGTCTCATATCAGTGGAAGTGTGCACCTGCCTTAAAGTTAGCCTCCATAACTGATTCTAGACACCGTAGCCAAAGCATTTGCATTAGGCACTTCTCAGAGGGATAGACATGACTAAGATCAATGTGGATTTGAGGTGCTACACGAGAGATATTGGAGATTGCCCTGGCTTGCCAAACTTGGGACATGGCCAGCAGAGTACTTGAGTGCTTACAGTGGTACCACTGCAGTGACAGTGAGCTCCTTCAGACTACAGTGTAGAGTGCTTTCCCTTATGGTAAATCACCGCCAGTCCATATTCATAATCATTCCCATTAGTCTTTAGCCAAACTGCCCTTTACCTCCATTTTGGCCCTCAATTAGTCTTCCTGTGTACACTTTGCTGTAGCTACTTGCACATCAGCACTCGTGGACTGCTGGGAAGCTTTAAGTGGTCCTTTAGAAGTAAAAAGCTACTCGGGGGTAGAGGGTTGTAAGTCCTTCATGGAACAGAAAATAAACTGTAAGAACAATGAAAAAGAAAAAGCAGCTGTGTAAATGCCATTATCTAAAGGGATTCATTGTGGAGTGATTGTGTGTATCTGCATGCCAAGCCCACATGACCTCGTTTGATTTCAGTTCCAATATATATATATTTTTCAAACAATGCAACACTTAAGGGTAAATCATGCAAATTATACTTACTAAAGAGCTTTAGTACAATGCATAATTGCACTAATGCCCAATGGAAACAATGAGAACATTTCCAGCATTTCTGATTTTCTGAAATCTGTTGTTATATTGGCCCTTTCTTCACAACCCTTCACATTGTTTTGCACCCTGCTATCATCCAGAAGGCGAGGTCAGTACAGGTGCATTAAAGGTGAGACTGAGAGACTGAAAAACAGCTTGTATCTCAAGGCTATCAGACTGTTAAACGGCCATCACTAGCACATTAGAGGCTGCTGCCCTATATACATAGACTTGAAATCACTGACAACTTTAATGTTTACATATTTTGCAGTACTCATCTCATATGTATATACTGTATTCTATCAATTTTTACTGTATCTTTACTGTATCTGCCCAAATATTTATATATTCTTAATTCCATTCCTTTACTTAAGATTTGTGTGTATTGTGTGTAGTGTTGGAAAATTGTTAGATATTACTTGTTAGATATTACTGCAGTGTTGGATCTAGAAACACAAGCATTTCGCTCCACCCTTAATAACATCTGCTAAACACGTGGATGTGATAAATACAATTTGATTTAATTTGATTGTTCCAAGTGATCTTGGCCCTAGTCTCTCGTATTTGTTATGGGTGCCGAGATTATCTTCACCCTTGAACCCATCATGCATGATCCTCCTTTAAGTTCATGTGCCCACTGCTCTGTTCTGACGAGAGGTAGCTTTGGTCTTGGCCAAGGGATGTTGTTTCATTAGGTCTGACCGGAAACCCTGTGATTACACACTTCCAAGAGGATGATAAACCCAAGGTTCATGATGCCTTTCTTAGGTGCCTCTCTCTCTCTCTCTCTCTCTCTCTCTCTCTCTCTCTCTCTCTCTCTCTCTCTCTCTCTCTCTCTCTCTCTCTCTCTCTCTCTCTCTCTCTCTCTCTCTCTCTCTCTCTCTCTCTCTCTCTCTCTCTCTCTCTCTCTCTCTCTCTCTCTCTCTCTCTCTCTCTCTCTCTCTCTCTCTCTCTCTCTCTCTCTCTCTCTCTCTCTCTCTCTCTCTCTCTCTCTCTCTCTCTCTCTCTCTCTCTCTCTCTCTCTCTCTCTCTCTCTCTCTCTCTCACACACCAATGAAAGGATCATAATGTAATTAAAGCTGAAAGATTGTTTTAGGTCTGTGTGAATTTTTTAAAATATTTAAATTAAATGGAATCTCACCTCAGAGAGTACTGACATTTGAGACCATTTATAGAAGCTGACATTTAAACTAATCTCAATCAAATAATCTGGGTCTCGGCGCTAAACTAATCTGATTAACCCTGGAATCAGAGCGCTGTGCAGATCAGTGAGTCCAGATATGAGATAGCATCACCGGCAACCCCCAAGCCTGAAAATAGAATCAACTCCTCATAATTCCATGTTTACCTTGCATATTCTACCCCAACAGGCTCTCAGATTTGATTGAATACAGACACTTATCCTTTGTCCTTTGTGAAATGCATAGAGTCAATTAACATGAGCCCAATCAGGAGGTCATGTCTAAGTGTATAATGGTTTGTTCGGTAGTTCATCTGAGTGGTTTAGGACATTGACACCGTCACTAAAAGGTGTTTCAACTCTAAGTCTGCGTGTCCTTATTTGGTTTACAGGTTAGATCGGATTGAAATGTGTAGAGAAGAAAGGAAATGTAGTGATCCATGCAAGAGACTCGTTTCTCTGGTTGAACAGATAGTCAGATCCTCAAAGAATATCCTCCTTACATTGCAATCTGCTAGGTACAGTAGGACACAACATCCGAGACTTGTTAAGAGTCTTGAAAGAACATTAGTTCAGGCTGAGTTCAATTTCTTTTGTGCACGATAGTCAATCAGCTAGATCAGCTCACTGAACAAATTCCCATGCTTTCACACTGCACTCCTTCACATGATTAACATCCTACACCTCAGTACCTAAAATGGTTCCTAAACCCAGAACACACTCAGTTTGACTGTTACAGGCCGAGCCTGACACTATTGTTCCAGAGCACTAGATAGACAATAAGATAACACAATCTGAACCATAAAACTATTCCGTTTGTGATTCCACAGAGTATAGATCCACAAGCCAAATGCCCCCTGATCCTCTAACTGTAATATTTCCACAGCTCTACTATGAGTGTGTTTTTGACTAGAGGCGATGGTCGTTACAGACGAATACAGGGCAATATTGCAATACTTGACGTGGAGCTTATCCCTATTCCCAGAGTTAGAATGGAGAATTGACTAAACGCTGCAGTGAGCTTTACTGCAATATTGTTTCTTTTCTTCTTAACTAAATTTGTTTCCAATCCCGCGCCCCTATATTTGTTTCCGCAATGATCTCATTGTCTTCTCTTAAAAACACACAAAGCAAAGAGTTTGAGTAATCTGTGTTTTTGCATCCATTGAAAAGCAGCAGAATGTGGTTGTTTAATATGGGTTGGATACTTCAAAGCAGTGATGAATTCCTTTGGGGTTTGAGTTTAAATGTTTATGTTGGGATTTTTTTTATCCTTCCCCTTTATTTTTGAGAGCAGGCCTCCAATCCAGCTCTTTCCCCCCCATGTCACAATTCAACAAATAATTTGCTGACAAATAATGTACACAGAGCACATTTACATATAAATTAAACCCAGCTATTTCCAGACAGAAATTGATTTTTATGAGTCCATAACTTCAATTTATGACAGTAATAATGACAGTGTTGCTGTAAAATAATGACAATGGAACTTCATTTACAGACGCATCTATGTTCCCAATATCCTGGGTAGACATCTGCATCCACCATTTGTGACAAATAGATTAGTTCTGAGCGGAGAAAGCACTTGCTCCCGTTTGGAGAGCGTCGTATTGATTGATGATTGATATTTGGCAGTCTTACCTGGAAAAAAGTGACTTAATGCTTTCTCTGCCTACAAGCACAGAGACTCAGGGCTGTCTCATGTGTCTGTCTTCCCAATGTCTGGGAAGGTGAAAATCGACCTCAGTCACGTCCCCCTCGTGTGTGTATTACCTTGAAATACTGAGTTATAAAGGACATGCTACACAATAGCACAGACAACTCTAATTCATCTACAGTTTGCCAACACTATGATTCATGAAACATTCACATATATTAATAATTGATTGAACTCTTGAAGTAATTTGCATACAGAAAATAAATGTACTGCTGTATGGAACAAGAGGACACAAGGAAGGGATTATTTAAAGATGAGCAACCCTCAAGCCTCTCATCCTCTATCTTCCACCAACAGAGTTACAACTCACCCCGCCTCCTCCAAAGACATTTGCTTTTATGCAATGAATTACTATTTACTAGTGTTTGTCTGAGAGTTGTCTTAATGAAGTCCTGCTGTGATGTAGATGACACAGAGAGACATTCTAAAATCACATTTACTCCTGTTTTTAGAGCAGCGAGGCTGATTCAGGTGTGTGAGGACTGCACAACACCACTGCTGCTCTGTTTGTACTATCTGCTTTAGGAATACAATGGAGTACGACGTTTCAAAGTAAGTCTATAAACACTTGAACGTTTGGGCCTTGTATGTTGATTCGTATGAAGTATTTTTAATCCATCATTCATTTCTATTTTCAAGGTGGATCGAGGCCAATTGGACAAGCCATTGTTTAAAATTATTATTATTTATGGTGATGTTACTGAAGCAAAGGCTATCATAAAATAAAAATGACTCACTGTCTGACTCAGCAGTATTTCAAGGTAGGAAATAACAATGAAAACATTTAGACATGCATGAACTAATCACACTCATGTAACTCAGACATCAATAGGATTTAAAATAAAATATGTGACCGTTACGTTTCAGAATAACAGATTTAATAACTGAAGCGCTATAGATTAGATAGGCATCATCACACAGCCCATCTGTAAACAGCCCATCTATCTACCTACCTCATCCCCATACTGTATTTATTTATTTATCTTGCTCCTTTGCACCCCAGTATCTCTACTTGCACATTCATCTTCTGCACATCTACCATTCTAGTGTTTTAATTGCTATATTGTAATTACTTTGCCACCATGGCCTATTTATTGCCTTAACTCCCTTATCTTACCTCATTTGCACTCACTGTTTATAGACTTTTTGTTTTCTTTTATTCCACTGTATTATTGACTATATTTTGTTTATTCCATGTGTAACTCTGTGTTGTATGTGTCGAATTGCTATGCTTTATCTTGGCCAGGTCGCAGTTGCAAATGAGAACTTGTTCTCAACTAGTCTACCTGGTTAAATAAAGGTGAAAATAAAATAAAATAAAAACATGCTAAATTCACATCGGAAAGGAAATTCCCTGCAAGGATCAAAGAGGAAGTAGCAAACTCACAGAGGGGTTGCTGTGTCAACGGGACCACAAGGCCCTCCTAAAGGCTTTTATTCCTGTTGGCTAATGAAACAGTAAACACACCCCTGGGGTGGGTCTCAGTGTCTATTGATTGCAATTTGACATGGCTGCAATTGTGCCTGTAGATTGCCCTCACTGTGGCATGGGGATATGATTAGGTCTGGTGTAGTGTAATGAGAAAAATAAATAAAAGGACGCTTCAACTACACATCCGGGGCCACTAGCATGCAAATCGGAATGCACCTCCACAGCTCTCCTATTTCCCCAACACATCTGTGCCTTCCATTCCACACCACTCAGTGAAAGGTTTAATGTGTATTTCACAATCAACCATGTGCTGGGTTTCGGGAACTTTCTAAACCAAGTTAAACACCCCTATCCTCCCTTCTGATTGGAAAATCCATAGTTCCACTTTTTGGACCATCTGTTGCGACATATGCTCCCCCATCCTTTCTGATAATGCCAATCAATTGAATGTTGCTTTGTTATTGTCACCTTGTGAAGAACTTATACCCCCAGTGGAAATTGTCAGATGCTAGAGAATGTCACCTGTGACATAACCATTTTTCATCATTGTTATCTGGTAAGGGGAACAAATGATGAGTCTTTTTTTATAGGCCTTTCATGACTGCTTTCTAATGATGATTAGACAGAACTGCGTCGTATGTGGCACAGCTGCTGATCAAAAGACTTTCGGCTCCACAGTTTCCATTTGCTTCAAATGTTTGTATGAGATCATCTTCTATCATTTGTGTTGTTTGGACACAGCAGCACTGTGTGTCCAAGTAAAAATCCCCTCTGGGGACAATAAGGTCAATGGTATTTTATCTTTGGTCAACACGTTTTCATGCCCCTGGATATGCTCCCACTACATACAGTGCCTTCAGAAAGTTTTCACAGCCCTTGACTTTTTCCACATTTTGTTGTGTTATAGCCTGAATTTAACCTGATTTTTTTGGGGGGTGGACACTGGCCTACAAACAATACCCCATATTGTCAAAGTGAAATTGTGTTTTTAGAATTTTTGTAGAAATTAATAACAAAGAAAATGCTGAAATGTCTTCAATGCCTTTGTTATGGCAAGCCTAAATAAGTTCAGCAGTAAAATGTGCTTAACAAGTCACATAGTAAGTTGCATGGACTCACTCTGTGAGCAATAATAGTGATTGATATGATTTTTGAATGACTACTTCTTCTCTGTACCCCACACATACAATTATCAGTAAGGTCCCTCAGTCGAGCAGTGAATTTCAAACAGAGATTCAACTATATACAAAGACCTTGGAGGTATTCAAATGCCTTGCAAAGAAGGCCACCTACCGGTAGTGGTGTAAAAAAAAAAGTACACTTTGGATGGTGTATCAATACACCCAAAGATACAAAAGCGTCCTTCCTAACTCAGTTGCCGGAGAGGAAGGAAACCGCTCAGGGATTTCACCACGAGTGACTTTAAAACAGTTACAGTGTTTACCAGCTGTGATAGGTTAATGGATCCATAACATTTTAGTTACTCCACAATACTAATCTAATTGACAGAGTGAAAAGAAGGAAGCCTGTACAGAATAAATATATTCCAAAACATGAATCCTATTTGCAACAAAGTAATAGTGCAAAAAATTTGGCAAAGCAATTAACTTTTTGTCCTGTATACAAAGTGGTATGTTTGGTGCAAATCCAATCTAACACATTACTGAGTACCACTCTCCATATTTTCAAGCATAGTGATGCCTGCTTCATGTTATGCTATTTTTATAATCATTAAGGACTGGGGAGTTTTTCAGGATAGTAAGAAACGGAATGGTGCTAAGCACAGGCAAAAATCCTAGAGGAGAATTTGCTTTCCCCCAGACACTGGGAGATGAATTCACCTTTCAGCGGTACAACAACACAAGGCCAAATCTACACTGGACTTGCTTACCAACAAGACAGTGAATGTTCCTGAGTGGCCAGGTTACAGTTGAAACTTAAATCTGGCAAGACCGGAAAATGGTTGTCTAGCAATGATCAACAACCAATTTGACAGAGCTTGTAGATTTTTGAAAACAATAATGGGCAAACATTGCACAATACAGGTGTGGAAAGCTCTTAGAGGTTTACCCAGAAAGACAATGGTGATTCTAACATGTATTGACTCAGGGGGTTGAATACTTATCTAATCAAGATATACCCTATTATTGTTTTATTATTATTATTACTGTTAGAAAATGATTCTTCCACTTTGACATTACAGAGTATTTTGTGCAAATGGTTGACAAAAGTTACAGTTAAATCCAGTTTAATCCCACTTTGTAACACAAAAACACGTGGAGAAAGTTAAGGGTTGTGAATACTTTCTGAAGGTGTAACACTTACAGCACCTGAGCAGCTGTTGAGTTTTCGTCTTGTCATCTTCTCATAGCACACCCTCTTCTACAATGTCAAAGAGAAAACTGCAAGTGCAGTTCCCCTAAACTCCTTCTCAAAGGGCTTTGCTTCAATCAAGAAGCGGGTTGGTATGTGGTCACGTAGCTCCCTTGCCGGTGCTGTTTCTGGATGTGTATCGAATGTGTTTTTGGAGGGAAGATGCTTCACCGGGAAATCATTTGTTTCCTCTTTGCAATCCACCCTACAGTGGGACCTTCACATATCCAGCAAAGGCAATCGTTAAGACAGTCTTTTTTCTGCTGCCATTAAGGTCTAATATATCACTTGTGCAGTCAATTGTACTTGACAGGCAGCTTCTTGAACTTGAACTGGGTCATCTGGTGACAGATAGCATGGCCTGTTTGTTCAATTTCCTCTTCTGCAATGGCATCACTCTGAAGTGACTTATTATAAATCACTGTGGTTGCGTTCATCATGTATCTTGTCAGCGCCACTGCGCCAGTGAAAGGCAAAGTGTGTGTGTGTGTGTGTGTGTGTGTGTGTGTGTGTGTGTGTGTGTGTGTGTGTGTGTGTGTGTGTGTGTGTGCGCGCGTGTGCATATTTGCGTATGTGCGCGTGCGTGTGTTTGTGTGTGTGCGCATAGAGTCACATTGTAGGCTGAGAGAGATGAAACCCTTTACTTGGCCCTTCGCCCCTTATCACCTTGAGGGGGTTCTGCTGGCTGCCGCATATAAGCTTTAATGTGACTGAGAGATAATGAGGATCATTCCATCCCAGAGAGAGAGCAAAAGAGCGAGAGAGAGTGAGGTGGGGAGAGAGAGAGACAGACAGACAGAGAGAGGAGGGGGAGAAAGAGAGAGACGGGGAGAGAGAGCGGGAGAGCAAAAGAGCAGATAGAGAGAGACAGACAGAGAGAGCAAAAGTGAGAGAGTGAGGGTGTGAGTGGTGGGGGGGAAGAGACTGGGAGAGAGAGAGAGAGTGTGTGTGAGAGAGAGAGCGAGAGAGGAGGTCAAAGGACAATGTCTGAAGTGGACAGAAAATCCCAAAGGAAGATGGAGGAGCTCCTGGCAACAGCATCCACACATGAGAGAGAGTGTTGCACTGCCAGTACAACAAGTATTTGTTCCCCTTTGATAGTCCAGCAAAAAACTGGTGATACTATCAACTAGACAGGCCTTGCCTCCTGACCTCAGCATGGTTAGATAATAAGGCTTACTGTCACTTTCAGACTCTGTGTCAAAAGGATGTATCGTACTCATACGTAAGCATTTGAGTGGAGGAATGAATTTATCTAGAAAATATATTTTCTGTTTAAAGGCTGATCGATGCCAAGCTTCAATTGCGATTGAACAAAGAATGGGAGCAATAAACAGGGTGATGAACGAAATTCAAAGCGCTCTTCAGATAAGGTTCGTAGTTTCTGTTTCCATATAAAAGGCTATCTTTGCATTACAGGTATAAACCAGTAAGTGAAGTGTCAATCTGTCTTTGACGAGTGGACTTGATCGTATTACACCATGCAGAACACTCAAACCCATTAACGGACATGTGGAATGTTGCGACCCTTTGCGAAGCTGACATCACAAGATTCAGATTTAGTTACCGCAGCTTTGAAGCTTCTGACCTTGCATCTGTCCAGTGTCACAACAAAGTACATTATTCAAAAGGCATTGTCTTCCTCTTCAGGGGTTGCCAAATGGTAACGCTAAACGCTAATTGACTGAATGGTGCAGAAGTCTTCAGTTTCTTCTCTCTGTTTTCTATTGCTCATCTATTGCTCATGTCGGTGTTTATGGGTGAATTGAGAGGACCCACATGGCTAATATATGACGTTGGTTGGTGTCTGTGCCAGCTGTCCCTTACACTGGGCACGGTGATAGGGATGTCCCTGATGCCCCCTTCCAGTTGTGGGCAAATCTGTTCCCAAAGCTAGTCAAGGGCATGCTCACACACACACACACACACACACACACACACACACACACACACACACACACACACACACACACACACACACACACACTTGCTTATGGTAGTCCATGATGACTTCCACTTTTGAGGTAACGGTGAAGTCTTTGGTGGCTGTAGTGTCCAATCCGTGATCCACAAGCTTTATTGCAGGTGGGGAATGTGCATTCTGTGTTGGTGGGGGAAGGCATGTGCATTCTGTGTTGGTGGTGGAAGGCATGTGCATTCTGTGTTGGTGGGGGAAGGCATGTGCATTCTGTGTTGGTGGGGGAAGGCATGTGCATTCTGTGTTGGTGGGGGAAGGCATGTGTATTCTGTGTTGGTGGGGGAAGGCATGTGTATTCTGTGTTGGTGGGGGAAGGCATGTGTATTCTGTGTTGGTGGGGGAAGGCATGTGTATTCTGTGTTGGTAGGGGAAGGCATGTGCATTCTGTGTTGGTGGGGGAAGGCATGTGTATTCTGTGTTGGTGGGGGAAGGCATGTGCATTCTGTGTTGGTGGGGGAAGGTTGTTTTTGCTGTCACTTTGTGTTCCTCTCCTCCTCCCACCTCTGTACACTGCTCTGACAGAGCTGCCTTCAGGTGGGATGTTCGGCAGCAGCGTCCTCCAGGTCTGTGGGTTTGATGTTGTACTTCTTCAGCCACGTTTTCAGCTGGTCCTCGTAGTGCTTCGTCTGCCCCCTGTAGACAGCCGGTCACGGTGTAACTGACCATACACGATCTTCTGCGGCAGGCGCTCCTGAGACATCCTGAAGACATGCCCGAGCCAGCGCAGTTGGTGTTGGGTGACTGTGGCCTCCATACTCTTGCAGTTGGTCTTAGCAAGTATTTCTGTCACGCCAGGTAATTCCAAGGATGGGAACACACACACACTCATACACACTTCACTTTGGGCTAGGTCTAGAGCGACAGGAGTGAGTTCCTATAAACAACACAGACACAAATTACGTTTCATGACCACATTAAAAGCTGAATGATTCAACCAGTATACATTGTACATTCCAAGGCAGTCACAAAACTGTCTCACAGTAACTAAGAACGAAGTCAACACTGCCATTTTAGTTGATCATACCACGTTGTCCTTTGATTACAGTGGACAAATAGGTCTGAGATGAACAAGTGCATGACAATATTCTGGACAATTAGCTTTTTAGAGAGGGGCTATGAGGTTTTAAGAGGGGCTATGAGGTGTTAAGAGGGGCTCTGAACAAAACTAAGTACAACAAATACAAGAATAAGTCACCTTGTTATCTGATTGCTTCTCGGGCCATTTGATTAAATAACTGTTCATGGTTTCAATTGCATCCCTTAATTAAGAGAGGACCTCTCTATGTAACAGCAGCCCTTGGCTCTCATTGATTGATGCCTAATATAGCAATCGGGGGGGGGGGGGGCAGCAAATATGAAAAATGGATACTGCAGCAGACCGGACAAAGTGAGAGATTAAATTAAGTTGCACCGCCACTAGTGTGAATGTGTGTGAGGTCTCGGTGTGTGTGTGTGTGTGTGTGTGTGTGTGTGTGTGTGTACGTGTGACAGAATATCCCTCTGTCTAACACGTTCATACTCTACATGACCTTGACAGGTTGTTTCCTCGCCATCCTTGAGTGGGGACAAAGAGGGGTTATAGATCTACATTTGGAGGGACACAGACAACACAACATCCGGTTTGATATTATGCTGTACATATTGAAGTCTCTCTGGAACATTACGTCTTCATGACTATGACAGTGTTTTGCAAATTAACAGTTGTATACACACACACAAATGGACAATAATAACCAGAGAGGTCTTACAAATCTGTGTTTCAGAATTCATCAGCATCGTCACGGTTTGTACAGATTATGAATGCACGCAGATTCATTTGGTTTGTGTAATAATTATCCACAGCCTACAGTACATTTTATTTATGGAAATGTTTTCATGCATGGGCGCTATTTTCAGACGATCTCTGTTTGGAAAACAAATTGCCGAAGCAACCAGGCTAATATATTCCTATTTGTGAGGTAAGTCGTTGAGCCAATGTTAACATTAGCCTTTGGTAAATTCACCCAAGTGAATGTACTGCAGGCCTAGAGATATCATTACCTGCAGTCAGTCTCCCTTAAAGCGCTATTTTCGAGAAAACACAATTATTTTTAAATGAATTCAATACCGATTTAGTTGGGAACAATTGGTTTGTATTGAATGATGGACTGGTGTATAGGTCATGGCTCAACCTCCGTACACTCACCACACACTCTGAAGAAATTAAACAGAGACCTACTGCAGAGACTGTCTTATCATATGTTCATTAGAGATCAGGATCACATGCCACTATCTAAATATAGAGATGTCATTCACTTAGAAATTCAAATTGGAAAAGGAGCCTGAAAGAGTTGAAATGAGCTGGTGGACAGACAGTCTTCATGTGGAAAACGTTATTGTCCCCATTAATCTGACACTGTCCATAACTTCATTAGATTACTGTAATAGATAGGAGAGGGTAATATCTGATTAATGGCCAGTGGTGTGATATCATATGCACTCTGAATTGATAAGAGGACTTTCCAGGAGAACTTCCCCCTCTCTCTCCCCTACTGCTATTGGTTTTTATAGTCCCGTACCCCTTCAAACATTCAACCTCCAGCTGCGTACCCCCTCTAGCACCAGGGTCAGTGTGCTCTCAAATGTTGTTTTTGCCATCATTGTAAGCCGGCCAGACACATTTATTAAACATAAGAATGAGTGTGAGTTTTTGTCACAACCCGGCTCATGGGAAGTGACAAAGAGCTCTTATAGGACCAGGGCACAAATAATAATAATAAATAGTTGTGCTCTGTATTTAAAAATCTTACATATAAAACCTTATTTGTTCATCAAATTGTGAATAACTGTCACGTTGGTATGAAGAGATTCGTGAGACAAGCGCAGGAATGCGTAATATTTTTTAAAATTTAAGCCCAAATTACGGCGTGCCGTGTAAAGACAAACACGTAACAAAACACAGGGTAGAAACCCAAAACAAAGAGCGAGGAGCACCTCGAATAAATAACACAAGCTCACAATGATTAACACACGGGACGAGACCCGTAATCATCTGCGCAATCCACAATGGCACGAAAACCCAAGACACACAGCACAGGTACTCACGTGCACCAACGGACAAAGTAACAATAATCGACAGCCCAATGGAAACCAAAGGGCACACTTATACAAGTACTAATCAGTGGGAATAGGGGACAGGTGTGCGTAATGAAAGTTCCGGAGGGATCCGTGACAATAACTCACCACAGGTTAATGAGAAGGGTGTTTGAAAGATGCACATACAGTAACTCTGCAATGAGTCCCTGTAATACAGAGTCCCTGTAATCCTGGATTCAGATCATTCAGGTGAGAAAAAACATCACCCAGATAGGCCAGTCGTGTGAGAAACTCGTCATCATGCAAGCGGTCAGACTAGTAAAAATGATCAGACTAGTGAAAATTATGGTCAGTAAAGAAAACTTTAAGCTCATCTCTCAATTTAAAAAAACTTCAATACTTTGCCCCTTGATAACCAGCGCACTTCTGTATATTGTAAAAGTGTTACAATGGTCGCTGCCCACATCATTGCGTAATGCAGAAAATACACGAGTTCAGGGGCCTTACTTTAACAAAGTTAACCATTTTCACTCTAGTGTCCAAAACATCTTTCAAGCTGTCAGGCATTCCATTGGCAGCAAGAGCCTCTCGGTGGATGCTGCGGTGTACCCAAGTGGCGTTGGGAGCAACTGCTTGCACGCGCATTACCACTCCACTATGTCTCCCTCTCATGGCTTTTGCGCCATCAGTACAGATACCAAAACATATTGACCACCAAAGTCTTTTTGATGTCACAAAGCTGTCCAGTACTTTAAAAACATCCTCTCCTGTTGTCCTGGTTTCCAGTGGTTTGCAGAAGAAGATATCTTCCTTAATTGACCTCCCATAAACGTAACGGACATATACCAGGAGCTGTGCCAGGCCCACCATGTCTGTTGACTCATCCAGCTGTAAAGCATAGAATTCACTGGCTTGTATGCGAAGCAGTAATTGTTTCAAAACATCTCCTGCCTTGTCACTGATGCGTTGTGAAACAGTGTTGTTTGATGAAGCCATTGTCTGTATAGTTTTTTGGGCCTTTTCCCCCAGCAGTGTCCCAGCCATATCCGTGGCAGCAGGAAGAATTAAGTCCTCCACAATAGGCTTGCCTGTCCTAGCCACTCGGTAGCTCACCATATAGGACGCTTCTAGCCCCTTCTTATTAATGGTATATGTTGCTTTTATACACGTCTTAATTCTCGCTCAAAAAACCCCTGTGGCCTGTTTTTCAAATTGGCATGTTTTGTTTCTAAATGTCTCACATTGAGTTGTGCGACAGTACTTTTGCACACATAACACACTGTGGATGAGGAAAGGCACTACTCCCAATATAAGTGAACCCCAAATCAATGTAGTTCTCATCATATTTGCGCTTCTTCGATGGTCCAACGTCCCTGTCTGTTGTTCGGTGACTTCCCGGGTAATGGGGCAGTAGCTCTTCGGCTGCATCAGTTTCACAACTGTCAGTGTCCATGCTAGCTGGGCTAACAACAAATGTAGAATTACTGATGCTAGCATTGGATGTGCTCGTGGAAGCAGAACAACTTGTTTCGTCGACAGGTGCAGGTGTAGTACTGCTGGCAGTAGCAGTACTACCAGTAGAGCTGGTATGTGTCTTTATGGATGCGGGCCTTACTTTTTTGAACCATTTATCAATTTTCGAGGAAACGGAATGAGCAGCAGCTACATTTGGCTACATACCGTTAGTGGAATTCCCTCGAGAGAGAGTAACGGTTAATGTGATTGGATGTTAATTATTTGACTCGGCTACCTGTATTTGTCATGGTGTGGTTATTTCGCTGAACACTTGATGGTTTAATTTTATTTTTGGCAGTTAAACGAGGCTACTCAGGGGAGAAAAAGCCTCACCCAAATGTTTAGCCCAGCTGGAAAATATAAATGGACTGTTTGAAAATGTGAAGACTTTTTTTTCCAAAACATAACAAAAAACATTTATTTATTTATTTTTTAAGAATGTGTATCGCATTTTTATTTGGCGTACCCCTGACAGCATTGTGCGTTCCCCTGTTTGGGAATACCTGATCCAACGCAAAGCTAGCTTTACTCTCTATTGTTATGTACAGTCAATTCTGACAAGTGGAACACTGAAAACCAGGGTTCAATGCCAGTCGGTTACACTCCAATAAGCTTTTATAAATGCAGGACATTTTCCCTGACTCTGTCTAGCTCTTTTCGGGAGATGAATAGCTGAACACACAGACCAACAATGAAGAACTGGAAGTCTCAGACTAGTGGAATGGCTTTATGTGACATCAAAACACAAACACAGCGTTCACTTGCTATTCTACACACATAATACCATAAACATCATGCTCCCTGTAATTATCATATGTTATTAGCTTGTAAATGATCATTCATTAGCTAATGCATAATTTACGACATATGAGCTGATCGTAGGCCTATATGACATCCCTCACATGTGGATAATTGCATACATTTATTTTGACCTGAAATGATTGTACATTTAGGATATAAGCATGCCCCTGCGATAGCAAACAAAAGCTAATCTAGCATGACTAGCTCATAAGAATAACATTAGCATGAATTAGCATTGAAATATGGTGAGCCATTTGTCTTACATAGCTGCACGAAAACAATCTTGTGTAGGCCTAGCTAATACTGAGCATGCCTCTCAAGTACACATTAAAAATGTTCAGCAAATATAACGTATAAATGTTACTTATTAAGTCAGAAATAGGGACAGGAAAGGATAAAATAGCATTTACCCTCATTGAACTGTGAACCAACATGACCCTTTTAGCTGACCAATGCAACACAGTAATGGCAGAATTTACATGAGCCTCTGAATGTTTCACTTAGATGGCAGTAGATTTGGAATGACAAGCCCAGACAAACAGAACACATTGAATCTCTAGTGGACCACTGTACATAACAGCATATGTTCCTCCAAAAACAACAAACCACTCTGAACACTGAAGGAAAAAAGACAGAATACGGAAAGTGCAAGGGAAGAAGTTATTTCCATGCCGTACTCCCAAGTCAGAGTCTTTGAGTGGAAGTCCGATTTTCCTTGTGGAATAGAGTGGAGGCCTCTGCTCTACTCTGCTCTACTTTGGAGTGCAACTTTATTTTGGCCTGTGGACACATCAAGTTCTGCCTCAACAAGAAGAGAAAGAGATGAGGAGGAGAGAGAGATGCTTTTCAAACAGCATACATTAAATGTCTTCTCTGTACTGTCTTCACCTTCCGTGTTTGCCTCTCCTTTGGGTCTGTCTCACGTCCTAGGGCAATGGCACTAACAAGACTCCCTTCCATGGTCTCTGGTCACACCAGATTTACCTCACTGTCAGTACAGCTCCCCTTCAAGGAGAGGCTATCAACACATTGGTCACAGTGTAAGCAAAGTCCAAGTGTTCAGATAACAAACATTAAACCGAGAACCTGTGTCTAGTGGAAACTAATGCTAAATGGAAGTGAAATAAAACATTTAAGAAGATGTAGCTGGAGACATTCCAAATGGACAAAAATTGAGCACCATCTGAGAAACATGTATTTCCAGAAAACGAAAGGTTGACTTTTGAAGGATGTACTGCATACTTGTATATCCTTCCAGACATCCCTTAATCCCTACTCGCACGTTGTTCTTACACTGCCGAGGACCGGCAACAGTTCAGCTCCATTTGAAGATAGACCATTTGAATGCATGGTCTGCATCATAGCCAGATAATGCTTAGTGAGGCATCGAAGAGGAGCGTTCCTTGCTGAGCAGAGTGCATGGACATTCTCCTGGGAGGCCATATTAACAATGGGTGAGCTCCTTCCAGAGGAGGAGCACGGTGAATCCATGAAAACCACCAGCAGAACCAGGGAGGAGCTGTTAGCATGGGCTCTGGCCTGACTCAGGGAAAAGCATGGACCTTACCTTACCTCAACCATCTCTAGAGTAGCTTGTGCACGTTCACTATGTAATAAAGCTCATTGGTACTACAACACTATACATCCTGTGTGACGACATGAAGCTAAAATGAATGGGAGTGGGGGAGGGTTCGGGAGATTTCCGGATGGGTTTGTAAGGTTTGTGGGACATAGTGTATTTTAGTCTTTCCCCTGTGAACATAAATGTGGATGGATGAGGAACAATGCAACTCTCATGCCTGGATTGGCAAAGGGCTTTTACCGACACTTAAGACTAACTGATGGCTTGTAGCTAAATTGGTCAAGATCCTTCAGCTGTTTTAATGATGAGGTAGTATGGCAGGTGCTGGAGGTGGAGAGGATTAGCTTCTTTCTCTGTGTTCGTTCATAAGATATACCATATAAACTGCAGTAAAACATCACTGAATGTAGGTATCTACTGTATAGACAGACACTGTACATATCACCGAATTGTGATTAGGCATGATGACATTGAGCTAATGATGTGCCGCCTTGACTCTCACCCTAGGGATGATGACAAAGTGTTATAGCCTAGTGTGCTATCAAGTAGTCACCAGAGGGTAAATTCTGCTGAACTGAGTTTGCATACACAAGGTTCCCTTACTATGTTTTAACTTGGAGAATGCCTGGAACATCTGAAGGCTCTCCCCAATTTAATTCAGAGCTCCTACCTTGGAATATTAAGTTCCCAAATGCAGCTTTTGAATGAGGCTGAACTATTTTAGGAGGAATATCTGTTATAGCTTGGAAGGAGTGAACTAACCATCATTAACTTAGTTGAGACTGTTTAGAGAGGCTCAGCACTAGAGATAGCCTTTTTACCTTGCATCAAGAGAGGGGGTGGAGACACGCTGGCACTTGAGACCCTATCCTGTGGATTCTGCTCGCCCTAGGTAACGCCCCCCTACAGTGCAGCCATAGACAATTACCAGGGAGTGTTTGATTGAAGATCAAAATTCAGCTCAGAGCTTTCAACAAGCCTCACATTGCCAAAATCTTGGTTCGGTTTCTATTCAAATCTGCCAGGTTATAACTATTCACAAACAATACTGTAGCTTTTTAAGTTCTGCATGCATCTTCATAATTAGAATTGCAGACCTCTAACAAGCATATCTACAGGAAATCAAATGTGTGATTAGACAAGTGTGTTCTCTGGGTAGGTAGCTTGAATAACACATGTATGTGGATCATTCCTATGTGGGTAGAATTACAAATGACCAAGTGCAAACAACAATAAGGCTTTTTTTTGTCTCTCTTTTGGATGGTGCAGAAATATCACAGAATGTGCTGCGACTTGAAGCACGTTAGTTTGTAGTCAGCTGTTTGATTGTAATTAAATTGCAGAACTGAACGGAGGTGTCCCAGTTTTATCCAACTTTGGCAGCTGGTGAATAATCAGTGCACAGTTGAAGGACATAATTAATGATATGGAAATGTAAATACAAATATATGTCATCTATCTGCAGGAGAAGAGTGTATTGTTATGGGAGTCTTGTCTAAATGATTTGTTTCCCAGATGAACTGTACCAACTAGTCACAAAGAACAGCTCATTCTCCAAATATAACTAACATTCCTGTACCCATGTGTTATTTTCCCAGGTACATACTTTGATTGACCGTTTGTTATCGCAAATTTAAATTATCCCCATGCAACAGTTTAACAAGAGAAAAGTTGTTTGCACTTTCAGAATATCTCTCCCAAAGACAGCCTTTGAAATCCTTTTACAGAACTTCAAACACTTTAAATACTCTGTCTTGCCACTGATCAGTATGAGCACCATTAGTTTCTCATCATAGAGGCTATTTATAGTAATCTGTGCTGATGAAGTTTATAATGTAAGACTGTTCTCAGGGGAACTATAAGAAATGCTTTGTAGCTCTGCTGACATGAAGAAAACTCACCTCCGCAAATATATATATATATATATATTTTTTACTTTTTATCCTTTCAAAGCTAAACGTGGACTCTCTGGATGACACCCTGAGCACCTGCAGGCTGAGCTTACAGACAGACTGTATAAACAAGAGAAGAGTGCCCCCTGTATGCAGGCTATGTCCTCGCTTTAATTTCTGAGTGGTATTTAGTTCTGCAATAATCAAAGTGGTTTCATACATCCTATTACAATTTATTCTAAATGATAAAATAACAACACAATCACTTTTATTCATTTGATGCATTTCCAGACATTTCTTGCTTAAACCAACAGCCAATAACCAATAGCCCAGATACTCCGTTTTAAATGAAACATATTTTTGTCTTCCCTCAGAGATAAGGGTGTATCTAAGGTGAAAGATACATCAGAAACGTTCCCATTCAAAATTCCTTTTCTATGTGCAGTGTCAAATGGAGTTAAATGAAGAGACAGGGCAGATCAGAGAGTTCCGCCAGCAGATCTCCACTGTCTTATCCACTAAACCAAGAGAGACCCTGTCAAGACCTCATCCGCGACCTGCCTGCTAAGATAAATCACATATTCCTAACATAGATTAGAAATTAACTCGTCAACCATTCAGATAGTCTACAATAGGTGCCCTTCTTATCTGTGTAAGAAAGGCTCAATCAATATTATTGCATTTTATATCATGCCTGAGTAACCCAAATATACATAGTCCCATCGCATGCAGACTATTTTATGTATGCTTATATAATGCAGTAGAATGAACAATACTTCAACAAATGGCTGACAAAAACACATCAAAGAAACCAGTCAGGTGTATCCAATGAAGCACATAAGTGGATTCCCAAATCGGGTTATGCAGTATTACCAGGGATCTTCTTGGGTTATATGGTATTTGGTATTTTGGTATTTTATTAGGATCCCCATTAGCTGTTACAAAAGCAGCAGCTACTCTTCCTGGGGTCCACACAAAACATGAAACATAATACAGAATGACATAATACAGAACATCATTAGACATACAGTATAACCAGGGATCTTTCTGGGTTATATAGTAATACCAGGGATCTTCTTGGGTTATATAGTAATACCAGGGATCTTCTTGGGTTATGTAGTAATACCAGGGATCTTCTTAGGTTATATAGTAATACCAGGGATCTTCTTGGGTTATATAGTAATACCAGGGATCTTCTTGGGTTATATAGTAATACCAGTGTTCTTCTTGGGTTATATAGTAATACCAGGGATCTGCTTGGGTTATATAGTAATACCAGGGATCTTCTTGAGTTATGTAGTAATACCAGTGTTCTTCTTGGGTTATATAGTAATACCAGGGATCTGCTTGGGTTATGTAGTAATACCAGGGATCTTCTTAGGTTATATAGTAATACCAGGGATCTTCTTGGGTTATATAGTAATACCAGGGTTCTTCTTGGGTTATATAGTAATACCAGGGTTCTTCTTGGGTTATATAGTAATACCAGGGATCTTCTTGAAAAGCATAATCATCATGATAAGGGAATAATGGTTTCCTGAGAACATATGGTCTGTGCTATGTTATACACAGCTTTTGTCATGTGCTCTCTAGAGGGCTATCAAACGGCTCCAAATACACGTATCACCTTTAAACATTCCCCTTTGCACAAGAAGAGAATGAGCCAAAATAAAATGCACACTGGGTAGTTGATACTAGTAGGGAGCACATGATGCACAAAACCTGATCAAGCAAACAAAGAACACTGTAAGCATTTACACTTAAAGCTGAGGAATTAGCATCTGTTCAAATGTAGGTGAACCCCAGGCATGCAGTAAACATCCTACGGAAAGAGGAAAGACCTCAACAGTTCGACTCAAGAACAGGATTGAGATTAATAAAAGGATCAGGCGTGTCGACCAACAGCAGAATAATGTGGTGCTTCCAGTTCCGAGTTGGAACCTGGCGCCGCAGAGGAGACAGATGTGCAGCGGAATATGCCATCGATTGCCCCCAGGCATTTTCAACAGTTCTAAAGGCTTCCACTGTCAGAAACGAAGCACCGGGGAACGCACAACACAAAAGTTAAATGAAGGTTAAATAGAAGCACTTCAAAGTGGGAGATCCTCCACAGAAAAAGAACAAAAAAGGTTCATGTGTGTTTTGTTGAGACAGCCCAGCAGCTTGTAGCTTTTGGGTATGGCAAGTCTGAGGTCCAGTTTGAGCCGACTGCCTCAGGGCCTGGCAGTACAGGTTTCATTTACCCAGTAACAACGGCGACTAGCACACGAAAAGGGTTTTCCACAAATGACATGAAACGGCAGTTTTCACCCAATCCCCTCTTGGTTGATGCCGCAACTACTTCAATGCCTCAACACCTAGGATGAAAACTCAGCAGCATGGCGGGATGGTCACACAACCTGCTCTACCTTACGTGTCCAACATCCCCTTCTGCTGATGGCGATAACGAAGTGTCACTATCAGGTGGGGAAAGAGGAGAGGATGATATTGGTGTAGGTGTATTAGGTAGATGTACTGGTGTAGGGGTATTAGGTAGATGTAGGGGTTTAGGGGTATTAGGTAGATGTAGGGGTATTAGGTAGATGTAGGGGTGTAGAGGTATTAGGTAGATGTACTGGTGTAGGGGTATTAGGTAGATGTAGGGGTATTAGGTAGATGTAGGGGTGTAGGGGTATTAGGGAAATGTAGTGGTGAAGGGGTATTAGGTAGATTAAGTGGTGTAGGGGTATTAGGTAGATGTAGGGGTATTAGGTAGATGTAGTGGTGTAGGGGTATTAGGTAGATGTACTGGTGAAGGGGTATTAGGTAGATGTACTGGTGTAGGGGTATTAGGTAGATGTAGGGGTATTAGGTAGATGTAGGGGTGTAGGGGTATCAGGTAGATGTAGTGGTGTAGAGGTATTAGGTAGATGTAGTGGTGTAGATTATTAGGTACATTAAGTGGTGTAGAGGTATTAGGTAGATGTAGGGGTATTAGGTAGATGTAGTTGTGTAGGGGTATTAGGTAGATGTAGGGGTGTAGGGGTATTAGGTAGATGTAGGGGTGTAGGGGTATTAGGTAGATGTAGGGGTGTAGGGGTATTAGGTAGATGTAGTGGTGAACGGGTATTACGTAGATGTAGGGGTGTATGGGTATTAGGTAGATGTAGTTGTGTAGGGGTATTAGGTAGATGTATGGGTGTAGGGGTATTAGGTAGATGTAGGGGTGTAGGGGTATTAGGTAGATGTAGTGGTGTAGGGGTATTAGGTAGATGTAGTGGTGTAGGGGTATTAGGTAGATGTAGTGGTGTAGGGGTATTAGGTAGATGTAGTGGTGTAGGGGTATTAGGTAGATGTATGGGTGTAGGGGTATTAGGTATATGAAGTAGTGTAGGGGTATTAGGTAGATGTAGTGGTGTAGGGGTATTAGGTAGATGTAGTGGTGTAGGGGTATTAGGTAGATGTATGGGTGTAGGGGTATTAGGTATATGAAGTAGTGTAGGGGTATTAGGTAGATGTAGTGGTGTAGGGGTATTAGGTAGATGTAGGGGTGTAGGGGTATTAGGTAGATGTAGGGGTGTAGGGGTATTAGGTAGATGTAGTGGTGAAAGGGTATTAGGTAGATGTAGTGGTGTAGGGGTATTAGGTAGATGTAGGGGTGTAGGGGTATTAGGTAGATGTAGGGGTGTAGGGGTATTAGGTAGATGTAGTGGTGAAAGGGTATTAGGTAGATGTAGTGATGTAGGGGTATTATGTAGATGCAGGGGTGTAGGGGTATTAGGTAGATGTAGGGGTGTAGGGGTATTAGGTAGATTTAGAGGTGCAGGGTTATTAGTTAGATGTAGGGGTGTAGGGGTATTAGGTAGATGTAGGGGTGTAGGGGTATTAGGTAGATGTAGGGGTGTAGGGGTATTAGGTAGATGTAGTGGTGAAAGGGTATTAGGTAGATGAAGGGGTATTAGGTAGATGTAGTGGTGTATAGGTATTAGGTATATGAAGGGGTATTAGGTAGATGTAGTGGTGTAAAGGTATTAGATAGAAGAAGGGGTGTAGGGGTATTAGGTAGATGTAGTGGTGTAGGGGTATTAGGTAGATGTAGTGGTGTAGGGGTATTAGGTAGATGTAGGGGTGTAGGGGTATTAGGTAGATGTAGGGGTGTAAGGGTGTTAGGTAGATGTAGGGGTGTAGGGGTTTTAGGTAGATGTAGTGGTGTAGGGGTATTAGGTAGATGTAAAGGTGTAGGGGTATTAGGTAGATGTAGGGGTGTAGGGGTATTAGGTAGATGTAGGGGTGTAGGGGTATTAGGTAGATGTAGGGGTATTAGGTAGATGTAGGGGTATTAGGAAGATGTAAGGGTATTAGGTAGATGTAGGGGTATTAGGTAGACACAGGTGTGTAGAGGCATTTGGTAGATGTTGTGGTGTAGGAGAATTAGGTAGATGGAGTGGTATAGGAGTATTAGGAAAAAGTACTGGTGTGGGGATATAAGGTAGATGTAGTGGTGTAGGGGTATTAGGTAGATGTAGGGGTGTAGGGGTATTAGGTAGATGTAGTGGTATAGGGGTATTAGTTAGATGTAGGGATTTAAGGAAATGTAGTGGTGAAGGGGTATTAGGTAGATTAAGTTGTGTAGGGGTATTAGTTAGATGTAGTGGTGTAGGGGTATTAGGTAGATGTAGGGGTATTAGGTAGATTAAGTTGTGTAGGGGTATTAGTTAGATGTAGTGGTGTAGGGGTATTAGGTAGATGTAGTGGCGTAGGGGTATTAGGTAGATGTAGGGGTATTGGGTAGATGTAGTTGTGTAGGGGTATTAGTTAGATGTAGTGATGTAGGGGTATTAGGTAGATGTAGTGGTGTATAGGTATTAGGTATATGTAGGGGTATTAGGTAGATGTAGGGGTGTAGGGGTATTAGGTAGATGTAGTGGTGTAGGGGTATTAGGTAGATGTAGGGGTGTAGGGGTATTAGGTAGATGTAGGGGTATTAGGTAGATGTAGTGATGTAGGGGTATTAGGTAGATGTACTGGTGTATAGGTATTAGGTATATGTAGGGGTATTAGGTAGATGTAGGGGTGTAGGGGTATTAGGTAGATGTAGTGGTGTAGGGGTATTAGGTGGATGTAGTGGTTTCGGGGTATTAGGTAGATGTAGGGGTGTAGGGGTATTAGGTAGATGTAGGGGTGTAGGGGTATTAGGTAGATGTAGGGGTGTAGGGGTATTAGGTAGATGTAGTGGTGTAGGGGTATTAGGTAGATGTAGTGGTGTATAGGTATTAGGTATATGTAGGGGTATTAGGTAGATGTAGTGGTGTAAAGGTATTAGATAGAAGAAGGGGTATTAGGTAGATGAAGGGGTGTAAGGGTATTAGGTAGATGTAGGGGTGTAAGGGTGTTAGGTAGATGTAGGGGTGTAGGGGTATTAGGTAGATGTAGGGGTGTAGGGGTATTAGGTAGATGTAGGGGTGTAAGGGTATTAGGTAGATGTAGGGGTATTAGGTAGATGTAGGGGTATTAGGAAGATGTAAGGGTATTAGGTAGATGTAGGGGTATTAGGTAGACACAGGTGTGTAGAGGCATTTGGTAGATGTTGTGGTGTAGGGGTATTGGGTAGATGTAGTGGTGTAGGGGTATGAGGTAGAGGTAGGGGTTTTAGGTATATGTAGTGGTGTAGGAGAATTAGGTAGATGGAGTGGTATAGGGATATTAGGAAAAAGTACTGGTGTGGGGATATAAGGTAGATGTAGTGGTGTAGGGGTATTAGGTAGATGTAGGGGTGTAAGGGTATTAGGTAGATGTAGGGTTGTAGGGGTATTAGGTAGATGTAGGGGTATTAGGTATATGTAGAAGTGTAGGGGTATTAGGTAGATGTAGGTGTATTAGGTAGATGTAGGTGTATTAGGTAGATGTAGGGGTGTTGAGGTATTAGGTAGATGTAGTGGTGTAGGGGTCTTAAGTAGATGCACTGGTGAAGGGGTATTAGGTAGATGTAGTGGTGAAGGGGTATTAGGTAGATGTATGGGTATAGGGGTATTAGGTAGATGTATGGGTATAGGGGTATTAGGTAGGTGTATGGGTATAGGGGTATTAGGTAGATGTAGGGTTATTAGGTATATGAAGTAGTGTAGGGGTATTAGGTAGATGTAGGGGTGTAAAGGTTTTAGGTAGATGTAGTGGTGTAGGGGTATTAGGTAGATGTAGGGGTGTAGGGGTATTAGGTAGATGTAGGGGTGTAGGGGTATTAGGTAGATGTAGGGGTGTAGGGGTATTAGGTAGATGAAGGGGTGTAAAGGTTTTAGGTAGATGTAGTGGTGTAGGGGTATTAGGTAGATGTAGGGGTGTAGGGGTATTAGGTAGATGTAGGGGTGTAGGGGTTTTAGGTAGATGTAGTGGTGTAGGGGTATTAGGTAGATGTAGGAGTGTAGGGGTATTAGGTAGATGTAGGGGTGTAGGGGTATTAGGTAGATGTAGGGGTGTAGGGGTATTAGGTAGATGTAGGGGTGTAGGGGTATTAGGTAGATATAGTGGTGTAGGGGTATCAGCTAGATGTAGTGGTGTAGGGGTATTAGGTAGATGTAGGGGTTCAGGGGTATTAGGTAGATGTAGGAGTGTAGGGGTATTAGGTAGATGTAGGGGTGTAGGGGTATTAGGTAGATGTAGGGGTATTAGGTAGATATAGTGGTGTAGGGGTATCAGGTAGATGTAGTGGTGTAGGGGTATTAGGTAGATGTAGGGGTGTAGGGGTATTAGGTAGATGTAGGGGTGTAGGGGTATTAGGTAGATATAGTGGTGTAGGGGTATCAGGTAGATGTAGTGGTGTAGGGGTATTAGGTAGATGTAGGGGTTCAGGGGTATTAGGTAGATGTAGGGGTGTAGGGGTATTAGGTAGATGTAGTGGTGTAGGGGTTTTAGGTAGATGTAGGGTTATTAGGTAGATGAAGGGGTATAGAGGAATTAAGTAGATGTAGTGGTGTAGGGGTATTAGTTAGATGTAGTGGTGTAGGGGTATTAGGTAGATGCAGTGGTGTAGAGTATTAGGTAGCTGTAGTGGTGTAGATATTAGGTAGATGTAGTGGTGTAGAGTATTAGGTAGATGTAGTGGTGTAGATATTAGGTAGATGTAGTGGTGTAGATATTAGGTAGATGTAGTGGTGTAGGGGTATTAGGTAGATGTAGTGGTGTAGAGTATTAGGTAGCTGTAGTGGTATAGATATTAGGTAGATGTAGTGGTGTAGGGGTATTAGGTAGATGTAGGGGTCTTAGGTAGATTTGGTGGTGTAGAGTATTAGGTAGATGTAGTGGTGTAGGGGTATTAGGTAGGTGTAGGGATGTAGTGGTATTAATTAGATGTAGTGTTGTAGATTATTAGGTAGATGTAGTGGTGTAGAGTATTAGGTAGATGTAGTGGTGTAGAGTATTAGGTAGATATCGTGGTGTAGGGGTATTAGGTAGATATAGTGGTGTAGAGTATTAGGTATATGTAGGGGTATTAGGTAGGTGTAGGGATGTAGGGGTATTAGGTAGGTGTAGGGATGTAGGGGTATTAAGTAGATGTTGTGGTGTAGAGTATTAGGTAGATATCGTGGTGTAGGGGTATTAGGTAGATATAGTGGTGTAGAGTATTAGGTATATGTAGGGGTATTAGGTAGGTGTAGGGATGTAGGGGTATTAGGTAGGTGTAGGGATGTAGGGGTATTAAGTAGATGTTGTGGTGTAGAGTATTAGGTAGATATCGTGGTGTAGGGGTATTAGGTAGATATAGTGGTGTAGAGTATTAGGTATATGTAGGGGTATTAGGTAGGTGTAGGGATGTAGGGGTATTAGGTAGGTGTAGGGATGTAGGGGTATTAAGTAGATGTTGTGGTGTAGAGTATTAGGTAGATATCGTGGTGTAGGGGTATTAGGTGGATTTAGTGGTGTAGAGTATTAGGTGGATGTACTTCAATGATCTGTGTATTTCTTATTGATAATTAAGACATGGGCAGATGGGTCCAGTTCATGCTCTTGCTATATATTAGGCACATACAGAATGAAATTAATTTTTTTGCTTGGGAATGTGGCACAATTGACTGCTACACAATAGCTACATGAGATACGTGGAGCCGAGTCATTGTTAAAAGCCTGTCCTGTCTGTCACACATACGCTCACATGTCATTGTTTCTGTGCTGATACAACTAGCTTAATGTTATTATTACCAAGTCAATTCTACATTAAAGAAATGTGCATCTTGCCCCTATGGTGCCAGGGGTCCCCCTTTAGTACATCAACTTATCACAACAATGTCAAGAAAATAGGTTCTGTGTCTACGTCGAAACACAATGGGGACAATTCATTGCAAACTATGAGGACTAAATGGGGAAATGGTGTTGAACTGAGGCTCTGCAGCTTACCAGGGAATAGTTTGACACTGTTTTGAAGGTCAATTCCTCCTGCATTCAAACCCCATACCGTTCCCTTGGGGTCCCCTTGCCCTGTTAAAATGCCTATCACAGGAAACTAGAGAGGCTCATTGTTCTCCCCTCTCCTGTTGACCCTTACCGCCCCATTAAAATCTAGCCTGAAACCCAGCCTGGGGGTCTTCAGCCATCATCGGCACGCATGCCTTGGTAAACAGCATTGCATACTAACGAGAGGGCATGCACAGAGTTGGAGGAGACTGCGGCTTGCATCCTAAAATATGACAATAGAAATGATCTCTCATATTTATAGGCAAATGCTGAATCAGAACTGGAGACTGGCGTTCTTAAAGCTGCTATGCACTTTCACATTGACTATTGATCGAATACAAATGTAACGTTTTCTGTATGGTGAATGTTAGGGAGGGAACAGGTTATCGGGTGGTTGATGGTTTGGAATGTTTCAGGCCCTTGAAGGGAAAAAGTGATTTGCCTCTCTCAAAAGACCACTTCACATTTTGATATTGGGATCATCATAAGGTGTCTGTCAAAACTATAGGTTTAAAGGGATAGTTCATCAACATTTCTTAATTACTAATTTATTTTCTTACCCTGGAAGGAGAAGCAGTAATCCATGCTTTCATTTTTTACATCTAGCCACTTCAACAAGTCGCTAACGTGAGAATTTCGGAACAACAAACAATGAAAGTCAATGTAGCCAATATTAGCACGTCCGTTAATCAATTCATGCCCAAACGATCAATCAGAGATTCACACTAATTATGCAAAGATAATACATTTTTAAAAAAGTGCAGTGAACAGAGGATTTGTTTGCATGATCTTTTATTGGACTATCGTGATGCAACTTCTTTATATTGCAATTACAAAAATGTAATTGGTCGTCTGCGTACCCGTGTGACACTTATACTTGCTTTGAAAATGACAATTGCAGAGGTAGTGGAATTACTGACACAATCTGACATATAGTATGATTGTCTATTCTATTACAACACTGGGACTCAGCTACTGACTGGAGCTCATGTTTCTACTCATTAAATGAGAACGTTGAAGTGGGCACACAAAACCATATCATATACATCATTCCCTCAGAATCGGTGCATTAAACCTTCCTGCGCGTTTGCATCCTTAGACTAGTATGGTAACGTGAGTGTTGTTATACATACAACCAACGTAGTTGAAAACATGACCTTTTTAGATTCACGTTTAAGAGTCGTTATCGTCAAGGTGTTATGCCCATTGACTTCTGTGTGTTCTGATGTAAGGCAGACATACAGGTACTGAAAGGTTAGGATTTTTGTTTGTCACTGTGGCTGGGTTCCCTCCCCACATAAATCCAAGGGTATGTTCTCAAAATGTACTGAATATAACAACTGTGGAAGACTGAAAAGGAAAAATAAATGTCACATTCAGATGTCCAAATGAATTACTCACATGAGATCAGATGATGGAATAGGATTTGTAAACATCAAGGAGCAAACTGAGAAAAAATTTACACAAATTCCCCCCAAAATACTGTCACAGTTGACTCTCTCACAAAATGCAGTGTCAACACCAATTAAACAAGGTTGTTTATAGGCAAACCCTTACTTGCTTATGAATGGATAATATTTAAACACAATATTCAGCAGGGTCTAATAAGGCACAGTAAGTTGTTAACTTAAACATTTACTGACAATACCTTTTCAATAGTGTGAAATGAATGACAGCTTTAGCCTCCTAGTACAGCAAGACATTTCTGCAACTGCAAATCATCTGCGGTTCCTTTAAGTTTTTAATCCCCATGTTGATATCCAGATCCATCTGGGAAAACAGATGTGTGAAATAAAAATGTATTGCGGCTAAATATGTATTTTCATACTTATAGAGTGTTTTCCTTGCCACACCAACACTGTCCATTGCACGGTTAAGCTTCTAAGTGCTTTTCAGCCCTTCTGATTAAAGAAGAATGACAATGAAAGTGTTTTGTCACAAGTCTTGTAGGAGTCATAATTGAGATAAAGTCTAAGCTGTGAATTAATCAGAAGAGGGTTGTTTTTCTTCCAAAAACAATTTCCATTACGCTATGACACAACCCGAGTCAATTACATTATGTCCACAGTCAGCAAATCAAGAGAACTCCATCTTTAAATACATAATTACTAGAGTTACAGCCTTATCCTAGTAGGAAACATTTTCATTCGCTACAATAGGATCTTAAACGTGTGCGTATAAGGGATAAAAACAGAAAACACATTAACAAAAAGAACAAGTATAGACATTCTTTGAAATTCCTTGTGATGTATTAGATGCTGTTTGACCATCTGATTCCATACATACCTATTTTGGCTTAGCATTTTTGTTCAGATGAACCTTTACAGAAAAAAATATAGATTTATAAATCAAAAAGTGTTGGTATTATGATAACCCCACAGACATACCAAAAATGCCCAAAATACAACATTATAATACAGAATCCTTCATACATAGGAGCCAAGTGTATTTTATAAGGCTAATGGTGCATAATTGTTATTAGATTGACCCAAATTTAAACAAATTCCTTTTGGTCCTTAAATAATATGCAAATCATTTCAGCATGACACATTTAAAAACGCATCACATTGCCTTCACATTACTATGTACAGAACAATCTGAATACTGTAGATTCATTGTATATAAAGAGTATAATGAAGTATAATTTTAATTTGATATAATATTATACTTAATTGTGGCACAAATCAAAGTTACAGCCTGATCGTTATACTGCGTTGCATTGGAATAAAGAATGGACTATATAAGTCAGAGTTACAACCTTGTTTGATTATGTTTCCTTCACAATAAAAACAGAATATAACTTATAAGAAAAGGAAAGAAACTGTTGAATACTGAAGAGTTAAATCATTCCAAAAACAGCACAACACATTTAGCCGTTTTGCTCATCCACATTGTCTATGGAATGACAATAAGCAATTGATATGGTAACTAAAGGGAAAAGCAACACTATGATTTTATTATTTTAGAAATAATGCCTCTGATTATACAAAACACAAACTCAAATCATACACATACTACACATGGTTGAAAATGGAAACAAACATGATTTTGCTCCATAACAAACATAATTGCCTACAAAATGGCTTTGCCACAGCAGCACATGAATGCAGTGTGTTTATTAAGTCAATCTACCGTTAATTTACACACTGTGAAATACTAGTATATACACACCTGTTGAAGCTATAGAAGGGAAATAAAAGTACATAGAAAATATATTCAATGGCCATAAAAAAAACTTTTTTTAAAACTTCAAACTTAAAATACAGAAAATCAAAACTAAAGATATATATATATTTTTTTTTACTTATTTCATCTAGGAATTTCTTATCTTTTGACATCACACAAGAGCAGCCACTGAGAACAATGTGTCGTTTTGCTATTTGAGGGCAGCTCAGATTGTAACATTTGGTCTAGGTCTTTTGAAACCAGTAGGGGGCAGTGCTATTTGATATATAAAAGTGATTGTACAGTACATTCATCCTTTAAGAACTACTGCATACTGACCCCTGTTGTCAGTGACCGGGAATCCAGACCCTGCAGCTGCAAGCAAAAAGTAGACACTTGCCAATGTAATACAGCCCACAGTCAATCTAAAAACTACCAGAAATCACATAATCATAATGATATATCTATTCAAAAAAATCTAAATATAAAATGCTGGTAGGCTACACACAAATTGGGACGGTAAGCATACTACCGCAATCTAACAGGTGCATTAGTCTGTTTCAAAGTGTGTTGAGCTATTTGACCAGAACACAAGAAGTGATGGATGTTAAGAATTTAAAAAAAAATATGAATAATCTTATTGGTGGATGGCATCCAGCCAATGGAGGATTTAGAATCAATGTCAAACAATGTTATGGTATATTGCACATTAAAATATATAGCATATAACATACTTTTGTTAATTATTGTTAATTTAGGTCATTATTTGCATATTATTTGTACAAATTATTATTAAACATATATTAAATCATATTAACATGTATAACGTTTGTGTTGCAATGAAACGGATATTATTAATTAAGTGAAGCTATACTTTGAATTGTGTACATATGGTACTGTACATAGTTGGTTAAACGATGTTCATTATTATGTTAATAGAAATTGCTGACAAAATTCTTCAAGCAAACATTATGATTACTACAACTTCCCTCAAAAGTCATTTAAGAGAGTTAGAGTTGAAAGGAAGAAATACTGTACTTGAAAATTAAGGTCACATAAGAAGCTGTTTAACCGTTTCACAATAGGCATGTTAATTTGGTAATTTCTATAACACTTCAATAAATACTTTCTAATATATATATATATATATATATATATATATATATATATATATATATATATATATATGTATATATACACAGTACCAGTCAAAAGTTTGGACACACCTACTCATTATAGGGTTTCTCTATATTTTTTATATTTCCTTCATTGTAGAATAATAGTGAAAACATCAAAATTATGAAATAACACACCAAAAAAGTGTTAAACAAATCTAAATATACTTTATATTTGAGATTCTTCTAAGTAGCCACCCTTTGACTTAATGACCGCTTTGCACACGCTTGGCATTCTCTCAACCAGCTTCATGAGGTAGTCACCTGGAATGCATTTAAATTAACAGATGTGCCTTGTTAAAAGTTCATTTGTGGAATTTATTTCCTTCTTAATGCTTTTAAGCCAATCAGTTGTGTTGTCACAAGGTAGTGGTGGTATACAGAAGATATCCCTATTTGGTAAAAGACCGAGTCCATATTATGGCAAGAACAGCTGAAAGAGGAAAAGAGAAACGACAATCCATCATTACTTTAAGACATGAAGGTCAGTCAATTCAGAACATTTCAAGAACTTTGAACGTTTCTTCAAGTGCAGTCGCAAAAACCATCAAGCGCTATGATGAAACTGTCTCTCATGAGGACCGCCCCAGGAAAGGAAGACGCAGAGTTACCTCTGCTGCAGAGGATAAGTTGATTGGAGTTACCAGCCTCAGAAATTGCAGCCCAAATAAATGCTTCACAGAGTTCAAGTAACAGACACATCTCAACATTAACTGTTCAGAGGAGACTGTGTGAATCAGGCCGAAATGCTGCAAAGAAACCACTACTAAAGGACACCAATAAAAAGAAGAGTCTTGCTTGGGCCACAAGCAATGGACATCAGACCAGTTGAAATCTGTACTTTGGTCTGATGAGTCTAATTTTGAGATGTTTTCTTTTCAACCACAGGGTCTTTGTGAGATGCAAAGTAGGCTTTGCTGGTGACACTGTCAATTATTTATTTAGAGTTCAAGGCACACTTAACCAGCATGGCTACCACAGCATTCTGCATACTCCAACCCGTCTAGTTTGCACTTAGTGGGAATCATTTGTTTTTCAACAGGACAATGACCCAGCACACCTCCAGGCGGTGTAAGGGCTATTTGACCAAGAAGGAGAGGTCATCTGCATTAGATGACCTGGCCTCCACAATCACCTGACCTCAACCCAATTGAGATGGTTTGGGATGAGTCGGACAGTAGAGTGAAGGAAAAGCAGCCAATAAGTGGTCAGCATATGTGGGAACTCTTCAAGACTGTTTGAAAAGCATTCCAGGTGAAGCTGGTTGAGGGAATGCAAAGAGTGTGCAAACCTGTCATCAAGGCAAAGGGTGGCTACTTTGAAGAATCTCAAATATATATATTTTTTGATTTGCTTCTTTTGGTTACTACATTATTCCATATGTGTTATTTCATCGTTTTGATGTCTTCACTCTTATTCTACAATGTAGAAAATAGTAAAAATAAAGAAAAACACTTGAATGAGTAGCTTTTGACTGGTACTGTATATATGACACAACTTAGATGCATTCTTTACATAAGGCAATGTATCATTGGGGAAAGTTAAACAGCTACTCCCAGAAATGACCATTGACTACACAAATAAATATCCCTGTATATACGTACATCAAAACAATGGCTAGGAATAGGTTATATTGCTCATGGATTCTTTATTTGGTATAAACCAGCAATATGCACATTTCTAGATGATTTTGATTGTGAATATCAAGTATTCTTAATAAGGCCATTGAAAATACAGCCAATAAAACGAATTTACATTCAACCTCATTAAATATGATTAAATTGCATTTGTTTCATTGTTGTTTTGGATGAGGCCTAAACATGGCCGGTTTAGAAGTAGTGCAGCGTATACGGACTCCATGTGCAATATGCAATAGTGAATAAAACAGCGGGTGTGTTATCGTTAGATTAGAAGCTTGGCAGTTGTGCAGGTTTAGCTAACGAACACAACGGACACAGTGCGCTAAAGGACAGTAATAATACATGGTCACTGGAGCCACCAAACCATGAACTCATCTCTGTTCCTGTGTTGCAATGATATGTCTCTCACCATAACCCTGGTAATAACAGACATTATGTGTCCTCGCATGTCAGCTCCCAGCATAGGAAACTGGGATATTAACCTGTATTGATTTCAATCAGAACAGTTGAATTGGGTTGCTGGTGTGGTAGGTTTAGTGTCACAGACTAAATACATGAGCAGTACTAGATTTCTGTCGACAGGTCGCATTTCACAGATTCCTAGATACGCGACAAAAGCTTCTTTCTCATATTCCAAGCCTTGTGGCTTCCTAACATGCGATCTGTATCTTACACCATTATATCCGGCTAGTCTGATGTTTGAGTAGCAGTCAGGGCAGTCACCCCTTCCTCCAGCAATACGCCTCGCAGTATCCCACGACATGGTTGTCGTTGTTACTTTGGCAGTTTGAGTGTCTCTGAAACAAAGGGGCCCCTGCGGGGAGGCCCCCGAGCGGAACCCTGGAGAGTGAAAGACCAGGAGGCACCCCACTTGAGCTCAGTCTGCAGTTTGATAGTGGCAGAGGGGGACGTGAGGGTGGTGGTGGAGGGGGGTGTGGTTGGCAGTAGGGAGGGGCTCTAGATGTTGGTCTCCCTCTGCATGGCGTCCTCATCTTTGGGGTCTACCATGTCCTCCAAGGCCTGGGCGTCCCCGTCTGTCTCCTTTTGGTCCTGGTCCCGGTCAGGGTCTTCGGTTTCAGTCCGTTTGTACATCTCCTCCTGCTTGCGCTCCTTGGCCAGGAGTCTGTAGTTGATGAAGTTGCCGATGAACAGCCAAATACTGGCCATAATCACCACAGCCCCACAGCAGAAATACATGTACTTGTAGTTTTTGGTGATGTCCACCAGTTTACCTGTAAATAAGAGCATAGAAAGGGTCAATGTTATTACATTTTTGGAAAATGTTTTTTAATGTTTTATTGAGTGATGAAGGTCTGTCATATTGTTATGTTCTGCATTTCCAAATATGCCTTTATCAGTTTCTTCATGTCTACTGATCTTTAATGAGGACATTATGTCAAATAAATGAAGCATTTTGTAAAGGACCAATAATCACAGAATGAACTTTCCATTTGTTGTTATTGTAATTAGACAAATAAGCACATATTATAAGAATGCCAAAACGTAATATGGCTTTTCCACTCTAAATCAGCAAACTCTATAATCAAGATCAAACCAAGTGAATGATTACTAAGCAATAGCACTCCATAAAACAATAATTGGGTGACTTTAATTTATTCCTTTGGCATATCAACTGCTTAAAAAGTAAACAATGTCTCACAACTGAATTAAGTAGTAATGAGTTGAGAGATCAGTGACATACCTGCCAGGGGTGGACCAATGAGGACAGGGCAGCACTCCACAATGGTGGTGAGCCCCACAGCGCTGGAGAACCTCTGAGCCCCCACCAGGTCCATCAGGGTCTCAAACAGCACCGAGCTGACCATGCCGAACGCAAAACCAAAGAACACGGCGTACACCACCAGGCCTGTGTAGCTCTCCACCAGGGGGCAGAGGATGTGGCACACCCCGTTGTAGAGCACGGCGAAGCTGAAGAAGTACTGGATCCTGGGCCGGATCCACTTGGAGTTGGCCAGGAGCCCCATGGAGGGCCGGGCAAACATGTCCACGAAGGCCAGGATGGAGAGCAGGAAGGCGGCCGAGTACTCGTCCACGCCTATGTCCTTGGCATAGGCCGTCAGGAAGACGATTGGCGAGAAAAAGCCCAAGAACATGATGACGTTGCCCGACAGATAGATGAGGAAACCGCGGTGCTTGAAAAGCGACAGGTCAATGAACTTGTTGACAGTCCCCAAACAAGTGGTCGTCTCCTTCTTCTTGGTGGTGGTTTTGGCAACGACCAACTCCTCATCCTTCTTGATTTTGCCCAGCGGTGGCCCCAGGGGCCTCATCAGGGCGCCAGCCACACAGCAATTGAGCAGTATGCCCCCCAGGATGAGGAAGCTGCCCCTCCAGCCGAAGGAGTTGAACAGGTACTGGTTGAAAGGGGCTAGGCTGCTCAGGAACACTGGGCTACCGGCCATGGCTATTCCGTTAGCGATGGGACGCTTCTTATAGAAGTACTTGCCAATCATAGTCAGGGCTGGCTGAAGGTTAAAGGCTAGGCCCAGGCCTTTGTGAGGAGAGAGGAATAATATGATTTAGAGTTAAAAAGATCATACATTTCTAACAAGATAATTATCTGATAAGAACACATTCGGAATAATATACATTTTCTTCAAGTAGCCAGACTGTGGACATTAAATGATTTGACAAATCAAGCTTAACTGTACTCTTGTAATGTATCTATAGTCTTTTACTATGACCTTTGTGAAAGACAGAATGGGAAACTCCAAATCAGTTGTAGGCCTATTTTCATCCAGTCACTTAAGGAGTTTGACACTATAATCAAATAACTCCGAATGAGTTGAAAATGGATTTCATCGGAATTACCTCCTATAAGACCGATGCAAACATAAAGCTCTACCACGCTGTTGCAGAAGGAAGCGGATATCAACCCGATAGAAGACAGCACTCCCCCCATGATCATGACAGGTCTGCAGCCATATGTGTTTACCAGTACACTGCTTATGGGACCTGGAAGAGAAACAAATGAGATACTAAAAACATGGTCTTTCATCCAACCCAAACATTCAGCCTGCAATAGACTCGGGTAATCATGTAGTGATTACTTAACGGTTTAAGCTTGTTAGCGTTGAAAGACAGCGTGAAACTTCCCAGCTCTGGAAATAGAAGTACTGTAACAAGACCTTGTTGATACTGGTAAACAATGTACAACACCGTGTTGTGTGTTCTGCATGCATTCTTAAGGGGATGAGGGCTGCATTGAGAGATCAGTAACAAACAGGCATGGGTATAACACAGCATTATCTTAGTAGTCAAACGGAAAAAATGGCCTTATTGCCAATAAGTACAGAGCACGTTGACAAAACATCTGTTATTTTCCAACTCTGCTACATATGTATCAGAGATCCCATCACGACAAGCAATACATGTACTGTTGGACCAGCAAGACCAATGACATAGAGTGCAGGTGACGTCTTGGACATAACTCAGCACCTAGACAATTAACCAATGGGTGCCTGTCAGCCTTGGACAGGCTGCACTGAGAGCTGAGGGCCAAACTAATGGAGCGTTAGTCAAACAGAATCAGTCAGAATCGATCGGGCCCGTCAAGCATCATCGACACGCTGAGTGAAGACAATGAACTGAGCTCTGGTTGGACACGCAATGGTTCTCTCTATTGCATAAGCTTTCAAGGCACAGCTGCCATGCTAATGCAAAACAGAGACCCAATGTGGCAACCAGTTATCTTATGAAATGGATAATAGACACTGACTGTATGAATACACACTGTATGGGCATAGATAGGTTTCAGATGTAACAGTGAGAGAACACTGGTGAACGTAAATGGACTCCTCTGAATTGGTCTGGTTGCACTGCATTAAAGCATTACCAGATGTATTTTCTGAAAGTGCACTGCAATGTAATGTTTTCGTATCTAAAGAGAGGGGTGGGGGGGGAATCAGGAACTATGACACATACACACTTTGAAGTGATCAGAAGACCTTGGCTCCATGGCCCATTTGTCCCTGAGCGCCGTTTCTTTTTCATTCACAGTTTTCCATGAGTAACAGTAAGCACTTGATATTGGTAGTACACACGCAGTTGAATTGAGTGGGGCCGACCAGCAATACGCTACTATGCCACACTGCTCTTTCCATTTCCTTGTTACCTTCAATAAGGGCTTGCCACACAACTTCTTCTTAGGGCCATACAACACAAGACAACTGGCAGCAAGTGAATCTTAGCAGATGTTGGTTTTAGTGGGTCAACCCGTCGTTCAACCCTCTCTATGGTCATTGATAGTACATCAAACTGACAGGTCCAAACAGTAGATTTTAAATTGTGTCCTTGTCAAATTTCTAAAAGTTGTTGTTGAGGGAAACTTTGTCCTTCGTATTTCTAAAGTCCTGTTATGTTTGAACCTCTGGTCTCCATTACCTGATAGGGTGAGGAATGACTCCGATTCTATGGCATGTCACAATGTCCCCTTTCATGACAGACGTTAAACAAAAGGACAAGTAAATTGAATAAGAAACGATAAGAGTGATGAAAGGTTTTTTTTGAACAATGCCCCCATTAGCAAGCAGAAGATGTGCGGTATCTGTGACGGACTCGGGGAGAGGTGCTATTTAAAAACAGGTTGGGGAAGAAGTCGCCTGACTTCATTTGCTCTGCGTGAATCTTTTTCCGACCTTGAGGAGAGGAGCCCTCCTCGTTTGCATACAGAGCACTTGTCAGTATTCTCCTGAGTCTGGTGGTGAAACCTGGATAGGCCAAGTGGAGGGAGCCCTTGAGGTTTCATATTAACTCCTTTTAAAAAGCAATTCATAAGTGAAGTTTAATTGCTGCAATAGCTGGACACACTTTCCAGGTTACCAAAAGGAAATTAGGAGTTTGTTTTGACAGTAACTATAAGGACAATAAATTAGACTACTATTGACATAGAACACGCTATATTTGAACATACTGTATCTCAGCCCGTACCAACATGATTGGGCTCAATTATAAAACATTTTAATGAAGCATGATCAGATACCATAACTTAAGGTTGCTTGTGTCCAGACTTGAGGCAAAATATGGGCTCAATCATGGAAACGAATGCCTACAAGAGGATGGGTACACCCGTCATTTACCCTTCCAGCTGTGATTTATTTCACAGGACCTAAAAGCTAGCTTGACAGCAGAAAGATGGAAGTTTGTGTAACACATTTGCTGACCACTCCCTGATTTGTGAGGTTGCAAAAGAAAAGGTTGATAAACCGTCAAGACAGCTGACTATGCAGGAAACTGATGTTTGCAATCCATCATACTATTAATGTCACTCTCATTACGGAATAAAGCGCTGATATATGAAACTAGAGCAGTTATGCAAGGACGCAAACATGAATTCTATAAGTGGTTGATCGACTAATAACACAGCTTAGCTAGCCATATTTCTGGACAGTTCAGTTAATGTGCTTGGCAGTGAGAGAGCTCTGCTGTGCTGACCGTCAACAGAGGATGGTACTGTACGTAGCCATGCTGCCTAGCCTAGCCAAGGTCAACTGTCCCTCTCTCTGTGTGGATTAGTGACATTGATCCAACACTGACACACACACAGCCTCCATTTTAGCACGTCACTGCAGAGCGACACTCAGCCAGGCTAGAAGGGAGGAGGGACGGGAGATCTGCATTAGGCGTCCATATAGCTGATGTAATAGAGTGCAATATTTGAAAATAATTCCCATTGGGCTCTTTTCTGCACCCATCAACATCATTACTAATCATTCACCTCAGTGTCTGTGTTACACCCTGGGTTATGGAGACACACAACATCCAGGAAGATATGAAATAGTTGCCTTCACTTACAGTTGTTGTGCATTTGTGGTCTTATCTAATATGTGTGTGTGGCCATACATCATAAAAATAGGTTGGCTGCTGTTGTTTGAAATCAGCAAGAGCCACACATTGGCTTATCCTGATGTTTGAGGATATGGCAAGCATTTCCAGTTTGTTTGCTCTGTGATTGACATCCAATCAGCATCATAAGTGGCACTGCTATCTTATCAGTTAGAGAGTCTGCCTGATGACTGCCCTGGAGAATTCAGTATGTGTCTGACCTCTGAACACGTGGTGGAGGTGGCAGTTGCGTCAACAGCACAGACGGCAGGCGGTGCGAAAACAACAGGTGCGTTGTAAAAGAGCCACAAGTCTCCTTCCTCTTCCAAGAGGACAAACACCCTCAATAAGCAGCTCTCTGATTGGGGTAAATATTTGGTGATTGTTTTTCCGCCATGTTATTCCAGAGAACAGCATATACCGCACTGGGCTGTCCGTTGCTTGTAGAGATGAAGAATGCATTAAACACTAAAAGGACAATTGCTTTATCGGCCTACAGCTGGTGCAAACACATAGGACAAGAGAGCAGGTGTTTAATGAATAGCTGATGAAGCTCTGTTCTCCCCTTTTGCTCAGAGATCAATATGAATGAATTACACTAAACATTTTAACGAGGGACAAGTGCCTTGTACAGGCTTGTCACATATAGAGGATGGTATTGGGTGTCCTTGGCTCTCTATGGCCAATTGGCCATCACTGTCACTGTCATCACAACAACGGCCTAGGATACAACAAACCCTGTTGACAGCAACAATTAGAAATGACCGGATAGGATGGCATCAGCTAACAGATGGCCAGCGTGGCACTGCCAAGCAAGGTGCCTACCGGGTAACCTAGTGAGGGGTAAAGTCATTATGAGAAGGAGACAATGTGATGCATGACTACTACAATATGCTGATGACTAGTCACAGAAACCATGTTTTCCTCTTGAATGTCAATTTAAAGATGGTCATAGGTTCTCATAGGAGACACACAATCAGATCAGTACAGGTACCTTGCCCCATACTTAGGGCATGAGTTTTCCCTGGACAGGTCACATGATGAAGATAAACTCAGGGCACTACATATACAGAACCCCAACCTTAACAAATCAGACAGACGACTTCAACAAGAGACTACCTGGACACCAACTTAATGTATTGGTCTTACCGCCTGCGTACATGACGGCCAGCATGATGGAGGAGATCCATGCTATCTGGCTGTAGGAGCAGTCGAAGATCTTCTGTATGTCCTTGAAGTAGACAGTGATGGCCTTGGGGAAGGCGTAGGAGAAGCCGATGGAGATGAAGGATCCCAGGACCACGGCCCAGCCCCAGCCCCCGTCCGGAGGGGTCACTGCTGGGGGGCCTGCGGCAGGGGGTGGCATCTCTGACCCAGCTGGCTCTCAGCGCTCACTGTTTACTGGAGGGGGAAAGAGGAAGAACAGGGGTCAGTACAGGGGATATATGAAGAGGAATGAGAGGGTCAGTACAGGGGAAATATGGAGAGGAAAGAGAGAGTCAGTACAGGAGAAATATGAAGAGGAATGAGAGGGTCAATAAAGGGGAAATATGAAGAGGCAGAAGAAAGATAGTTTCGGTACAGGGGAAATATGAAGAGGAAGAGGATAGAGAGAGTCGGTACAGGGGAAATATGAAGAGGCAGAGGAAAGATAGTTTCAGTACAGGGGAAATATGAAGAGGAAGAGGATAGAGAGTCAGTACAGGGGGAATATGAAGAGGCAGAGGAAAGAGAGGGTCGGTACAGGGGAAATATGAAGAGGAAGAGGATAGAGAGAGTCAGTACAGGGGAATGATGAAGAGGAAGAGGAAAGAGAGGGTTGGTACAGGGGAAATATGAAGAGGAAGAGGATATAGAGTCAGTACAGGGGAAATATGAAGAGGAAGAGGATAGAGAGTGTCAGTACAGGGGAAATATGGAGAGGAACAGTGGGAGAAACCGTTGAAAAGCTCTCTGGGTAGGGGAGCTGGACAATAATGATGATAATGACATCTCCACTCCCTCTAAGATTAATGTCTGTATTATAAACTTAGGCTTGAAAAACTAACAAAAAATGTAAGTTATAAAAAATGTTAGGCACAATATTCAGAGGTTAAAGGTTGTTTGGAGACAACTGTAGCTAACACCAATACCACATTGACAATGGCATGTTTTAAGTGTGCGCCCTACTGAAAATCAGTTTCCCACAGGTTGAGGCCATGTCCCTTTTGTCATTTAAACTCTTGACTGCTGGGTCATAAGACCAGATCTCAGCTCCAGAATGCACGTGAGCACACTGACAGAGTTAATCACCCTTGTCACAAGGTTGAGTTTCTACCTGAAACCAGATCAGCTCTTGCCCCACCCACTTTTCACCTTGAGGGTAGCCCCCTCCACCCCCACCCCCCATTCTGCCCTCACATTTCAGGAAGGTAATGGAGTAATGGAAACCAGAATGGGTGGAGAGTGGAGTGACAGGGGAGTGGTGTACGGGCAGCAGTGACCAAGATCACGTGTCTTTATTGACAAAGCAAACATGTCTCTGATCGTATATACACACATCCACCACACATACACACTTTCTAAGTTGTTCAAGAGATATCATGGGTAAGAGGCAGCTGCTTAGTTCCAGACACACAATCTACAACAACTGATGAGTGATATTAATATGTGCCTTCGTGATCCAACGAGCTTAATTAACATTCCATTTTTTTTCTGATATCACATACGTTGACATTACACAACCAACGGCTTATGAAGGCATTTCAACATCACAAGTAAAAGCTTATTTAAATGGGATTATTGTAGTTTAGCAAAACATGCTCAGCCATACTCTAGACGATACAGCTTAACAGGGGCATGGCATGGCTTTGATTAGGTGGGTTAGAAGCATGAAGGTAGACCCATAGCTCTAAAGGCGACCCATAGCACACTAACTCTATCCAAGGTAAAGAGTTGAGGAAAGTGGTTGAAGTTCCAACCATACCAGAAGGGGACAAAAGCACTAAAACTAGAACCTACCATTTCAATCTCAAGAGTGGCTGTAAAACGGACTCCATGACAACAACATGGTGCAGTGGCATCAATAAATTATATCAGTCTCTGTCTCTCATCAAGTCGTGGCCAGATCAGATTGCACTGCTGTGGAGCCTCATTCATATTCAGCCCCATCTCAGCTGTCAACAGCAGGCAATTAGCTAAACTAGTCGCCATGTGCTGTGATTGGCTGACCTTTCAGAAGAAAAAAGGAAAACGTGAATGAAGACAGTGACTCAACGTCACTATAAAGACGTTAGAAAGCCTATTTAAATCTTATGCTAAAACTGATAGTAGTAGAATTTCGAGATTTTATCAGCTGGTTTATAACTACTACACTACACGACACGACATGACACGACATGACACGACACTACACGACTTCTGACACACACACACACACACACAAACGCAACATTGTTTAGGTAAGGAATATCTCCAGCCCAGCTTTTCTAAATAAAGACGTTGTTTCATCACGACTATGTAAACACAGTTGTTATTTAACAGACACCATGAGTATTTGTGAGCTGTATAATGTGGGCTTAACGGAGGGTGAAGTGGTAGGGGAAGGGTTTTCCTACAGGCGTTCCGGGCATCTTCACGTCACTCTTTTCAGGTGTTTGACTTACAATGTTTTTTACATTTCTAACTTAAGCTAAATTTCTTGCTAATCACTCAGATATATAATCCTCTGTGCATATTCCCATGTGTTGCTCTTTTAATTAAACTCAGAGAGTATCTATTTTTCAAACATCCATATGGTGATAAAAGTCTAATCTGATTATTGGCCCGGGTTGATAGTGGGGTTGGTTGATTGAACGTGACGACAATGCATAACGGGGTCTCAGGACTCATAAGCTGCTTAGGTTTCTAAGTCTGAATAGTATAGTGAAAATACCAAAACACACCGTGTAAGCGATGACAACAGTCGCACAAAAAAACTTTATGTGAGTATACAAAACAAGTTTGTTTAGGCTATTTGACTTACATGAGCCTACTTGTGTATTTCAAGAGAAGTTTATTAATTCTTTGTGCGCCACAGTAGTTTCTCCCCTCTCCCCATGATGTCATCATGTGTCCTCTGTAATGTGTTTTTCCTCTGTTTGGTGTCTCAGAATATCAGCTGACACAGAGGGATGGGCAGATGCTTTCACAGCCAGAGACAACCAACCACAGTCCCGCCCAGCCAGATGGATGTGTCCTATCTAAGCCAATCACAAGGCACCTCAGATGCCTGTCCTTGCCCGTTGTTGAACTGAGCAAACAGTGTGCCTACCTTAGGTCTACCTGTGCTCGAAACTATCCTGTTACCTTAAACTTCAGGGAAGGTTAAATGGACAATGGAGCCTTAGAATTAGAACGAAGAGGCAGGTAGCCAACCACTACAACAGCATTCCTCTAATTGAATTATCTCAATGACAAGCTGATCAGAGCATGTAACACAATAGTGTGTGTGTGTCTTTGGTTTGGCAGTTTGTCAAGCTGGTAGGTCTGCATTTTCCTCCAAGGTCGAACCTGAGGGATAGCTTGACAGGCTGCTTAAAATCTTCCCTCAGACATTCATGGCCAAGGTAAACTGATCCTAGACCTGTGCTGACTAAGAGGTACAACTTCTGAGCCTGGCTGTGTTCTGTTTCAGGTGAACTACGTTGAGTAACCATGGAGCCTGAAACAGAGAAGGCGTGTAACTGAGTTAACGGACACAATGTGCCACCTGCAGCAACACGACTGACTGCCCTTGAGCCACATGATGATCAGGATTGGTGGCTTTGTGTCTCTTGGTACACCCAACAGGATTATGTGGCATAGAGTGTGCAGAGCGAAAATGAAAAAGGATAGGTAACCTACTCAGAGTTATCTTGGCACCACGTTGACAGAACGATTTGAGTAAATATAGAACCACTCTGAGGCTGGTTGCGGTTTTGAGCTTTGCAAATTACGGGATAATCACACTTTTTTTTTCATTGACGTGTTATAATTTAGGTTTTATAAATAGCAGCTACGGCAATTGCCACGGTCATAGAGGTGAAGTAGAACAATATATCATATCTAGTAACTGCATTTGACTTCTGCCTAAATGTAAAACAGGCAGTATAGAAGTTTCTTGTTGGGCCCTTGCTCAGAGGTATGAATGGCATTCAGGCATTGCGAGGTCACTAGCGTCACCATGCTGTAGTCTGGTTTGTGTATCCACAGGCCTTCGGGCAGGCACAGGCCACTCCTGTGACAGTCTAGTCCTCAGGGAATCTTGTGTCACCTTGGATGAAACTGACAAGAAGATATGAGCCAAGTGTTTTCATGAGCATCATACACTACCTGGTTAAGTAGGTCTGAATAGCCTGTGGGAGAGGAAAGACATGAGGAAGAGGTGGAGAGCAAATCAATTGAGATGGAGAAGATGTGTGCTTGTAAAAGGGACTTTCCAGGTGAACAGAATGGAGAGCCGTTATTGATCCCATCTATCAAAATCATGTTGATTGATTATATGAATTCAGGGAGAACATCTCCAGAGCAGAAGCCAAGAGAAATGTCTAATCCGCCTTCTCTTAATGTTGCTGGTTCGAATACCTGAGCTGACAAAGGTGTAAAAACCTGTCGATGTGACCTTGAGCAAGGCACTTAACCCTAATTTGCTCCAGGGGCGCCGTACTACTATGGCTGACCCTGTGAAAGCAACACATTTCACTGTATGTGACAATTAAACATATCCCCCCCCCCCCCCCCCTTTTTATTTTACCTCACAGCACCAATGTTCTCTAAACAACAGCCAGAGAGTCTTGTACAAAGTCACAACAAAAGACAGTAAGTGTCTGCTTTCCACCAGACACTGGGTGATGAATTCACACAAAGCTCACAAGGTCATCAATACAATATCAGTGTGCCTCCAGTCTGACGTCCTTCACTATCAACAGACGAGTTTTAATACATAATATACAGCGAGGAGTCTAGCGACCATCAACCTGTGACACAAATGAGTGTCACAAATAGAACACTGGAAATCATGTGTATACAATAAAGAGAAAATTAATAAATATGCTAAGTAATGTGTTAATTACTCTTAACTGAATATTAACTACCTCCATCTGAAATGTTCCCCATTGCAGTGCTCTACACAGCTCTGCGTTGTCTTTCAGAAGCAATTTTCATTGACCATTGCCATATGTCAGGCCATACTGCAGGTGTCCATCCCCCGCCCTCGCCCCAGTCAAAACATGTTCCTATACTACATGCTTTCCATACCTGTTGGCTTATTGGGGCGGCAGGTGGTTTGAGCGTTGGGCCAGTAAACAAAAGGTTGCTGGATTGAATCCCCAAGCTGACAAGGTAAAAATCTGTCATTCTGCTCCTGAACAAGGTAGTTAACCCACCGTTCCCCGGTAGGCCATCATTGTTAATAAGGATTTGTTCTTAACTGACTTACCTAGTTGAATAAAGGTAAAAAAAAAAAAAAAATATATATATATATATATATATATATATATATCTATATACAATTCACATTGAAGCAAGTCTAAGAAGTGGTAGATCTGTTCTAGGTGTGCTATTTCTATGCTCACCATTAAAAGAACTCACTATGTGGTAGTGGTAGAGTGAATAGATCTGAGGGTCTAAGAAATTATACTCTGCTGGGTGGAATTTTAAATCCTATGTCACCATTTTCCACTGACACTTTGACCTCAACCAAAGCATGTTTTGGGCGTCGAACCAGAATGGGTTTTCTACTTGAGAAGAACAAATCAGGAATTCCAGAAACAGTCTGTGTTTCAGGAAAACATATAAACATGGTGGTAATATTAACATTTTGAAGCCTCTTCTTGAAAAAGGAAAAGTCTGCAAGTTATACTATGAGGCCAACAATTGAACCTTTATTTAACTAGGCAAGTCAGTTAAGAACAAATTGTTATTTACAATGACGGACTACCCCAGTCAAAACCGGACGATGCTGGGCCAATTGTGCACCGCCGTATGGAACTCCCAATCCCAATGATGCAGCTTGGATTCGAACCAGATACTGCAGTGACGCCTCCTGAAGTACAGAGTCTTAGACCACTGCGCCACTCGGGAGCCCAAAAGGAATGGCAGACCTATAATGCACATTTCTATGTGAATTTGGTCAGGTGGCCCAAAAAGTTGCATATTGCAGTTTTAATGATAAAGGCTACGCACGAAAGCAAACGTTTAAAATAAATTAACTCTCATTCTCTCAATACATTAATTCTAGGACTTGGCATGTCAAAAGTGTAAGCCAGGGTGGTGTTGAAAGGGCTTGTAGCCTTTTTGAAAGCAGGCATCTGACCTCAAGGTCACCTGAAAGTAATGTATGTACTGTAGCAAACGTGTATGCGTACAACTAGCTCATCATTAACCACAATTGCCAACTCTCACGTCACACAAAACGATTCAATCTACCAGAAACACTGATCCAGTATACAGTTGCCTCTTTGAAGCCCTGTATAGTAAAGACGCAACAGCAACCTTCAATAGAAGAAAGACTACTGAGAGACAATGGGGCCATTGACAGCCAGAATACACACCCTGCACAGCAGTCAGGGGTCTTTCCATGAAAATAATCAATAGGTGTTTGATATCCTATTATTGTAGTTTCTTCTTTCTAACTTCTATGGCAACACACCCAGAAAGTAGTCTTACATGAACAACTGGTAATGGCAAAGCACACAATAAATCTATCTACCACATTTAGGGCTATAAGGAGACATTTTGAGCAACAATAGACCTGTTAATATAATGGCATTACAAGAGTAAATACCAAGTTACTACACAGGTATGAGAACAACTTGGTGTAAAGTGTTACCGGGTGCCTTTTACTACAGGTGCTCTTAACCCACTACTGAGCTGATTCTGTTCAAATGCATGGGTGGTGACGTATCTACCATCTACCAGCTAACCACACCCACTTAGACTACTTATTAGACATGTCTTCAGCTGCTAAGTAAGTACATTTAATTACCATGGAAGGCCTTGAGCGGTGCCTGTGCGTAGTCAGCAGATTGTAGTCAGCGATGGATTTAGCTCACCCAGTGTGCCAGGTAGGTGGTGTTAACTTTTGGAACCGTTCCATTGGTCTTTAAGTGCCAACTCTGTCCTCCTGGCGCACAGGGCAAGCTAAAACAAGTGGTGATTTCTGTCTAGGCAGAGTGTCATGGCCCCCGGAGCAACATCCAGTGCTGCCAGTGCCAAGAACCAACCTGTTAATCCATGCCAATATTTGCTGCAGCGTCAACGCCTAAGTAATGGTATGGGAAAACATAACATATTACACCACACATTTTAAGTGTAAAGTTTTAGTAGTTTGATAACGGTGTGTAGATGATTCTTCTAAATTCTTGTACAACAAACATTTTTTTCATTAGCTTACATTGATTTAAGGGACATTTAATCCAAGTATTTGTTTGAGAGGGGGTCAAAGGGGACCACTGAGTAAGGGTTAGGCTACGTAAATGCCAAACAGGACATTCATAACTGGAGAAAAAGCATAAACAAACTGGGCTCTGACCGAACATGAACTGTCTCTTACAACCTCTTTTGATAAGCTACGGCTGTAGAGGACTGCTCAACTACTCACAGGGGATTAGAGTCTGAGCTCCACTTCCCTCCCTGTTTTCTACGACGGCACCATGGGACTGGAGCACTGGACGGACACAGCGCCTAAGCCAAGTTGTTGATCAAGGGTTCTTGTGCCAGGCTAGGGACTTACTGAAGGTATGCAACCTAATACATACCTGACTCCAGTTGACATATTACACGGTATACATCTAAGGCATTTCTATGCCTAATATACTGTGGTGTAGGACACTGGAAATGGTTTCCTATTGAATCGTGCAAGCACTTATTAAACATCAAAAGCACCGAAACTGGACACCGGGAACAGCATAATAGATTGTATACTAGGGCCGGAAATTGCCAGGGAGCTCACGTCATGATATTATCACGATATTTAAGCTGATTATACGATATGTATTGCGATTCTCACAATTCTATATGTATTGCGATTCGATACTGAGATTTTATTGCGATTTGATGTTCCAAATTTGCAAACATATGGGAACATGTTTCTCACTACATCTACTGCAGAGAGACAAGAGAGAGCATGAGAAAATGAGTTTTGATTAGTCATGGAAATGAAAGTGCTGGAAACATGTTGGCTCAATATTTAAAAAGAAGATGGAGAACAAGCTTAAGGATGAACAATACCAGTTTTGGCACAGGTACAGCCAAATAGCACTAGCTAACGCTGATTAGAAAATCATTATTATATCTATATATTTGTCCAAAATAATATTGCTAAATGTAACTGTATCGATTTTTTCCCCCATCACTATTGTGTACACAACAATAATCATAACAACAGCTTTGTAAATACTATGTCAACACCACAAACTTGTTTGGGAATTATTGTAACACCTAAGTGTTAAAACCTCAGCAACTTTTAAGGCTTTATTTTCTACCCACATGCTCAGGGGGGAACACTGCTTTAGTTTACATGAAAACAGTGAAACACATTAGAGCAGAGGACAATGAATGTGGCTTGAGGGCTATGACAACCTTCCAGTATTTAGGATCGAGTCAGAGGTCATGTTACCCAAATCACAACAGTGAAAGATGGCCTACGGGCTGCTGACGATGGTTGGCTGGTCACTGCTTGTTTTAGTCACGATGAGAAACCCTTTCCCCTGTGAGATGGCCGTCTATAAAACTGATTTATCTTCAGAGGGGTTGGGAAGCCAGATGGATGGTGAGGCTAAGAGGCAGATGACAACGGGTTGTGGAGATGAGTCAGCTAAGCTTGAAGCTAACCATCCATGTATTATTTAGCTACATAGACTAGTGCACTAGAATGCACCATTTCTATTGGGATTTGAATGTTTCCTAGGCATCTGTCAGGTCAACTATGAAGTGGTGGCTCAATAAAGTGGAGAGGCCCCTATCTAGGTTACAATACAACAATGTTACAAAGGTTTCTCATGCCTGCAATGTCTACATGTTACCCTTCCTTTGGTAACCCAAAGAAAGTAGTCCAGTACCAGAGGCAGAACCAGCCTATGCCAGTACCAGAACTTATCCAATAGGTCTACCATAGAGCAAAGTAATGACCTGGGGAGGAACGCGAAAGCCCCTGAAGTGCATTATTAATTCATTATCAATATGTGCACATAGCCAAATCTATGGCCCATTGTTATTTGTCTACATTTCTTTCAACAATGCAAGCCATATATTGCCCAATTTCTCATAACATCTTGCATTACCGAAGAACCAGGCAGACTTCGCTGGTCATTTTGTAAAAAAACATTTTTATCTCGTGCTATATCAAGTCAAGGTGGAAAAAAGACAGACCAAATGTGACTGACCGATGTTATATTTAAAGCGCACCAGCTGACCCGGAGAGTGAAACATCCTCTGCTTGGCCCAAACCTGCTTACGAAAAATCTTCAGATCAGATCCTTAGATAATAATAGACTAGTATGATTTGGTAACTGTGTCATCTCAGTGGGAAAATGGTTACATTATATTATGCATCGAGACGCACGGGATGAGAAGAGAGATGTACAGTAGATCTACTGATCAGTGATGCCTCAAACTATGATGCAATACCCGCGTGTAGATCCTAATCCGTGTAGTCAGATACTCTGTGTGCGTGTGCTGCTGACAGAAACCGGATGGAACCAGCCAAATATGCATATCATAGTCTACACTGGGCCTACATAAACAAGTATTCATAATTATCTAGGCTAATGTAGTCTATAAGCATCATTCGCACAATATTGGGAGTAATAAGAGTAACGACTAACATGTCTGTCGGTGCCACATTTGGTTAACTCCGTGATTACGCACAATATATGTACATTTCAAGCTGAAACATAATGTAATTCAAAATTCAGCCTAATGTTTGTTTTATAAAGCATGTAGCCTAAGTGGTGTAGGCTATTGTTGTCACGATGACCAAGCATCTCTCTAAATGCCGAAGCAAAGCGTATCATTGTTGGACAAAAATAATAATCGTGAACGCACGGGCAGCTGTTCAGAGTTTCGTAAGCATTATTCCATCACGGATAACTTTCAGGAAACGCATATTACCTTTTGCGAATATAGGCGCGGTCTATCCCCAAATGTGGTATGTGGTCCTTGGTCGCTGACCTTGTCAGTGTTGCGGGAAGATGGGGCTCTATTCTATTTGAATTCGCTTACTAGGAAGCTGAATGTGACGTAGAGCGTTGAAAGAAGGCGGCCCAACCTGCTGTTATTCTGGACCACGGGTAGCATAGCGAGCATAGTGCTGGAGACAAGAGACCGGCAAGAGCATCAAGTAAAACCAGCCGGCTTGCGCTCCAATACCGGTAGGGAGGAGAGGGGGGCGTTTGACAATTTGTTTGTGGGTGTTTCTCATTCTTTTGTTATTGAAACCTTATGTGGTTTAGCGTCTGCTTCCACTGGAAGAACGCTCCGCGTGTTGTGCCCCATTCAACACTTCAAAACAAACTCGAAGTAGGTCATCCGATTTATCACAGGGATTCTTTTAAACAGTCATGTAATGAGGGAGTTGTCTAAACGCTTGTTTCATGCTAGCAAACTATGCATCAAAAATATTGTAGCAAATATAATTTCACATCACTTATGTTGGCCAATTTGACCAGTTTACCTGTTTGAAGAGCAATTGAATCCCAGAGCGCCAATCGCCCATAAAGGCGTTAGGTGCAGCGTCCAACTTGTGATACACATTTTGTATACATACACAGAGCAAAAATATAAACGCACCATGCAACAATTTCAAAGGTTTTACTGAGTTACAGTTCATAAAAGGAAATCAGTCAATCAAAATGGGTTCATTAGGTCCTAATCTATGGACTGGGTATACACATATGCAGCTGTTGGTCACAGATACATTTACCTTAAAAAAAAGAAGGTAGGGTCGTGGATCAGAAAACCAGTCAGTATTTGGTGTGACCATCATTTGCCTCATGCAGCACCACCCATTTCATTTGCATAGAGTTGATCAGGTTGTTGATTGTGGCCTATGGAATGTTGTCCCACTCCTCTTCAATGGCTGTGTGAAGTTGCTGGTATTGGCGGGAATTGGAACATGCTGTCGTACACGTAAATCCAGAGCATCCCAAACATGCTCAATTGGGTGACATTTCTGGTGAGTATGCAGGTCATGGAAGAACTGGGACATTTTCAACTTCCAGGAATTGTATACAAATCCTTGTGACATTGGGATGTGCATTATCATGCTGAAACATGAGGTGATGGCAGTGAATGGCACGATAATGCGCTCAGGATCTCGCCCACGCAACGCCACCTGCCCGGCCAGTGGCGACCCGTCATTCAGGGCAGGTGAGCCTCACCTGTTTTGATCCCCACATTTTTTGCAAAATGTTTTTTTGGGGCTTGTCTGTTTTGCATGTTATTTTGGCATTAATACGTGTCACATATCAGTTTGCAAACAATGTATAAAATATATATTTAATATATATATATATATACTACAGTGCATTCGGAAGGTATTATGTAACAGGAACAGGGAACCACTACTTCAAGGTCTTAGAGCAAGTGACGTCACCGATTGAAACGCTATTTAGCGCGCACCGCTAACTAAGCTAGCCGTTTCACATCCGTTACATTCAGACCCCTTGACATTTACCCCCTCTGGAACGCTTCAATGGAGAGTCGAGCACATGTTGGGCTTTCTAGCTCAGTGTGTCCTCATTTTCAAGCTTCAGCCCTCCTTCTTCCCCTCAGATTGCACCAAGATAGCCTATCTCATCACGCTGATGTCCAGGAGGGCTCTCACCTGGGCTACTGCTGTGTAGGAACAGCAGCCGGCCATATGCGTTAGTCTGGAGGGGTTCGTGGGAAAGATTAAGAAGGGTTTTTACGCCGTGTTCTCTGGGAGAGAAGCTAATCCAGCTTCGGCAGGACTCCTGCAGTGTGGCTGACTACGAGGTGGATTTCCGCACGCTGTCAGCGGAGAGTGCTTGGAACCAGGATGCACTGTTCGATATGTTCCTGCACAGCGTCTCGGAGGAGGTCAAGGATGAGCTTGCTGCTCGAGATTTACCTACGGATCTCGATTCCCTCATCGCTTTGATCATCTGAATCAATGGTCGACTACGGGAACTAGGGAGGGAGAGGAAATTCGACTTCACTTGCACGTCCAGGGATTCCACCTTGCCTCCGAGTCATCCCGGAAGTCCCCAACGATCCCTTTGCTGTGAGCACCTGAGGCTTCCCGACCTTTCACGAGGGTTGCCGAAGACGGCTGAGCCACCGCTTCCCAAGCCTACGCAACTAGGTAGAGCTGGGCTTTCACCAGCGGAATGGCAATACAGGATCTACACGAAGAATTGTCTGTATTGCGGGACGCTTGGTCATTTTGTGTCCTCTTGTCCTTTAAAGAGATCAGGCTCACTGGTAGGAGTGAGTCCTCTGATGGGCCATATGGATAACTTTTCTGCTTCCCTTGCTCGCACCCTTTTAATGCCATTCTGCTGTGGGGAGGCCAGTCTAAATCTCTCCGGGTCCTCATTGACTCTTGGGCCCAATGAGAGTTTTTTTGACGCTTCCCTGGCGTCCGAGCTGAACAGCCCCACTCAGCCCCTCTCCACTCCTAAGGATTTTAGAGCGCTGGACGGGCGCTGTATAGGCCAGGTCACTCATATTACCACTCCCATCAACCTACTGGTGTCAGGGAATCACAGCGAGACTATTCAATTCCTGCTCATCAAGTCTACTCAGATTCCTGTGGTATTGAGATTCTCCTGGCTCCAGTGACACAATCCCCTCATCAACTGGTCTACTGGTGCCATCATGGGCTGGAGTCCGTACCGCCACACCCAGTGTCTGAAGTCAATGCAACCTGCCCCGGACGTCTTCCTGGGTGCTTGGAAGGTGCCCAGGACCTCTCCGCCATTCCTGTGAAGTACCAGGACCTTCAAGAGGTGTTCAACAAGGCCCAGGCCACTTCGCTTCCGCCACACCGACCTTATGAATGCAGGATTGACCTTCTCCCTAGCACCACTCCGCTCCGGGGATGACTGTGCTTGTTGTCGGGACCGGAGACCAAGGCTATGGACTCCCTAGCTGCAGGATTTAATACGTCCTTTGTCCTCTTTTGCCAGCGCAGGGGTTCTTCTTTGTGGAGAAGAAGGACAGCACCCTGCGCTTGTACATCGACTACCTGGGACTCAATTACATAACGGCGAAGAACAGCTACCCGCTACCACTCATCTCCTCGGCCTTTGAGTCGCCAAGCTGGATCTATGGAACGCCTACCATCTGGTACAGATGCGGGAGGAGGATGAGTGCAAAACCACTACGATGCCATTTGGCCTGACCAACGCCCCTGCTGTGTTCCAGGCTCTGGTAAATTATGTTCTCTGCGACATGTTGAACAGATTAGTCTTTGTCTACATTGATGACATCCTCGTCTTCTCCCGCTCTACCCAAGAACATGTGCTCCACGTCCGACAGGTTCTTCAACACCTACTGGAGAACCAGCTGTTTATTAAGGCAGAGAAGTGTGAGTTCCATCGCTCCACCATCCCCTTTCTGGGGTACATCATCTCGGCTGGGAGTGTCCAGATGGATCCTAGGAAGGTGAGAGTGGTGGTGGATTGGCCCCAGCCTTCGTCCAGGATGCTGCTGCAATGTTTCCTGGTGTTCACCAACTCCTATCGCCACTTCATCTGGGGTTACAGCACCCTGGCTTCCCCCCTGTCAGCACTCACTTCATCCAAGGTTCCGTTCACGTGGTCCCCTGCTGCTGACCGGGCGTTCCAGGACCTCAAACACCACTTCACCACTGCTCCCATCCTGGTTCATCCTGACCCTCCCCGTCAGTTCGTGGTGGAGGCCGATGTGTCGGATGTAGGATTGGAGGCGGTCCTGTCCCAGTGTTCTGCCCTAGACCTGAAGCCACGGAGAAAAACTATGATGTTGGAAATCGTGAGTTTCTCGCAGTGAAGATGGAGGAATGGAGGCATTGGCTGGAAGGGGCAGAACATCTGTTCATCGTATGGACCGACCACAAAAATCTGGAGTATCTCCGCACCGCCAAACGCCTCAACTCCAGGCAAGCTAGATGGGTCCTGCTGTTCTTCTCCCTCTCATATCGGCCGTTATCCAAGAATGTCAAGCCGGATGCACTCTCACCATTATAGTCCCACGATTATTGCCCTGGAGCTCGACACCATCCTTCCCACCTTGTGCCTGGCAACTGCACTCAGATGGGGTCTAGGGAAACTAGTCAGGGAGGCACAGCGTTCCCAGCCAAACCCCGGGGGGGTCCTGATAATCGGATGTTCGTGCCTGACGCGGTCCACTCCGCGGTCCTGGAGTTGGCCCACTCCTCCAGACTGGCCTGCCACCCGGGTTCCCGCTGGACCCTGGCGTTTGTGTGACAACGCTTTTGGTGGCCCACCATGGTTCCTGACGTCTCCGCATTTGTCTCCGCTTACACAGTGTATGCTCAGAACAAGACTCCTCGGCAAGCTCCGGCTAGCCTTCTGCAACCTCTGCCTGTCCCTCACAGTCCCTGGTCCCACATATCCCTGGATTTCGTCACAGGTCTCCCCCATCTGAGGGCAACACTGCCATCTCGTCCCGGTTCTGGAAGGTGTTTTGCACCCTCATTGGGTCGTTGGACAGGCTGTCCTCTGGGTTCCACCCCCAGTCCAATGGCCAGTCAGAGCGAGCCAACCAGGATCTTGAGACAGCTCTGCGCTTTCTGGTCTCTGCCAACCCCACCACCTGGAGCCAGCAGCTTGTGTGGGTGGAATATGCATGCAACACCCTTCCCTACTGCCATGGGCCTATCAACTTTTGAATGTTCTCTGGGGTATTAGCCCCCGCTCATCTCCGAGTAGGAGGAAGAGGTCAGCGTACCTTCTTTCCAGATGTTTGTCCGCCACTGTCGTCGTACCCGGTATCGTCTCTGGCAGAAGGTATGGCTATCCACCCGGGATCTCCCGCTCCGGGTGGAAACACGCAAGCTCTCCCATCTCTAAAATTATTAGTCCCTCTGCTGTTCATCGTCTGTTGCCCCTTACCCTTTGTATACACCACACCTTTCATGTGTCCTGAGTTAAACCCATGTCTCACAGCCCTTGGTTTCCTGTTTTGTCAAGTCAACCAGTGTTTTTTGTATCAGCTCCTGCTTTACCCCAGTCTCTCTTTTCTCGTCCTCCTGGTTTTGATCCTTGCCTGTCCTGACCCCGAGCCCGCCCATCTGCCTGACCACTCTGCCTGCCCCTGACCCTGAACCTGCCTGCCGTCCTGTACCTTTGCCCCACCTCTGGATTACCAACCTCTGCCTGACCTGACCTTGAGCCTGCCTGCCGTCCTGTACCTTTGCCCCTGTTGCTGTAATAAACATTGTTACTTCGACACGGTCTGCGTCTAGGTCTTACCTTGATTCCTGATACAATCATTTGGGATTTTTTGGGCTTGGGTTTATTAAATGTTGTTAACGTAGGGCTCAGGAAATGTATTTAATATGGGGCTCATCAGGCTAAGGTAGCATTAGGTTTGAATTTTCATGCTGATCAAAGCTCTCAAATCCAGACATTTATATGCATTATAATGCTTTTGAATGACTTCTCGGCATGGAACATTTGTAAAATACCGGGGAAATATTCAACCCTAGCCAATGGGGACTTTAGAACAGTTACAGAATTTAATGGCTGTATTAGGAGAAAACTGAGGATGGATCAGCAACATTGTAGTTACTTTTACAGAGCTTGAAGAATTTTGAAAATAATAAAGGAAATGTTGCACAATCCAGGTGTGGAAAGCTCTTAGAGCCTCACAGCTGTAATCACTTCCAAAGGTGCTTCAATAAAATGTTGACTCAGGGGTGTGAATACTTATGTAAATTTAATATTTCTGTTTTTCATTTTCATTTTCAATAAACTTGCAAACTTTTCTGAAAACATGTTTTCAATTTGTCATTCCGGGGGGTTGTGTGTAGATGGGTGAAGAATAAATATTGAATACATTTTGAATTCAGCCTGTAACTCTACATGTGGAATAAGTCAAGGGGTATGAAGACGTTCTCATTGCACTGTATACAGTATATACTGTATATAATACTATAGTAGTCTATTGATGCTAGGGAAAATGTCAGGGCTGCAGCTGTCCATAACTTTGGTTGGGAATTCCTGACCTCCCTCTACATTCTGACGAAGTTGCTGAATATACACCTTTAATTCAGCATCCTCAACAGAGGATATATAATAGTGATTACATGGAGCCAACAGTGATTATTTCAGTGCAAAAGTCCTAGACCCTGGCAGACAGGCAGTTGCTGCTCTCATTATATATCATATTATCATATTTATCCTCCTGGAACCGGGTCTGCAGCTCAGTCAGACAATTTATACTTTTTTGATCATATTTAGATATACATATTTTTTCATTTCAAAAGTTGCTGCCCTTAAGGGCTTCTTCACTCTCCTTGTGTCCACATAGTGCTATGTCCTGTTTACTTTGGCATGATCACAATTCCTTTCTACAAATGAATAGTCCATGACCTCGCGGTTAAGTTGATTTAAAAGTTGATTTACTCCTGGTTTGATTGTGATGATTTGCACTGTAGCCTTCAAATTGATCCAGTACAAAAGAGTGGGGTTGGCTAGCCTGGTGCTTGAAGCATGCCTTGATATGGTACTTCCAATCCTTTTATCTGTCTCAAACAAATTAGCCTTCCATAGTGGCCTCTGTGAAATGTCTACACATTTTACAGAAAACAGCATCCCATTTCAAACTGCAAATAAAACTGTCCATAACACTTCCACGAGAAACACTGCACTTTCCATCGATCACTGTAGTGGGGAACACTCGCATGTCATGGACTCGTGATGACATGCTCACCGTGACGAGGTTGGGCCAGGCGATGGTGAGCTTGCTTGGCTGTGGAAGTCGAAGTAGTAGCCATGCTAATCTCCTCATGGGCTGCCATTGCCATTAGCAAATAATTGCAGAGAGTCAAAACAATTTGCAGAGTTAGCCAGCTGTATACCCACTTCTCCAGGCACCACTACACCACTGTGCATGCCAGATAATGACAAAACACCTGATGCCACTAATCATACTAATTTGAATAACCTACTAAAAGCAACATAACCAAACAGATTATGTTTGCCTCACACAGTGTCTGTCTCAAACTGTAATTAGGCCTACATTAATCCAAACACAAATTTTACACTGTGCACATGGACATAAAAGTACATTTTATTCATCCATCCTGAGAAGCGATAGTCCGGCGTCCCCTTGTGACATAGTTAAGCGACTCTGAGAGCACCATCCCCAGGGGACACACAGACGGACGAGCACCTCCCTACAATTCCCAACCAACATGTTTCTGGTACACATCCCAAATTCATTTGAATCTGTTGACAGTTGGAGAAATTGCTTGAGCTGCGCTGAGAATTAGAAAAATATGAAATCCAAGGGTCCAATATTCTAGAACAGTGCTATGTGTATGCGTACACGCTTGGTACTCTGATAGACCCTAGGCTTATCCAGAATCTATCAATGATCTTTATTTCTGTCTCTGACTTGGGGAATCCCCTTAGGCCTCATAATCACTCTCAAATGTCCATCCAACCAAAATGTATTGTCTTTGTTCCCACTATTATATTAGACATAGAAACATTCCATGCACTATGCTTAGCCTGTAGGCTTATGCATGAGTTAATCGTCTCTGAGCAGGATACATTTCTGAAGGCAATGAACTCTAGTTTATTCTAGTAATAACCAGGCTGGTTTTTACAGAAGTATCACACAAACTGAGTAATGTATTCACTGAAATAGAGAGCTACTGGTGCATGACATGTCAGTGACACAGAGATGCTGCCTGCACAGGCCCAGGTGTCACTGCGTGTGGGGAGAGAGAGAGTTACAGTTGGTGGTGGTGGGTGATATAAATAGCCTGGCATCTTAAGGTGATTGATGTTTGCTCTCTGTAGCACCAGTGTCATGGCAGGATGGATTAAATTCATTGAGTGCATTGCTTCTATCATCACTGGAGCTATACGTTAGGCTACATAGACAGTGGTAAAATTGTGAGGAGTACGAACAGGCAGGAAACATTGCAGTCAGTGATACAAATCTATGTGAAATCATTCTTCTTTGTCACACATATATTTTCTTATCTTGAACTGAAACCAGTCTCTCGAGTGCCATAAGCTCGCCAGCAATTATTAGTTTGGTTCCCAATTTCATGATAGATTGTAAATACCACAAAACATTGTTTCTTCACAGCAGTTTAAATGTGTTTCAATGTATTATAAAACAAAGATTTGCACACCTTGTCTTGTATTAGACCCAATGTTTCTATAATCAATATTGTTACATAATTATTATTTTCAGTCATCCATATTGTCATTCGCGACAGCCCATCACACATCACTTTTGGAGTTTGCTACTATAACAGCCTCCACTCTTCTGGGAAGGCTTTCCACTTGATGTTGGAACATTGTTGCGGAGACTTGCATCCATTTAGCCACAAGTGCGTTAGTGAGGTAGGGCACTGACTTTGGGCGATTAGGCCTGGCTGGCAGTCGGCGTACCAATTCATCCCAAAGGTGTTTGATGGGGTTGAGGTCAGGGCTCTGTGCAGGCCAGTCAAGTTTTTCCACACTGACCTCAACAAAACATTTCTGTATGGACTTCACTTTGTGCACAGGGGCATTGTCATGCTGAAACAGGAAAGGGCCTTCCCTAAACTGTTGCCATAAAGTTAGAATAACAGAATTGTCTAGAAACTTTACAAACTTTACAGTTGACACTATGCATTGGGGAAGGTAGAGTTCTCCTGGCATCTGCCAAATCCAGATTGGTCCGTAGAACTGTCAGATGGTGAAGCATGATTCATCACCCCAGACAACGCATTTCTACTGCCCCAGAGTCCAATGGCGGCTAGCTTTACACCACTCCAGCCGGCGCTTGGCATTGGACATGGTGATCTTAGGCTTGTGTGCAGCTGCTCGGCCATGGAAACCCATTTCATGATGCTCCCGACAAACAGTTCTTGTGCTGACGTTGCTTCCAGAGGCAGTTTGCTTCCAAAGGCAGATGATTTTTATGCGATACGCGCTTCAGCACCCGGAGGTCCCGTTCTGTGAGCTTGTGTGGCCTACCACTTCAAGGCTGAGCTGTTGTTGCTCATAGACGTTTCCACTTCACAATAATAGCACTTACAGTTGACCGGGGCAGCTCTAGCAGGGCAGAAATTTGACAAACTGACTTGTTTGAAATGTGGCATCCTTGGACGGTGCCACATTGAAAATAACAGAGCACTTCAGTAAGGCCATTCTACTGCCAATGTTTTGTCTATGGAGAGTGCAAGGCTCTCTGCTCAATTTGATATACCTGTCAGCAACGGGTGTGGCTGAAATAGCCGATTGCATTCATTTGAAGGAGTGTCCACATACTTTTGTATATATGGTGTGGCAAGAAATAAGTCATGGATAATCAGGTAGTATATCACGTTCTGTAGTTGCTCAATAAATTAATCAACATTTTGTTGATTAACTGAAGCAGCCTAGTGTCAGGGATCCCTCTGGAACTTTCATTGCGCACACCTGGCCTCTATTCCCACTGATTAGTACTTGTATAAGTGTGCCCTTTGGTTTCCGTAGTCTGTCGATTATTGTTGCAATGTTCATTGGTTCGTGTGAGTACCTGTGCTGTGTGTTTTGGGCATTCGTGTCCTTGTGGATTGTGCAGATGATTACAGGTCTCGTCCCGTGTGATAATCATTGTGTGCGTGTGTATTTATTTGAGTTACTCCTCGCTTTTATGTTTGGGTTTCAACCCTGTGTTTTGTGTACGTGTTTGTTTGGTCTTTGTCCCTGTGCCTTTACACGGCACGCCGTAATTTGGGGCTTAATAAGAAACCCTGTTACGCATTCCGGCGCCTGTCTCCCGATCCTTCATACCTAGTTAGTAACGGTTGCTCAATAGTTTATATGAAAGCATGTGATCCATATGTGATATACACTTCTTCAGAAGATGCCCCCTACCTGCTTCAAATAATGGACAAAACAATAAGCTATCATCTCCCTCCACATGAACATGCTTTGAAAACCTCAGTCCCCTTTTCCATGTTTGGAAAGAATTCCCCACCCAAACATGGGAGTAGAATTTAAGGAAGCTTGGCGCTCCCAAAAGCCAAACAAAAACATCCAACTAGTGTGTGTTTTCTATGAAGTGTAGGTGAAGTTTCAAGTGAAAGCCAAGAAAAATAAATGAGCTTTTCACTGCTGTAGTATGTATAGTTACAACAAAGAGCTGTGTGTATTTTAAACTGGACCAAGAGAGAAAAATACCATAAAACGTTCAAGATAAGCACCTTCTTTGATGGGAAAACACCATCATAATATACAGTAAACTAGTCGCCATGGTGCATGTAATCAGAAAATAAACAGAAATTGAAATTCACTGAACAAACATGTAAACGCAACATGCAACAATTTCAAAGATATTACTGAGTTACAGTTCATATAAGAAAATTAAGTAAATGCATTAGGCCCTAACCTATGGATTTCACATGACTGGGAATACAGATATGACAGATACCTTTAAAAAAGTAGGGGTGTGGATCAGAAAATCAGTCGGTATCTGGTGTGACCACCATTTGCCTCATGCAGCGCAACACATCTTCTTTGCACAGAGTTGATTAGGCTATTGTTGATTGTGGCCTGTGAAATGTTGCCACACTCCTCTTCAATGGCTGTGCGAAGTTGCTGTATATTGTCTGGATCTGGAACACGCTGTCGTACACGGCAATCCAGAGCATCCCAAACATGCTCAGTGGGTGACATGTCTGGTGAGAACTCTGACATTTTCAGCTTCCAGTAATTGTGTACAGATCCTTGCAACATGGGGCCGTGCGTTATCATGCTGAAACATGAGGTGATGGTGGCAAATGAATGGCACGACAATGGGCCTCAAGATCTTGTCACGGTATCTCTGTGCATTTAAATTGCCATCGATAAAATGCAATTGTGTTTGTTGTCCGTAGCTTATGCCTGCCCATGCCGTAACCCCTCTGTCAGCATGCCAGTTGCACGCTCCCTCAAAACTTGAGAGAAATAAACTTTTATGCTTATGTAACATTTCTGGGATCTTTTATTTCACCTCAATAAATGCGGTATCAATACTTTTTACATGTTGCGTTTATATTTTTGTTCAGTGTATATTCAAAGAGCGTGTGAAAATAGACTAAAGGCACACTGAATTGAATTATTTAAATAATCAATATTGGCTAATCTATATAATAGTATGTATCGCCATGGGCACTGTTGCCATGGGCACTGTTCTTTGTATGACTGACGCCAACTGATCACCACCAGGTGGCAATATTGTCAATGAATATGTGTGTTGCCCAGCACATGAAGGGATAGCTTGATGTGTAGTAAATGCTCGAATACAATGTTGTTACTAGTAATAACCATGTAATAACAAATTTACAAGAGTACATTATAGTAAGTTACCAACTTGGGTTCTGTGCTAACTGAAGACCTATTATTAAGGGGGCAGGATTTGTGAGAAGGTCAACATGTAATATGCAAGTTTTATTGCATTGGTTGTATTTATATTGGTTTTGGCCCGTAGAAATCATAATATATATCCATATTCATACTCTTCTCTTGTAGTTTTTCTGTCTTGAGGTTTCCAAACCAATATGTTTTTGCAAGTTGGTCTGTGCTGCTTTTTAGAAAATTGATTGCTGAACCACAGTACTTTCTGTGCTAAGCACATACGCCTGAAGAAATTCTTAATGGCTGTGCTTCATATTGACTGTAGGTAACGTCTCTTTTTATTTACCCAATCTATTCTATCTTTCAATCTACTAATCTGTTCATTCTTCAGTATTTCAGATTGCAGTGTTAGATGATATTGCTCTTGGTTGATTTCATGGTTGCGTACTACTGTCCCAAGGCTTTCAAGTCTCTGTAATGTCAATTAATCTCTAACTTCTGCCCCTAGAGGTCACTAGTCACTAGAAACATCCCATTGGGGCTTCAACTAACCAGGAGGAAAATCAAGATCCCAATCAAATCAAATTGTATTGGTCGCATACACATACAGTGCCTTGCGAAAGTATTCGGCCCCCTTGAACTTTGCGACCTTTTGCCACATTTCAGGCTTCAAACATAAAGATATAAAACTGTATTTTTTGTGAAGAATCAACAACAAGTGGGACACAATCATGAAGTGGAACGACATTTATTGGATATTTCAAACTTTTTTAACAAATCAAAAACTGAAAAATTGGGCGTGCAAAATTATTCAGCCCCCTTAAGTTAATACTTTGTAGCGCCACCTTTTGCTGCGATTACAGCTGTAAGTTGCTTGGGGTATGTCTCTATCAGTTATGCACATCGAGAGACTGAAATTTTTTCCCATTCCCCCTTGCAAAACAGCTCGAGCTCAGTGAGGTTGGATGGAGAGCATTTGTGAACAGCAGTTTTCAGTTCTTTCCACAGATTCTCGATTGGATTCAGGTCTGGACTTTGACTTGGCCATTCTAACACCTGGATATGTTTATTTTTGAACCATTCCATTGTAAATGTTGCTTTATGTTTTGGATCATTGTCTTGTTGGAAGACAAATCTCCGTCCCAGTCTCAGGTCTTTTGCAGACTCCATCAGGTTTTCTTCCAGAATGGTCCTGTATTTGGCTCCATCCATCTTCCCATCAATTTTAACCACCTTCCCTGTCCCTGCTGAAGAAAAGCAGGCCCAAACCATGATGCTGCCACCACCATGTTTGACAGTGGGGATGGTGTGTTCAGCTGTGTTGCTTTTACGCCAAACATAACGTTTTGCATTGTTGCCAAAAAGTTCAATTTTGGTTTCATCTGACCAGAGCACCTTCTTCCACATGTTTGGTGTGTCTCCCAGGTGGCTTGTGGCAAACTTTAAACGACACTTTTTATGGATATCTTTAAGAAATGGCTTTCTTCTTGCCACTCTTCCAGAAAGGCCAGATTTGTGCAATATACGATTGTTGTCCTATGGACAGAGTCTCCCACCTCAGCTGTAGATCTCTGCAGTTCATCCTGAGTGATCATGGGCCTCTTGGCTGCATCTCTGATCAGTCTTCTCCTTGTATGAGCTGAAAGTTTAGAGGGACGGCCAGGTCTTGGTAGATTTGCAGTGGTCTGATACTCCTTCCATTTCAATATTATCGCTTGCACAGTGCTCCTTGGGATGATTAAAGCTTGGGAAATCTTTTTGTATCCAAATCCGGCTTTAAACTTCTTCACAGCAGTATCTCGGACCTGCCTGGTGTGTTCCTTGTTCTTCATGATGCTCTCTGCGCTTTTAACGGACCTCTGAGACTATCACAGTGCAGGTGCATTTATACGGAGACTTGATTACACACAGGTGGATTGTATTTATCATCATTAGTCATTTAGCTCAACATTGGATCATTCAGAGATCCTCACTGAACTTCTGGAGAGAGTTTGCTGCACTGAAAGTAAAGGGGCTGAATAATTTTGCACGCCCAATTTTTCAGTTTTTAATTTGTTAAAAAAGTTTGAAATATCCAATAAATGTCGTTCCACTTCATGATTGTGTCCCACTTGTTGTTGATTCTTCACAAAAAAATACAGTTTTATATCTTTATGTTTGAAGCCTGAAATGTGGCAAAAGGTCGCAAAGTTCAAGGGGGCCGAATACTTTCGCAAGGCACTGTATTTAGCAAATGTTATTGTGGGTGAAGCAAAATCCTTGTAAAAAATATAACACACAAAAAAAAAAATCCTAGGGAGCTAGATGCAGAGCTGCCATGTCTGTCTCCGTCATCTTCTGTTCAATTGTTGCTGACAACTGTACTGGGTATTAAAGCAACTGTGCTACCCTACTCATGATAAATGTTCTCATCCTGTACCATCTACTGTATCAACTCAAAATATGCAAGCCTGCTAGAGTACTGCTTAAGTGCACTGTACTTCTAATTAAAGCTTTACTTAGACACCATTTGATCCAGTGACTGATAAGACCACCATAGGAAGTGGTTCTCTCAACACCTTAGTGTTTACTGCTGCTGTCATGTTGTTTCCACAAAGGTACCTGTGTAAAAGACCTTGGGTGTTTTGAGAAGCTGCAGCTGGGGGTAGTATAGTGTTGATATGTGGAATGGAGATATGGAGGGCTTCCCCCTTCCCCCATTCTTACCTCACCGCCTCCCCCTGTAACATGGTGGGGGGAGAGAGGAGACAACCAGCAGCTGTATTCTACCAAGCCCTCTGACCAGGGCCTTTCCATGCTTTCACAGTACACTCACAGAAACTGGCAGGCACACATACACACAAAAACTGTTCATGTCCTTCTACGGACGAACTTCAATGTATTTCCCATTTGCTAAAGTTCCTTGTACCTCACACAAAGAGTAGTGCAGTTGCTACTGAGGTGTCCCATGCTGCCCCTGAATATACAACACCAGCCTTGCACGGTCGACCTACACACAAAAGCACAGGATGGAGGAGGGATAGGGGAGGTAGGAAGATAGGAGGGGGAGGTAGGGTGCATAATCAGCACTCCACATGGAACCCTATAGGTGCTGTCACTGTGGAGTTCACCCCCTCTCCCCCTTGCTTTCCAGAGGTGGTAAGGCCTTTTGTCTTTTTCCCTGTCACCAATTCACCAAGCTCCCTGCATCTTCTTTGTATTCAACCTACACAGGGAACCGAAGCTGTGAAAAGAGTTATGCATGGTTATTTTGTCCCTTTCCATTTAATGATGTATTGTAATTGTTAACACATTCCTGACGTGTCGCCTTGTGATTCACAGGAAATGTATCAGCTAGGCCTATTGTAGGTCCTCTTGCAAATTAGAAATCAGTTACATGTTATTAACTCTACATTGTTTTCCTTGACATCCCTTAACACTGCTGATCACCCTTAACACTGCTGATCACCCTTAACAATGCTGACCTGGGTGTTAGGGGGTTGCATGCCTGTTCTCATGTCTTTGAAATGCAAATTCAACTAAACAGCGAATATCTAACTAATTTTGTCTCGAAAACCTGGAGATAGTATCAAATTTAACAGGGTGATATATTTTTGAAAAAACCTTAGAGACCAATTATTTTGAAGAACGTTCTCCAATGGTCCACCATATAGGCATAACTGGAATCAGTCTGGACTGAGACAGGGATGTACAATATGTCAGGATCAACCTCTGTCATGGACTAATATTGACCTTCTCAGCAGTGACAGCTAACTGGAGATTTGGTGGATCCATCATGGTTGTCAGGTTCCCTGAGGTACAGTACTTTACTTCACAATAAAGACTTTCTAGACCCGATGCCCTCTATAGCAGCACAAAAAGAATCACATTTTCTACAGAGGCACACATCCTGTTTTGACCACAGGCATGTTTGCCACATGTTTGCGCCATTGGACATAAGTGCTCACAATGGAAAATTGGATATCATTCCTCCTAGACCTACGGTATGGAACAATGCATGACTATACCGTTTGGTTAGAGCACTAAAGGGATGATTTCATGTAAATATTTGTTGTCATGTTAATATAATCTGACTCACATAGATGCTTTCACACACAAAAACAAAAATTACATTTAAAATTACACTATTTTCTATACTAGGTAGTGGAACAATATTCCAGAAACCTAGCATGCATGGGTGAAATAGTGACATGGATGGATGGGTTATGGCAAATCATCAGATTAGAAAGGTTTCTCAAATATCCTGTTTATTTGAATCCACCATAGCTTGTAGTTTGCGACAGAAAGTCTTCTCCTGTTTTAGTCACGTTCACGTGGGTCAACAAAAACACCCGAATGATACAACTCTGCCTCCCACAATGCATGTGATGGCTGCTGGGACTTGCTGTGACTATCAAAAAGTGTGTGGCCTTCCATCGGTCCTTGTAAAGTTCATGCAGTTGACTTGCGGCTTTTATAATTATAATGCAACACACTTTGAAAATTCACTGCTCACTGGGTCATTCCACCAAATGAGTATTCTTTGGGTAGTGTAACTTCGTAAGAAAAGAAAAAAAACACTTTCCATTAAGTTTGCCCTATTACTATGTAACTACAGAGTAATTACTGTAATGACGACATACTAATTACATAGGTGTTACTATGTAATTACATGGTAATAAGGTTGTAGGGCTATGGGTTGTTAGACAATTGAAACAAGCACTGTGTAATTGCACATCCACTTGGTGAAGGTTATTCCGCATGTGTAATTACTGATGTTATTGCACATGTTCTTTTTCCACTGTGTAATTCATGTTTTGTAATTACACGTTTGAAAGTCACCTGTAAAATGATCATGTTAATAGCTCAAACCAAAATCTGACCTTCGTTACAAGTGCAACTACCTGGCAACAACAATTTTAACAAGGCACACCTTGTCATTAACTTCCAGTCATTTTCAATTAGTTTATGTCTATGTTATGACCTGGCTCAAAGGCTATACCGAGTCAAGGAGTAAAGTAAGAACAATGTAGTTATGTAAGATATAATTGTAATTATAGACTGGGTGGTTCGAGCCCTGAATGCTGATTGGCTGACAGCCATGGTATATCAGACTATATACCAAGGATATGACAATACATGTATTTTTACTGCTCTAATTACATTGGTAACCAGTTTATAATAGCAACAAGGCATCTCGGGGGTTTGTGGTATATGGCCAATATACCACGGCTAAAGTTTGTATCCAAGCACTCCCATAAGAACAGCCCTGAGCCGTGGAATATTGGCCATATACAACACCCCCGAGGGCCTTCTTGCTTAATTATCATGTAACTTCATGTAAAGTGAAACCCATAGGGTATAACCTTTATTATTACTATGCGGTTACAATGTAACAACTTTGCAGACAATAGGCTAACAAGGAGAAATAAAGAGAAAGGAGAACATTTTGGGGTTAAGTGGGTTAAAATAAGAACATTTGAAAAAGTCACAGAGGGTGTACAGAGGGACATGTCAAAACACTGAATTCTGGCTCTTTAGCAAGTCTTTAGTCATATAAAAAACATATATTTGTTGAATTCTCCATGTGGTCTATATTAAAGGGCACTTAATTTAATACAACAGGCTTTAACATTAATTTAACATATCAAAAGGATGCAACAAGTACTAATTTGGTGGAACAACCCCACTGCTGATCACTGCTGATGATGACACTGGGAAGTTTGGTAAAGTTTCCACAACCAAGCAAGGACTGACCTATTTTCCAATCAATAACAATTCCCATTTGTTCCTATTATAGCTTCCTCCATTCACATCCCTATATAAGAGAGAGATAAACATAATGGACTGCACAGAATCCTTGAAGACATTAAAGGGTTATTAAGTGCCTTGCTCAAGGGCAGATCATTCTCTGTTTCACAGAAACATGGCTTGCTCGGGATACGTTATCAGAGTCCGTACAGCCACCTGGTTTCTTCACGCATCGCGCCGACAGAAAAAAACATCTCTCTGGTAAGAAGAAGGGCGGGGGTGTATGCCTTATGATTAATGAGTCGTGGTGTGATCATAACAACATACAGTCCTTTTGTTCACCTGACCTAGAATTCCTTACAATCAAATGTCGACCGCATTATCTACCAAGAGAATTCACTTTGATTATAACCACAGTCGTGCATATCCAGACACCTCGACGGCCCTGAAAGAACTTCACTGGACTCTATGTAAACTGGAAACCACATATCCTGAAGCTGCATTTATTGTAGCTGGGGATTTTAACAAGGCTAATCTGAAAACAAGGCTCTCTAACTTGTATCTAACGACTGTTGGTGGAAGGAGGTGAGGACCAAGGTGCAGCGTGGTACGTGTTCATATTATTTATTTGAAACTGAACACTAAATACAAAAATAACAAAAGGAATATCCGAAACAGTTCTGAAAGGTGAAACAAACACTAAACAGAAATTAACTACCCACAAAACCCATGTGGGGAAAAAGCTACCTAAGTATGGTTCTCAATTAGAGACAACAATAGACAGCTGCCTCTGATTGAGAACCATACCCGGCCAAACAACAAAGAAATACAAAACATAGAAAAATGAACATAGAATGCCCACCCTAATCACACCCTGGCCTAACCAAAATAGAGAATAAAAGCCTCTCTATGGCCAGGGCATGGCAGTATCAGCATATCAAATGCGCGACCCGGGCTGGCAAAATTCTGGATCATTGTTACTCTAACTTCCGCGACGCATACAAGTCAAATCAAATTTTATTTGTCACATACACATGGTTAGCAGATGTTAATGCAAGTGTAGCAAAATGCTTGTGCTTCTAGTTCCGACAATGCAGTAATAACCAACGAGCAATCTAACCTAACAATTCCACAACTACTACCTTATACACATAAGTGTAAAGGGATAAAGAATATGTACATAAAGATATATGAATGAGTGATGGTACAGAACAGCATAGGCAAGATTCAGTAGATGGTATAGAGTACAGTATATACATATGAGATGAGTAATGTAGGGTATATAAACATAAAGTGGCATAGTTTAAAGTGGCTAGTGATACATGTATTACATAAAGATGGCAAGATGCAGTAGATGCAGCAGTTTAAATGAGTACAGTATATACATATACATATGAGATGAGTAATGTAGGGTATGTAAACATTATATTAAGTGGCATTGTTTAAAGTGGCTAGTGATACATTTTTACACCAATTTCCATCAATTCCATTATTAAAGTGGCCCTCCCTCGCCCTCCTTTCGGCAAATCTGACTCCGACTCCATTTTGTTGCTCCCAGCCTATAGACAGAAACTAAAACAGGAAACGCCCGTGCTCAGGTCTGTTCAATGCTGGTCCGACCAATCTGATTCCATGCTTCAAGATTGCTTCGATCACATGGACTGGGATATGTTCCGGATAGCGTCGAACAACAACATTGATGTATACGCTGATTCAGTGAGCGAGTTTATTAGCAAGTGCATCAGTGATGTTGTACCCACGGCGACTATTAAAACCTTCCCCAACCAGAAACCGTGGATTGATGGCAGCATTTGCGCAAAACTGAAAGCGCGAACCACTGCTTTTAATCAGTGCAAGGCGACAGGAAACATGACCGAATACAAACCTCTGCAAGTCAATCAAATAAGCTAAGCGTCAGTATAGAGACAAAGTAGGGTCGCAGTGGCTGCTGCCAACATACTGACTCAAATCTCTAGCCACCTTAATAATTACAAATTGAATGTAATAAATGTATCACTAGTCACTTTAAACAATGCCACTTTATATAATGTTTACATACCCTACATTACTCATCTCATATGTACAGTGCCTTGCGAAAGTATTCGGCCCCCTTGAACTTTGCGACCTTTTGCCACATTTCAGGCTTCAAACATAAAGATATAAAACTGTATTTTTTTGTGAAGAATCAACAACTAGTAGGACACAATCATGAAGTGGAACGACATTTATTGGATATTTCAAACTTTTTTAACAAATCAAAAACTGAAAAATTGGGCGTGCAAAATTATTCAGCCCCTTTTCTTTCAGTGCAGCAAACTCTCTCCAGAAGTTCAGTGAGGATCTCTGAATGATCCAATGTTGACCTAAATGACTAATGATGATAAATACAATCCACCTGTGTGTCATCAAGTCTCCGTATCAATGCACCTGCACTGTGATAGTCTCAGAGGTTCGTTAAAAGCGCAGAGAGCATCATGAAGAACAAGGAACACACCAGGCAGGTCCGAGATACTGTTGTGAAGAAGTTTAAAGCCGGATTTGGATACAAAAAGATTTCCCAAGCTTTAAACATCCCAAGGAGCACTGTGCAAGCGATAATATTGAAATGGAAGGAGTATCAGACCACTGCAAATCTACCAAGACCTGGCCGTCCCTCTAAACTTTCAGCTCATACAAGGAGAAGACTGATCAGAGATGCAGCCAAGAGGCCCATGATCACTCAGGATGAACTGCAGAGATCTACAGCTGAGGTGGGAGACTCTGTCCATAGGACAACAATCGTATATTGCACAAATCTGGCCTTTGTGGAAGAGTGGCAAGAAGAAAGCCATTTCTTAAAGATATCCATAAAAAGTGTCGTTTAAAGTTTGCCACAAGCCACCTGGGAGACACACCAAACATGTGGAAGAAGGTGCTCTGGTCAGATGAAACCAAAATTGAACTTTTTGGCAACAATGCAAAACGTTATGTTTGGCGTAAAAGCAACACAGCTGAACACACCATCCCCACTGTCAAACATGGTGGTGGCAGCATCATGGTTTGGGCCTGCTTTTCTTCAGCAGGGAAGAGGAAGATGGTTAAAATTGATGGGAAGATGGATGGAGCCAAATACAGGACCATTCTGGAAGAAAACCTGATGGAGTCTGCAAAAGACCTGAGACTGGGACGGAGATTTGTCTTCCAACAAGACAATGATCCAAAACATAAAGCAAAATCTACAATGGAATGGTTCAAAAATAAACATATCCAGGTGTTAGAATGGCCAAGTCAAAGTCCAGACCTGAATCCAATCGAGAATCTGTGGAAAGAACTGAAAACTGCTGTTCACAAATGCTCTCCATCCAACCTCACTGAGCTCGAGCTGTTTTGCAAGGAGGAATGGGAAAAAATGTCAGTCTCTCGATGTGCAAAACTGATAGAGACATACCCCAAGCGACTTACAGCTGTAATCGCAGCAAAAGGTGGCGCTACAAAGTATTAACTTAAGGGGGCTGAATAATTTTGCACGCCCAATTTTTCAGTTTTTGATTTGTTAAAAAGGTTTGAAATATCCAATAAATGTCGTTCCACTTCATGATTGTGTCCCACTTGTTGTTGATTCTTCACAAAAAAATACAGTTTTATATCTTTATGTTTGAAGCCTGAAATGTGGCAAAAGGTCGCAAAGTTCAAGGGGGCCGAATACTTTCGCAAGGCACTGTATATACTGTACTCTATACCATCTACTGCATCTTGCCTATGCCGTTCGGCCATCGCTCATCCATATATTTCTGTGTACTTATTAATTCCTTTACACTTGTGTGTAAAAGGTAGTTCTTGTGAAATTGTTAGATTACTTGTTAGATATTACTGCATGGTCGGAACTAGAAGCACAAGCATTTCGCTACACTCGCATTAACATCTGCTAACCATGTGTATGTGGCCAATAAAATTTGATTTGGATTGGATTTGATCGACACTGGCCCACACGCTAACCGCTAGGCTACCTGCCACCCATTGTAAGATTGAAGGAAGTTTTGGTCCTACTAATGCTTTCTGTTTGCCTCACCAGAGGCCTGGAACCAGTTTACCTGTCTGCCAGCCTGACCCCTGCTCTTTGATCAGAGAGCTGGCTGTGCTGAAGGAGAAACTGGGAACCACGGACCAGAAACTCAGAGCTGTGGAGGAGATGAGGAGTGTGAACAAAGCTCAAGAGGAAGAACTGAAGACTTTGTAGGAGGGTTTAAAGTGTCTGGTCTGGGCCTTTGGACCGATCTCCACTGACATCCATTTACAGTAGAAGTGAGTATTCTCCAACGTTGGCAGTGGCTACAACTCTGCTAAAGGCGTCTTCACAGCCATGGTGAAAGGGCTATATTTTTCCGTTACACCAGCGTTTCCCAAACTCCGTCCTGGGGACCGCAAGGGGTGTATGTTTTGTTTTTTCCCCTAGCACTACACAGTTGATTCAAATAATTAACTCATCATCAAGCTTTGATTATTTGAATCAGCTGTGTAGAGCTAGGGCAAAAATCTAAACGTGCACCCCTTCGTGTCCCCAGGACCAAGTTTGGGAAACGCAGCGTTACACCATGTACAACCAAGGAAGTTAACCATCTGTCGTGTCTATGATGAAGAGAGGCTACCTGCGTCTACCTGGTACAGCACCAGTAACCACAGCAGTAGTGAAGCTGGAGGTGGGAGACAGTGTTTACTTATAGCTATGGGCTACCAGCTTACAATAGTAATGCAGGTTTTAATCAAATACCTATTAAATGGTCTAACTATCAAAGTTTATTTGTTTGTTGCTCTGTTGCATTTATTTATGGATGTCAAGATCTTACTACCCTTCACCAAATTATTTATTTTCGGTTAATTTTAGATTGTTTTTTTCTTGTCATACTGTTAATGTTAAAAGCATTCACTTAAATACATGAACAATAAAATAGATAATTATAGGTGTTTTGCTTAAACAAAAAAAGTAACATGAATGGGGGCTGGTGTGTAGTTTCTTGAGTCTATCCTGAGCTGTTAAGGCTGCATTTTTATTGATTTTATTTATTTGTAAACACAAAAATACTAGCTGTCTATTTGCAATTCAAATCAACCCCCTTTTTTCTTCCATGTGTGGCTCAGATCTCCTGTGGGGGTTAATCTGTGCTGTTGGAACAGCTAGTGTTTCTTTATCATTGAGTTTGACTCCACTACTGATTTCTCCTGGTAGGGGAGGGTTCCTCATGTCCGAATGGCCCAGCAGGAGAGAGATCTTGTCTGTCTTGACTGACGCCTCATTGTTTGGCCAAGTGCAGCCGCGACCAACAAACCACCACCGTTTTCTGGTTAATGGGTATGCCCCTAAATATTGTAAAATGCTCATAATTGCTGTAGCTGTTGTTCTATCTTTATTTGACCAACAAACAAAAAAAGGGTTGGACCTATTCACTTCATATCTGTCAGGTTGTCATGGTGATGGATACATGTCTACACACTCAAAGCATTAGTCTGAAACATGATACATGTATAGTCTCCAGCCACTGAGTGTCCCAGAAGCTATTTGTCAGAAAAACAGGCTCATTTCCTGGGACTGAAAATAATGCCTTACCCATCATTATAAGATGGATGACCTGTCAGGGACCTGAGTCTGTATTAAAATCATTGTGATTCTATGACCCACTGCATTGTGCTGGTGAGTGGGAGAGTGAAACAATTATTAACTTGGAGATAAACAACACCAAGGGAATGTAATTTAAGATCATCTGCAAACAAAAGCAGACACTCCTAGGGGGTCTTCATCCATCTAGGCTATCAATGTTCTTGTTTGACTTGTCAACATGGAAGTTTGCTGCCTCTGGTCTGGATTTATAAGAAATAAAAGTCATGACCGTCAAAAATGTTATATCATTTGGTATGTTTTATTGGAGTAATTATAGGTTATTTGAGACCATCCCTATTACTGGGTTCAGTGGTTATAAGAGGTAGGGCTGCCAGAGCATGGAGAGGTCTACAACCTTAGTCTACATGGGACTATAAAAAACAGTACTCTCATATGTGGCAGTAAACAGGACAGATGACCTCTGTGGGACATTTCACACGGACTTGTGGGGACAGACAAGCCTTATGGGGACATTCAAATGAGATACGAGACACAGCCACATCCTGCCTGACAACGTCACACAGCTCTGTCTGTCATAGTGAGGTACTCACACACAGATGGTTTTGTGATGAATGGTGCAGATGCCGAGCTCCACTGTAAAGCTAGCTCTGCTCTTCCCATCTATCTGAGAAGGCATCGGCGATGTGTCATCGTTTTCCATCAGATGATGTCACTAGTCATCTTTTAATAATGCTGGATTCCATTCAGACGTTCAGTGTTAACATCGTTGGCAGAGGTTCAGTCAGGGTCCTCTGGCTCTTTTTTCAGCTCAGCAGTTTTTCAAGAGGGAAAACTCAGCATCTGGGGAACTCATGTCTCCACGGTTCTTCTCGTTACCTTTTTGAGCAATTAAAATGAACCCCAGAACCCCATATCTGTACATTATAGGAACACCTGTAGTTACAAAAGTACAATGATTCATGTTTTGCTTTAGCTTGAGATTAAGAATCAGTGGTAGAGACTTTGTAAGTGCATGAAGAGGTCAACTGTACAAAAGTCAGATGTATGTGTGTTGAAACTATACTTTCAGTTTCTGTTGATACTATGTTCCAGTCTTACTTCTGCGAGCACATGATAGCAATAGGAGGAAGAAGGATTGGGAAACTAACTGCAAATAACAATAAGCTGAACTCCTCCTAGCAGAGACATCTTTGTATTAGCAACTATTAATTATGAGCATATTTGGTATTAAAGTTAAAGGACATCACCCTGGGTGGGGTGATCCTCAGTAGGGATACAAAGGGAAAACACTATATTTTGTACTGAGTGTGTTACTCGCAAATTACTGTAAGTGTATACTCCGGGTTGCAATCATTATTAAACTAACCTCTGATCAAAGTTTCCTGGGGTCACTTGTGTGTACATGGGGCAGAATTCCCTTACACAACTCTCACACGTGCACACACACGCACACACACACACACATACACACACAAGTAAGAGTGATTACAATGGGTTAGTTTGGACATTGCCACAGGCATTGAGTGTCATGACCATCATATTGTGAGCTGTTGAAATGTCATTAGATTTTGTCTCCCACAGTGTGAGGTATTGATTGAGGCAGGAATTAGGACAGTCTTTCACCAGCAATACTGTAGTCATAATGTGTACTTGCACCCAGTGTCTGTGATTGCCTTATACCCTGCAATCCCAGTGTAGTAGTGACTACATTTGGACAAAATCTACTTTTAGTACAGCTGTCCCCCATATCAAACAACATGACTTGTGTTTACTCACTGCTGTAATATCACCTGTTTTAGTTGTTATAAATGACTGAAATACTGCTTTAGAGGACAACTAGATAATTACATATCTATGATCAATAGTGACACGAGGCTGTAGACTTTTAGCAATGAACCATAAAACACGAATACAATGTTCCACTAGCGTTCTTTCAATGTACAGACATTAGCCTACTAGGACCCACAATTGAACAGTAGTACACTTCTTTTTAGAGTCCCAAATCGGACAGGGAGAAGGTTGTGGGAATTCTGTCCTCTAAAAACGTGGATCCCCTCTATGCATGCAGAGAAAGTGGTACTATGGCTTTATGTGTTATAGGGTGAGTGAGGGCTTGTTGACAAATTGCTGGGTGATCGACTGGCGACCACACTCAATGCCCACGGCTGTCATCTCATTAATTATAAGCGGCATGTATCCCTGACCATGAAATATGCATCTGCACACTGCCCTCTTTATGCCACGTCCCAGTCAGCACAACGTTTATTTTGTTTAGGGGTCTCCGACCTGTAATTGGCGAAGGCCACACAACTCAGACCCGAACACAGACCACTTTTGCACCCACTCAGCCACCCATCAACAGAAACCCCACACAGTCATGGGGATAGGAGGCTTGTGTGTGTAACCTTGACAGCGGCCACTCTGTTCTGACACTTTCCTGTGGTAGCGAGTCGATGAGCCGAGGAGTCTGGGAAAAGTGATGTTGTTTGTGTGTTTTGGTAGTCAAGACTTTTGAGGTGAGACGAGGTCTCATAAACCTGGTATGTGTCAAGATGTGTGTCTAGATGCTCCACATTCCAATGCCTGGTTTCACTCTCAAAAGCATGATGCATCAGTTTTCAGTTAGAATCTCACTTGCTAAAGATCCATTTTCAATGTGACACAAACATATGCAGTGACATTTTAGTCACTCAGTCACATTAAGAGGTGAAACTGTTACTAAACTGTTTTATTTTCCCATGACTGTTTTAACTGTGGTTTATTATATTTCAATTGGATGGTATCAACTATTTTCCATGTTCTCCCCCAACCCAAATGCAACTTTTATCAAGTGCAACTGTGTCTGACATTTTAGATGGAGTAGACTGCAGGTTTATACAGACACAGTACCTCATTCTGACTCTGGGTAAAGAAACGTGAATAAACAGTGTCTGCCTTCTGTTGCCTGTAGAGAGACCCCTCCCTCCCATGCACACACACAAACACACACACCCGTCAACCCTCCTCAATGTTTTTACTGGCCAACATTGATACCTGGAGCTAGGCATGCTGGGTAGACATGTTTTAATTCTGTTACTATTCTGAGTATAATGACTGGCACCTAGCCACTTGGAGAGAGTTATCGGGTGAAAGCAGTCAACTGCCAACCTCTGTACGTGCTTCTGAGGACTTCACCAGGTCTTCAACGCCTTTATTTTCTTACATTCCAGACACTAGTCTTATTAAACCACACTTGATGGACTTGTAGTTCTCATGTAAGAGAAAAGTACCTAAAGCTATCCTCTGTGTGGGGTGCGGTGGATGTTCCGTGACCAGCGAAGCATCCATCATCTAGGCGCCAAACAACTCGGCAGCCAAGAAGAGAAAATATGATTTCACCAAGCAGGGAATGCTTTAGATGGCATATGTTTTAGCTGAACGAGGGTCTGCTTCAGTGCTTCTCCAGACAGCAGGAAAATGTGTGTCTTTGTTGAATGTGTCTCGAATGTTTGCTTGTGAATATGTCACAATAAATGTCACTCGCATTACACACAGTCAGATTACAAACAAAGTTCTGTCTTTGTAATGTGCTTTCTCTCTATCACTGGCAGGTGATTTTCATAAAGGTTTGTGGAGACATGCAAAGACATGATTTGGCTTGTGTTCACCCAGTAGTTTATATGTTAAAGAGTGTGGGTTGGTTGGTTAAACAACTGCTGTTGTTGCTCTCTTCTCCCTGCTCTCAGTCTGAGAGTGAGACCACTGCAGACTGGTGAAGCATGAGGAAGCAATCAACTGATCAGGGATTGGACTTCCTAGGGCCTTTAGGGCATTTCACCCACCATCCAGGCCTGGCTGGCCTACACGCTCCCTCCCCCCTCGTTCCCCTAATCCAGCAGGGGTCCCCAGGGACCTAATCAATCACGGCGGTCATGCAGATGCATAGGCATGCCTTTCCACCCCCAAACTCCCCATGCATTCCCACACTGTGATTGTTCCAGGGTGCTATTACTAAGTCAGATGTTCTAGAAAATGTGCGGTTGTCTGTGGATTTAGTCCAATTTAATGTATTGGAATGAAGTGTGGAAGACTGTTTTTGCTGCTGGTAAAATAACAGATAACACATAGACACAGAACAACAGTACTTTTGCTGTCCTTATTTGAGCATTGGCTTTAACAGATTGATGAAAAACAACTAATGGTTCTAGGCTACGAAAGACAAAGGACCGTTTTTTTCAGGTTATTTCATAATTGTTCAATACTGATCTCAAATAAACTTTTACAGATGATTGAAACCTAGTTGAGTCTCTAATTATATGTTAAAGGGGAGAATAATTCTACCTAGTTCTAGTACAATACAATAATTATCATTGATCAATTGTTTTTAATGGAAAATTGGACTATGCATTGGATTGACTGGTATGATTGGTATACCAATACTGTCTTCTCACATTCCAAATTGCCAACACACCATTTTGGTGTTTTAGATGTATATCCTACCTTATTTAAGGTGCATACCTTAATACCTTACAAAAAGATACTCACTTAAATTGCAGCATTTATTTTGTGCAATTTGACTGCAAACCATTCAGAATATAAGCACCTTACATAATAGCAAACCCACACCTCGAATGTGCCTCAGACATAATTCTGAATTTGTAGCACAGAGAGCTATACTTATAAAGATAATTAACAGGACAGTCCAATAAGATAGCTCCTAATTTGTTGCTGAAGTTTTAGCACAGAATAAAATAATGAAGTTGCTCTCTGGCTGTACTGGCGTCAATGAGAATTGATTCTCATGTGCCCCAGTTTGCTTGTATTCTGATTCTAGAGGCCCAATCTCATTTTCAATTGACCAGGTGACCCATTTTGAATACAAATGACAAAGATAATTGGGGCAACTGGGCCGAAGGACAAGTCTCACACCTTGCTGTTTCAATTATTGATGCAATAAAGCAGTCAAGAGACTGCTTAAAGACAACAATACACATGCCTTAACTAAATGACCTTCATTGTGAGTTGGAGTGGAAAAACGAATACAATGTCTGTCCAAACAAGAGGTACTTTGGGGGAAAAGGACAGATTGAGCCCGTTTGGGATAGCCAGAGGACGTGCAATTTTCAGACGAAATTGAGGAGAGTTTTTTTTGTTGTAATTGGACAAAAAGGGGGAGGAAATAGAGTCAGTTATGCTGCAAGCAATCAGGACTTATTAGAAGCATGCATTATTCAGGTTGTTTTGCCTGAAGGATCTCACGGAGTGAACTGCAATTTATGGAAATGTAACCAACTGGTATCAGACTCTGGCCAAAGTACACTTATACTATGTCCACAGTCACACCTAATAACATGGGAGATTGAATGATAAGACGAGGAGAAACAACAGAAAAGTGAATTTACAGGAAACTGCTCTTTCACACTCTGCCTACGGGAAGGCTCGATACATTGCAAGGGGCCATGAAGTGTCATGATGTGTATTTCACATGGTAATAAACAACGAGACGGGAGTTTCTTAAATTCTAATAGTAGTTCTTGTTTGGTTTTTATTATTACTTACATTTTTTATTCTATTTTCTGTTATCTATGTTATTGTCATTGTATTGTTGGAAAGAGCTCTCAAGGTGAGAATTTCACTGTACTGTTTTACACCTGTTGTATCTCACATGGTAATAAGCAAAGAGAGGGGAAAGTAGCCTTCATCTTGCTAATGTAATCATTTATCAGAGACTACACATTGTTAAGCTTTCGAGAATTTACAACCAGTAATAAGTCATAAAACAAATGACCCTTGGCCAGGCATTCTCAAAAACCTTGGTTTTATCTGTGTTAAGACTGTCTTTGACACACATTAGCAAATATGTATGTGAAATGTCTACATTAGACAAGAATAAGCCGTCTGTTTGTGTTATCAACATTATGGTGTAAACAAAGTTGTGTAAAATTTGAATAAAATGAATCTGGAACAGTTGTAAAATGGGCCTACTATTTACCCCCACCCCCACCCCTGCCCCCGCCGGTGCGTATCACTACAACAACCAATAGAGAGGCGCGCTGTTGAGAGCCTTGAAAGTAGTAGCTGCTGCGAGTGCAAGGCAAAAAGTATGCTATTACAGGCTAAAACTTTTACGAAGGTATGGAGAAGTTTGAGTCCCGTAAAAATATTTTACATGTTCGTAGTTTCAAAGGAATACGGTCGAGGAATTGGATTTAAGGACTAACCTAACCTCTGACTAAACCGTACAACATTGTCCTTGGGTTGGAACTTTTACTATATCGGATTTTCTCGCGCTTTTCTCTAAAACTTGGGGGGAACTTCAGTGTGGCTAAAATGTCCGCATCTATGCAGCCTCTCAACGCTGCGATGTATGCGGTTGTTTTCTTACTGTTTTCCCGAATAGAACTTATACTTGGATATGATGAAAACACAAGGACGTGTCCGTCTCCGTGCACATGTGTTGGAGACCTTTTGGACTGCAGTCGGTTGAAAAGGCGTGGAATTCCTGAAAATCTTCCCGAATGGACCGTACAATTGTAAGTCAATTTAGAGAGCGTTTGTTGATTTGCCATTTAATCTTCACTGCCCATAGATACGAACAAGCTATCTTAATTACCTTTCACACCTATGTTGAAATGAGTAGTTTGATAGATATAGGTTTTAACACAGTTACAACAATTGTATAAATGGAATGAATACTCGAATAGATACATTTATGCAGAGAATTAACGTTATGTGATTTGTTACATTGTTGCCAACTTTGTTAGGTTGTTGCTTACTGACGATTCGAAGAGAATGAAACCGTTTGGAAACAAAGTTTCTTTCACTTCACATCAACAAGAAAGGGAAATTAGTCCTAAATCCTTACTTTTTGATTCTCCAGGACTGATTTGCTGTTTGTTTAGAAAGTATTTCGCAATAACGCGCGATAGGCCTCTCCATTTTACAAGGTGCGAAGGCCAGAACTGATTTTTTTGTTGTAATTTAGAAGACGCTCTCATCCAGTGCAACTTGATACATTATTGTACTTTTTTTCCGTACTGGTCCCCCGTGGGAATCGAACACACAACCCTGGCGTTGCAAGCGCCATATTCTGCCAAACTGAGGTATAGAGATATTTACTGAATAAAAGTTGTGTTTGTCACATTTAGAATTATATTATTGGATTTTTATTTATTGTGATTTCAAATTTAAAATACTCGATTGTTTATCATTCCTTAGCAACATTTGGTGTTATTTAAGATAAAGGAAATTACTCTAAACATCAAGGAAATTTAGATTTTGCACTCGAACAACACTGTAATTGATATCAAACGTATTTCTTGCAATGTCACACTGCCTACAATTCTTCCATGTGAATACCTATAGGACATGTGTGCCATACTCCTTAGGAACAAGAGGGAAGCTCAGTCTTGTGAGTAATAAAGCCAGCCGTTTTAGAAGAAGATATAACACGAATTACCTTTACACATCAGTGTCCACATTGTCAGTCATTCTACACTAGTGAATCATTAGTTGGCCTACCTACTGCATAGCGTTTTTATATTAGGATTATTCCAATCACCCAGTAGGCCCAACAAGACATGCCAACATCAGTAGGCTAGTGAGTTGGTAGTACTGTTTGCTTCTGAGTTTGTTGTCAGTGCAGTGAGGTACAATCATTTCCCAACGTTATATAGTTTGGGGGCGGCAGGGTAGCCTAGTGGTTAGAGCTAGTTGGACTAGCAACCGAAAGGTTGCATAGTTCAAATCCTCGAGCTGACAAGGTACGAACGAGTCTGTTGTTCTGCCCCTGAACAAGGCAGTTAACCCATTGTTCCTAGGCCATCAATGAAAATAAGAATTTGTTCTTAACTGACTTGCCTAGTTAAATAAAGTAAAAAAAATAAAAAAAATAGTTCATGGAGACCTTTCAACAGACTTTTGGGATTTTGGTGCTATCACAATTTCCATGAACGAAGAGCCTAAAATGCCATCATAAACAATGGATTACAATTCATTTTGACAACTTGTTGAACCTTTTTCAGTGTGTAAATATCAGGTGACATCATGATAAGGAGCTAATGCAGAATACAGATGTCCATTACACTAGGCCCTAGATGAGACCAACTGCTGAATGACAATTGTTTGCCTTTTGTTTATGAGGTGATACCATCATTGGGCCTTTCCATATTATGTGAGCTCAGTAGCTCTTCAGGCCCCAGGGCTATTAAGACAATAAATACATAATGTCAAATGAAGTCATAGTCACTCCAGGCCAATCTCCCATGGTAACGACTCAAATAGTTGTTTAACATGTATTAATAAGCAGATGTTCATAGGTCTGCCTGCCTGGCTTCCATTCAGACTGCACCATGTTGATATATCCTCACTACTAGCTTGTGTTTTTTCTAGTTCCTATTTCACAACACATCTAGGCTAGTTAGTCCCCTGTTAGAATGTTTGTTTGGCATTTACAAAATGTGTGCTGCCCGCTCTGGAAATTTCACATTGCCAGAAAACACAGGCACAGCCTCATAGCCAAGGCAAGCCAGCCAAAAAGGGAGAAAAAAAGTTCCACACGGGGAAAATTCTTTGCACCCTGGCATGCTAATTTACGAGTGTCTCTCCAGCACATCTTAAACTGCCCGGCCCTTTGTTTTCCAGCACCGGTTAGATCTGCTGAATTAGCATCTCCAGAACCACCGATGGTACTGATTAAGGAGCCACTGTTGGATTAGTTCGTACAAACTCTCTGAAAGAGAGAGAAAGCAAGGGAAGGAGGGATGGATGGAGGGAGGGAGGGAGTGAATGTGGGAGGGAAGGAGGGAGAGGCATTTAGTTTGAGCTTCAAATTTCTCGATGAGTGAGTGAGGGGTAAAGATTTTACGATTCAAATCTAGACGAGTTTTCGTTTTTTCGGGTTTATAGCCTGGAATGTAGCGTAATATGCATTTGAGGAGGTAAGCTCTCTCAGGAGACTCACTCAACATTGCTGTATTACCAGACCATCCCATCCACAGCCAGTTCTCACCTATAAAATAACTTTATGTTTCTCAGATTTACATGAGTGAGATCAAGCCATTATGTTATGGCACTTCAAAGATAAGGAGAGAAAGCGCTCTGGATTATAACGTAAGAGCTTTAGCTGGTGGGTAAGGGAATGCCTTTGTCAGCTTGGAAGTCAATTACCTAATTTCCCTTGTGATCTATATTAGTCCAAGTGCTTTAAGAACCACATCAAAGAACCAGCAGGTCTATCTTATCTCATTACTAAGAGGATGGATAGCTTGGTTTCATTCACTCTTCAGACACGGATCAATGTGTGGCGCACAGTCTAATATATACAGGCCAAAGCATATCTAGCTGTACTGATTTAATCGGGTCCACTTCTGGACCTAGAATTCTGAAGGAAGTGTAAGTGTCAGAAACCCTCAGGGCTTATCTGGCCATTTTTGATACTACACCTCTCCACCTCTCCCATATGGCCCGATTAGTGGGGAAAAAAACTGCATGTTGGGAAGGGAAAACATTTTCAGAGAGAGAAGTAAAACTCTTGTTGAAGAGTTGAAAAAACGATTTGCTGAAGAATAAAACCAGGGCCAGATCTAGAAAAGTGCAACAGGAGTGTTTCTGCTTGGAAACTCACTTCCCCGGCATTGTGAATAGATTACCAGTTGTTAGTTTTTTCCCCTCCCTCCTTTCAGCTCCAGTTGATGGATTCCAGATGGGGGGGAAGCCAAAAAAAGGGTCTGGCACCACAATGTTGATCGTGCGCAGCAGCGTCAATAACTCCACAGCTTTATAACACTCTGGGCAAGGCAGGCTTCTCTAGGCCTGTTCCACCCCCTCTCAAAAAGTGAAAAAAATGGAATCTCTCCCTTCCATAACTTATCTGGTTGTCTGTTTTGGCTCGGTGATTCAAGAGCGGATTGGATGCGTGAGCTTGTCTGGCTGGATTTTCTCTCAATGTTTTAAAAAAGGCTGCTATGCCAAAACTAGGCCTATAGCTGGCTAGCTTTACTGTTTTTTACATACAGTGGTTTGTTTTGAAAATTACTCAGTTGCTTTCCCACATTACTTCAGTTGGAGCTGTATAAGCTAGGCTCACTAAGACAACTTATGTCTCCTGTTTAAAAACAGAAAGGCCAGTATATGATTGGTTGTGAAGTGAATGGCCCTCCATGTTGTGTAACTTTCCTCTAACAAATGTCTTTCTTTACAGGGACCTGAGCCATAATAAATTGCAGTCGCTCGACAGCACTGTGTTTAGGAAACTGCGGCACTTAAGTGAGATGTAAGTATACTCTGTGTTCTGTACTTCCTAGAGTAAACAACATCAGTCACAAACACTCTCCCTCCACCGCCCCTTCACACCACATGTGACAAACAACCTTTATGCCTGTATGTTTACAGAAAGCTAAACAACAATGAATTTGAGACGGTACCTGATTTGGGCCCTCATGCAGCAAACATCACCACCCTCATTCTGTAAGTATGAATTACTTTTGAAACAACCCTCCCCCCACCAACCCACCTATCAGAGTTGTCAGTGCTAGTTAACAGTGTAGAGCTGCTAAGCCCTGCTCCTCCCTCCTTGGTGGAACCCCTTTTGGCTGAGTTGGTTCCCAGACTGGGTTGTTCCAGGCATGGCAGCCAGTTTGAGACAAGTCACTCACATGTCTGAAAATAAATGTCATTGTTAAAAATGGAATCGCCAGAGGTGGTTCCAGTGTTTCCATAAATGTTGATCTGGGATCTGTAAGATTAGACTTCTCTGTCCGTCCATCTCATTTCCGTTATAGAAAGTCTGTATCTACTTAGGTGCTTCTACACCTGCATTGCTTGCTTTTTGGGGTTTTAGGCTGGGTTTCTGTACAGCCCTGTGTGACATCAGCTGATGTAAGAAGGGCTTTATAAATCATTTTGATTGATTGATTGTATGAGTAGTGTGGCATTTCATCCATCTGGAGGTTGAGTGTTTGTATACACTCCTAGTAGGATGGCCCCAGAACATGATGGAGCAATGTGGGGCTTTCATGTGTTTTCAAAGACAAATAGACCCGACAATGTCAGAGGTTTCAAAGGCATTGATTTCGAACTTTTCCCCCGGCACAATGTCTCACAAAATCAATGGATAGGACGTTTTTTTCCCAACAAGAATGCATCCATTTCAAAAACTAGAAGAGGCATATTCCTCATCAAGCCTGAACTTGACAAGCAGTAACACCAGAGAAAGAAGCCTAAGGGGTTTCAGACGTCGGCTATTAGTCAATTTGTCTTCAGACTTTTAGGTGTATAGCCTATAGGCCACAGATGTGGCTGGCGGTATTACCTGGAACTAAAACAAAATACAGTGCCCCAGGGTATGTTTGATTTCCAATAGGGCTGATTCATTTATGAACTTATGAACATTGTTGTTTTGACAACATTCAGAGGTTCTAGGAGTTGTACAATAGTATTCCCCTCTACTCTCAAATCTCCACTCAAGGTGTATATTTAGTTGATGCTTCTTATTAAAACATATAATGCATGAATAGGAGAATAATTCCAATAGATTTCACCATTGAAAGCAATGTTCCAAAGTATGTCAGCCAGCCTAGTTGTCATCCTCAATGTGCATTTGGGAATGATCAATTCATACTTTCTTACCACAACGTGTGTTCATTTGTGTCTGTGGGTGCTTGCATAGTATTCCCAGTTGCATTGCTTAGTGTCTACTCGGCAGCTAAAATCTCTGGGGGGGGGGGGGGGGGGGGGGGGGGTTTAAATACAAAATTCCTCTTCCCCCGCTCTCTTTCTTTTTGTTGCTGGTATTGGCATCATTGATGGAGAATATGTGTGTGGTATTTCCTATTGGAAAAAGAACAGAGTTTTGAGAAGCCATCAGATGACTTATTTTTCAGACTGGCGCCTGTAATGAGAAGCAGGGCTGCTGCGTTAGCTGGGGCGGCTCAGGCACACATCAGACACTATATTAAACACTACACCAGCATCTGACCCAAATTGCTAATAGCACAGTTAACACATCATCACGACATTGTTCCTGTACATTGTCAGGTTGCAGTAGGACCGCATCAACTACAGTGCTATAACTGATACATAATACACAACGTCTGTCTGAAGGGAAACATGGTTGAACGATGAGAGAAAGAGTTATAATGTTGGTTTCATACAGTGTTTCCAAACCCCGATCCTCGAGTACCCCCCAACAGTACACATTTCTGTTGTAGCCCTGTACAAACACACCTGATTCTTGCTAATTGAGGGCTTGATGATTAGTTGACCAGTAGAATCAGGTGTGTTTGTCCAGGGTTACAATACAAATGTGTACTGTTGGAGGTACTTGAGAACCAGGGTTGGGAAACACTGGTTTAGTAGATATTAGGTTATTACAGTATTGAGTTACAAAGTTACAATGTTTGTTGCCAAGAGCTTTGTAAGCAAGACATCCAAGTATATCTGTCAGCTTATTTAGCCACAGAAGAAAGGATGAATTGGTAGATAAGCAGAATATGAAACTCTTTCCAGTTCCAACTCGGTTACCTTTTCCATACACAGAGATTCCATCAAACCGTCTTCTCCAAATACCTAATCAGCCCTGGAATCACCAGATAATTTGTAGAGCCCACCAAACTCAACGAGAGGTGGTTTCACAGCAATCTGGTTAAAGCACCCACCCCCTACCATAAATTCCTGGGAAATTGTTCAATTAATTAAGATGATCACAACTCAATTACTACCAGCTGCAGGGTTATTGCCGTTTGTTTTTATTCTGGGCTGTGGGGTCAAGGAAGTTGACGAGAGCTGCCGCTATGTCTGCCTGGCTGTTTGAATAAGTGGCATTCGATACCCCGGGGCTTTTTTTTTCATTACTCCCCTCCCAGGCCAGAGAAATGGAGGAAGGGCAAGAACATCTCCAGTATGTGCGAATGGAAGGAAAAATCAGACTGTACTAAATGGAGAGAAAAGGGGGGTTTCAGGATTATCAGGCCTCCGTTGTTGATTCCATCTTATTGCGTTATTAAAAAGTGGAGTGTTGCTGCCTTTGGGGTAACTTGTTTGCGTATGTGTGTTTCTGACTGACAGCGGCCTCTGCGGTTTAGCTATAATTTATGTGGATTTTTAAAATTCTTTAATTCAAAAAGGAATATTTCTGTTGCAGCGTCAGCTGTCTATAATAGTCTGACACTGTCGTCTTGTTTATGTAGGTCATATTTCTTCAGATAAACACATTCGGCGTGTGAAGGCAACACATCCCAAAAATATGGAGTAGATTTGCTCGAAAACAGACAAATTAGACAGAGGTGTAATTCAAATTTAGATGTGCTGCTGTGTAGTCTTATTTTTTTCATTTTAGCTTTTTTTGACTGATATCAATCAAATTCCCTAGAGAACACTTTAATGAGTCCGGCAGCACATTTCAGCTGATCTAGGATCAGCTCAGCAATAATGTAGGGTACACCGCCTTCTATTCAAATAGTTATTACGTTGCCTACTATACCCAAAGGCTTGGAGTTTCCTCAAATTGGGACACATGCATGTGCTACCTGATTCATTTAATGAATAAACAAAGCACAGTTTTATAGATGCTTTAAATGTCCCTGGTCATACGTTTCAATGTGTGTTAAAATGAGAAGCTAAAACCTGAAGAGACCCAAACGAGAATGACAGGCAGATCTTGAAACTATTAACCCAACGGTGCATAATAACCTTATTTGCGAGAAAATTGGTTAAACAAATTTGAAGTGTGTGCCGTCCAAATGGACAATGCCCCTGCTTGTTTGTCCGTGGAGTTGGCCCGACGGGTGGAGATCAACAGATAACAGAACTCTCCTGTACACAGCATTTAGGTTGGCCTTTCAAAAGCTCTCATTAGATCTCTGGGCAGATGTAGGGGAGTAGAGAGAGATGGAGAGAAACTGTTTTGTTGAATGGACCGTAGCCAAGTTCTCCTTCACGTCTATCCCTGTAGGCCTCAAATGCACAGTCTCAGTTGATATCACAGTCCTCATCTGCCACAATGTTTAAAGTTAGAGTTGGCTGGGTGTTGAGATTCTGTTGTATGTTGTACTTACAGGTTAATACAACCGGGTTCAATTAATTGCTCAGTGGTCTCTGAGATTCAAGCAAGTGTAGCCATAACAGCTCCTGTAGGTCCCCACGTAGCCTATCTCTCTGTCTATCTGGAGAGGGCTGGCCTCTGCTGTGTGTAGTCCATGTTTTGCCAGATGGTCTTGACCACTTCCTTCAAAATAGGGGTCCTCATGAGGGTTATAAAAGGCGTTGACTTGTGTGGTCTTTGTACTTCCCAAGACATGACTCTTGTATGGATTCTTATGCTCCTCATGGGTCAAGTCAAGTTTTTAAAGCCACGGAGAGGCTCATTTGTAGCAGCACTGTTTTGGTTCAAGTGGGAAGTGTGTCAGAGAGTAAGCATTAACAACATCAGCTTGGGACACCATGTTGTATTTGGGGCTTATCCGATGGAGGGGCTGCTAATTCTCCACAACTTAGCTGAGGGTTAGCATCACAAGCAGCTGAATGGAATCTTGGATGTATCTGGCCCATTTGCACTCAAACAAACAAGGTTTGTTCGTATATGAGTTGTCTGGTCTCCACAGCTGGCCAGATGTTTACTGTGGGGGGGGGGGGGGGGGGGGGAGCGTGTTGGGGTACAAAGACCAGGGACTCATCATCATCATCATCATCACCACCACATCACACCTCCCTCCAGCTGACAGGCCCCAGGGTCAGTCCGTCTTTTGTAGAGGAACATGGACTGAGCAGCCAGCGTTGACAGTTGCTTTTCAACTGCCCCCTCCCCTCAAAATATCCAGGGCTCCACAAAACTGGAAATACAGGTTCTTTCTATTTTTCTCGCCAACCTCTCTTCTCCTCTTCTCTCAGCGACCAGTCAGGGGAACATGAAAACCCAGGCCCAGGTGGTGTGTGCCCCTTTTGTTTGGGACCACAGAGGCCGTGGTGCGTGGAAAGCCCTTTGCAAATCTGCACACAAAAGGCTGGCTTGTACCCTTTTTACTGCGGGAGGTGTGGTGTGCTGCACTGCACCTAGCTCAGCCAGTGGCTGTTGCCTAAACTGTGTTAAAAAATGATAAAACCATTTTTAGTGTTTAAGAAGAAAAAAGGGGGATTTAGTTTCAGCCTCCCAGAACCTACCCTCTACCCCCACCCTCAGCCCCACACTCTGCCCCCACACTCTACCCCCACGCCCAGCCCCACACTCTACCCCCACGCCCAGCCCCACACTCTACCCCCACCCTCAGCTCCACACTCTTACAGTCGGTTGGCATAGAACCAAGCGTTGAGTCTTGGCCTTGCCAGAGGCTAGGCAGAGGGACGTGCTGTGGCAGGTTCTACCCCTAAGTGCCCCAGACACCCCATCAGCCTCTCCTTCCTGGGCCTCTATCCATATATCCTCCTGGTACTGCCTTTGTTCCAGGTTGGACTGACTGACAGACACACTCGTCTGTTTTCCTCTGTATGTTTTGGTGGTAAGGCTGCCAAGGGGTGTCACTGTCTCAACGTGGGGAGCCTAGTCATAAGAGAGGTATGGATGGCAGATTTAGGGAAATGTGTGGAAAATGACTGCTCTGTCCAAGTCAAAGATCCCACTTTCTGAGGCTTTATGATGGACTGAGAAGCTACGTTGCCACTGTGCTCAATTTCTCGCTTGATTGTATCTTCAGTGCTGTTTTAGTCTCGCTTTGGCCAGGCGTACAGAGGAGCTGAGTCAGTTTGAGACTTTGAGCCTGGCTCTCGACTAGTGCTGGTTCCGTGTGTCCGTTTCATTGTTGTTTTCTTATTGGCAGCTTCTTGAAGGGTGCTAGTGTTCACATAAAGCAGTACTTCTCAGCCATGTCAATGTTCATCCATTTCTCCAAAGGGCTGTATGTTGACGTGTGTATTGCATGCATGCACAGTATAGGGAAAACGCAAACACTTTGATCAGTATCAGGAAAATGCACAAAAAATACGTATCATAAAGAAGATCAAATTAAGAACTGATGCATTAATACAAGTTATATTTTTTGAGGGAGGGAGGGGGGGGGGTTGTTGTTATGTTAGCCTTGCAATTAATACTGAAACGGGGCCTGCAGTCTGGTGTATTAGAGGGAATTCCTACTCCTTTCCCTCACTCTCCCTTTCTCTACCCATCGAGGCCCATACACAAAGACGGCTCTGTACAGACACTGTTTATAACTAAGCAGTCCCTGCACTGCAGCTCAGGAAATTGCCAGCCTCTGCTGAGGCATGCTTTCACTGAGGGAATGGTATTCATCAGACAAGTAATTGGCAGGTTATTTTTTTAAATACCTTGTTAGTAATTACCTTATAAACAAAATAACACAGCACTAAACCAAACGGCTGTTTTGACCTGTTGAGATGAGTAGTGACATTGGTTAGCTTTAGTATTGCCCCGTCCTCCCCCCTTTCCTAGACAACAAGGGAACTGTGGTCTTTTTCATGGTTCAGGGAGAGACTCAATGTTCTAGGAAAAATGTATAATATTAACATAATAATAATGGGAAAACAGGGGTAGGGTTGGTCATTTTTAAATACCGCCTGCTAATTGACTGCTCTGAGTGTTTGTATGTCTGGAAACGTTAGATTGGTGACCCGCGTTGTTAAAATACAGCGTATTTTCTAGCGTTCATTGGAGCCGTTCAATCTGTGTTTTCAGAGCAAACAACAGGATCACGCAGATCTCTCTGGAGCAGCTGAGGCCCCTGCAACGCCTGGAGACCCTGGACCTCAGCAATAACAGCATAGTGGATATCAAGGCTGACTCCTTCCCTGCGCTGCCTCTCAAGAACCTGTGAGTCTGTCTTTTTAACTAAAATGCATGCTTAAACCCCGTCCAAGAATACGATATAAGTGTTTGGATCAAATAGTAACATTTTGGTGGAACTGCAACATTCTTTGGTCATTTTTCCTCTTTGGAATGAATTATATGATCAATATCACATTATGTATTTTCTTCTCCTCTAGCATCATGAACAACAATCGCGTTTCCACCCTGGAGACGGGCTGTTTTGTCAACCTGTCCAGCACTTTGCAGGTCCTCAGGCTCAACCGCAACCGCCTCTCAACCATCCCTGCCAAGATCTTCCAGCTCCCCAACCTCCAGCACCTGTAAGTGACAATTGCTCTTTGAGCGCTGTTGGGGTTGACCTCAAACTATACTATGACCGCTCTTTGAGCGCTGTTGGGGTTGACCTCAAACTATACTATGACCGCTCTTTAAGCGCTGTTGGGGTTGACCACAAACTATACTATGACCGCTCTTTGAGCGGTTGTGTAACGGTCCACGACTTTTCGCTACTCTTTGATGTTTCTCTGACTGCTCTGTGAACTTCCTGAAAACACATTGTGACGGCACTTATTGACAATGCGTTGACGTCTCTAACCACTCTTTGACCACTCTTCCAACAGTCATTGACATCTTCTTGGCTTCTCTTGGATGAATTAGATTCTTCTTGAGTTGAGTGAACTCTTATTCCTACCCTGCATATATGATGCTGCGGTTCTCTTACGGTCTGGTTGTGGTCCAACCTTGCAGGGAGCTGAACAGGAATCGGGTGCGCAGGGTGGAGGGCCTGACGTTCCACGGTCTGCACGCCCTGCGCTCGCTGAAGATCCAGAGGAATGGTATCAGCCGCCTGATGGACGGAGCCTTCTGGGGCCTCAGTAACATGGAGGTCCTGTAAGTAACTGTCCTCTGTGACAAGAAAATGTGTCTTCCTTTACTAGTGTACATTGGTGGATTTAACAGCATATATCTGGTTGCAAGTGTCTGCATACCATCTTTGGATACGTATTTGCAGCTATATGTCTAGACAACGATAGTTGACTATAGCCTATACAGTGTGGGATCAGTCCAGGCCAGCATACGTCTTCATCTCTGTCTGTCTGTGTGTGTCTATATGTCTATATGTTGATGACTGACCTCTGTTTGTATGTCTCTGTGTGTCCCTGCAGGCAGCTGGACTACAACAACCTGACGGAGGTGAGTAAGGGCTGGCTGTACGGCCTGCTGACTCTGCAGCAGCTCCACCTGGGCCACAACGCCATCAGCCGGATCCAGCCCGACGCCTGGGAGTTCTGCCAGAAACTCAGCGAGCTGTGAGTGACCCTTTTTTCTTCTTCTTCTTCTCCCTCCCTCTCTTTTTCCCTCTTACTTTCTCTCCTATTCACACTGTGAACTCCCAACACCTCTCTCTTTCTCTCTCTCCTTTGCTCTCCCCACCTTCCTCGCAGTTTCCAACTCTCCACCCCCCCACACACACACCCTCTCTTCCTCCACCCCTAGTGCCCAGTGCCAACACCAATGCAGGGCTCCTGACAAAATATTACTCCCCCACTTCACCCCCGCCACTATAGCCCCCTTCCTTTAATGCCTCGCCACGTCTATAGGGGAGAAAGGGGGGAGAAGGAGGGAGGGATTTCACAACCAGAGTGTCTGCTGCCACAAGTGGCGGCAGCAACATATTGTTTCCTTTGTTGTTAACTTTGTTTATGGCACTGGCCAATTACTAAGTCCGCCATGTTTTTTTTACTAGCGACAAGGTTGTTTCTGAGAGGGGAGTGGTTGTTTTTTCCATTTCTCTTATCAAGTGAGCCTGAGCGTTAAACAAATTGGCAGTTGACTGATCTTTTTTCTCCCACTCTTTGGTAAATAACCTTCTTCCTGGTTTGTTAGTTTTTTCGTCTGATGTTGGCATTTGAGGATTTCTAGTACAAAGTTAATACTTTTTATACTGTCTGCATTAGAGGTCGACCGATTATGATTTTTCAACACCGATACCGACTTTGGAGGACAAAAAAAGCCGATACCGATTAATCGGCCAATTTTTTAAAATGTATTATATACATTTTTGTAGAAATGACAATTGCAACAATACTGAATGAACACTTTTATTTTAACTTAATATAATACATATTATGGGCTTTTGGATGGGTGTTTTTAAGGTGATTCCACAGGTTGGTGGTATTTTTTGATTTAGCCGTTGCTGACCCCATGCTTACATCTTTATCACAAATAAGACACCTTGCTTTCCCTGGTGCCAATTCCATGTCATTGTCCTACACTGCTTTTCTCTGCCATCTGTAAAACACACACAGCTCTGAAGTGACAATGATACTGAAGAGTCTGCTTAGGAGACACATACTCTCAACTGTTTGAATAAAAATAGAGTTTAAGTTACCTGTGATGAATGTTGAAAACAAAAACTGTACTTCTATATGCAGGAAATCCTATTTTAATAATGGACATGATAAGAATTGACTACCAAAGTGTGAGTCATAATTCCCATGACACCTTCTAGCAAAATCTGAAAAGCGGTTCATTCATTTATTCCATAGGATATTTTTTAGATTCACTTAAAATAAGGTCTGTGTTTCGTGTAGGCTTACACCACCTTGCCAATTTTATAACTGTGTAGATATCCATAGGACAAGGTAACTCTGATCAATATTGGCTAAATATAAGCGAAGATCATTTTTTTTCTAGAGTGGATTTATGAAAATATTTTGACAACCGTTACCTTATCCTAGTGAGAGTTACACGAGTATCAAAACGCTGAGGCGGTTTAAGCCTGCACGAAACACAGACCTTATTTGAAGTAGATAAAGACATTCTCTATGGAAGACATGAACGGTAAAATAACGAAGGAACCCCTCTCAAGTTCAGCCGCAGGTTATTACAGGAATTTTAACGCGTCGACTATTTCTCTCTAAACCATATACCTTTGACTATTACGAGCCTGCTGCTGCCTACCACCCCTCAGCCAGACTGCTCTATCATATATCAAATCATAGACTTAACTATAATAAACACACAGAAATACGAGCCTTAGGTCAAATCTGGAAACTATCACCTCGAAAACAAAACCTTTATTCCGTTCCGTATTTTATCTAATGGGTGGCATCCATGAGTCTAAATATTCCTGTTACATTGCACAACCTTCAATGTTATGTCATAATTACGTAAAATTCTGGCAAATTAGTTCGCAAAGAGCCAGGCGGCCCAAACTGTTGCATATACCCTGACTCTGTGTGCAATGAACGCAAGAGAAGTGACACAATTTCACCTGGTTAATATTGCCTGCTAACCTGGATTTATTTTAGCTAAATATGCAGGTTTAAAAATATATACTTGTGTATTGATTTTAAGAAAGGCATTGATGTTTATGGTTAAGTACACATTGGAGCAACGACAGTCGTTGATTGATTGTTTTTTATAAGATAAGTTTAATGATAGCTAGCAACTTACCTTGGCTTACTGCATTCGCGTAACAGGCAGGCTCCTCGTGAGGCAGGTGGTTAGAGCGTTGGACTAGTTAACTGTAAGGTTGCAAGATTGGATCCCCCGAGCTGACAAGTTAAAAATCTGTCGTTCTGCCTCGTTCCTAGGCTGTCATTGAAAATAAGAATGTGTTCTTAACTGACTTGCCTAGTTAAATAAAGATTAAAGAAAAGGTGTAATTTTTTTTTTAAATGTATCGGCAAAATCGGCACCCAAAAATACCGATTTCCAATTGTTATGAAAACTTGAAATCGACCCTAATTAATCGGCCATTCCGATTAATCGGTCGACCTCTAGTCTGCATACGGTTAAACAAAGTAGACCAGCTGTGCAAGGTACAATCTAACTTTCAAAACTTAACTTAAAATAGTCTATACCGAAAGGTTTTTACCTTATTGGTAATTCATAGATTAATCTGGCTTTAGTTGGTGCACCTTCCTAGTGATCTGAGGCCAGTTTATCCTCTACCTCAACTGTTTATTTCTACCCCCCCTCCTTTCCATTTGCCCTGGGGGTATGAACTGTGTGATGCTGATCTTCCTTCTCTCTCCACCCGACAGGGACATCTCGTCCAACCACTTGACAAGACTGGAGGAGTCCAGCTTTGTGGGCCTCAGCCTGCTTGACGAACTCCACATCGGGAACAACCGTGTGAGCTTCATCGCAGACGGAGCCTTCCGAGGACTCTCCCACCTACAGATGCTGTAAGTTTGAATAAGGATGTCTAAACTCAATTTCAGTGAATTACTTGTCAGAGATGACAGCTCTATTGTATAATGTGCCGAAGCATAAAATTATTATTTTCAACGTCCCACTGGCAGTGAGTGTATTAGCCATGGTTAATATCACTAATCCTGGTTAGAGTTTTCCCTGATGTTGTTTGAGAAGCCTCAAGGCTCATGAGAGTTTAGGGATGAACTCGATTTAAACTCCTCATCAGCCTACACTTAAATATATATATATATTTTACCCTTTTTTCATGATATCCAATTGGTAGTTACAGTCTTGTCCCATTGCTGTAACTCCTTACGGACTCAGCTGCACCAATGTGTTGGAGGTAACACCATACAGCTGGCAACCGAACTCAGCGTGCATGCGCCATGCCTGCCACAGGGAGTCGCCTTAGCACAATGGCCAGCTGCAACACAGCCTGGGATCGAACCCAGGTCTGTAGTGATGTCTCTGGCGCTGCGATGTAGTGCCTTAGACTACTGCTCCACTTGGGAGGCCCCATCAGCCTACACTTTATCATTGCTTTGTGTTCTATAAGAGAAGTCCTATTTCACTTCTATGAGAGTACATTAGCAGCTAGCTAACTTCTCAGATGCTGCCAGCTTGTTGCATTTCGCTCCCTGTCCCTCTCCACACTCATCGAGGCGTGAGTGTAAATATTCCCGCCTTGTTTGTTTTCGGGATGTGGAATAGATGAACGTACTGCCTGTGGTTTCTCCCCAAACATAACCTCAACAAGTCAGCAGAGTGAGACTGAGTCCACCGCTCCACCCCCCCCCCCCCCCCCCCCCCCCCCTCTCCAGACCGGCTCCATAACATTGCCCTGGTCCCTCTCTTAAATGGAACCAAATGTTAACTGTGCGTGAAAGGTCAGCAGAGGGCAGGTATGTAGGTTGGTGGACGGGGAGTTGGGGTGGCTTAGAGGGCTTTACCCCCCAGCCTCTCTCCACAACCCGCTCCTCTACCCTCTCCACCCCTCCTCAACCCCAATAATTTGTAACCAGGCATGCAGAGGAGGAAACTAGCTGTTTGAAAGTATTTAGAGACTTGAGAGTGAAGGAGCGGGGGAAGGGCGACGACATCCAGCAAATCTCTTTAGCAGACATGATGTACTGCTGTGTGCACATGACATTCAGTTAGGTTCAAAGATATTTCGCATTTTTCAAAACCCTTTGATATATAGTTAAAATGTTATTTACCCCAGCCATAAAACCCATGACTAAAAACGTATAATTTTTCACTAAATTAAGAAGAACCAACGTGTGGGTTTGAGTTCCTCCCTGTTAAACACGCTGCATTGCATGTGAAGCAGTGTTATGCTGCGAGACACGGAGAAACCATCGCAAACATTTAAAAAGCCCCAAAGTTTGCGAGAAACATCCTCCAGTGATGGGACCACTTTGAATACAAATGTAAAGACTTTGACTTCTTTCAGACGAAACGCAAAGCCGCACCAAGGTTTGCTAAGACTATAATAAGTGCAATTGTTTTCTGGGTGTGGAGTTTTACAATGTGGTTTGTTTTTGTTTTTTGTTGAAATAGAGATCTGCAGAACAACGAAATCTCCTGGACCATTGAAGATATGAACGGACCATTTTCTGCTCTGGACAAACTGAGGAAACTGTGAGTAGGCTTGACTTTACCATGGCGTTGTCTTCTAACCTGCTAGTTTCCAGAAGATAGATTAGAAACTATAAAATGGACCATGAGAACGGATTTTAACTGGAAGTATTTTCTTGTTATCTTAATATAAATTGCTGTATTTGAATGAAAACTCAAAAATCCTTTTCTCAGGTTCCTTCAAGGAAATCAAATCCGCTCGGTGACCAAGAAGTCATTCTCTGGCCTGGACACACTGGAGCACCTGTGAGTTGACCTCAAATCAATATCATCATACGTCTGTCTCAACTGTCCTAAAGCTGTAAACTAAATATGGGAGAATCCATAACCATGAGAAACAAAGCCTGTTAGTGAGAACCACATCACCTTATTGTCTCTGCTTCTTGTCCCTGCTTCTTGTCCAAACTTTGATGAAAAACAGAGCTCTGTTATTCACCATCTCCATATGTTGGGAGACTATTGATCACTAACTGCTTAGGCATTGCGAGAGGAGTGTTTGTGCTTGCATGTGTGCTGGTTTCTGTGTACAAGTGTGTGTGTGTGTGTGTACATCTGTGTGTGTGTATTTCTATCTGTGAAACAGCTGCATTTGATTGTAATTAACTTTTTTCCCCAGTCGTGTCTGAGCTCAAAGGAGCTGAAGTCGGGCCCCTCTTGATTAACAAAGCACGGTGCTGCCCAGATTTCTATTGTTCTCAAGACCTTTTCTTCCCTCCCTCTCTCTGATGATTGAAGTGTTAGCAGTCTTCCTCCAGATAGGCCTAGATGGAGGGGAAAGTTTGCCATCTTTCTGTGTAAAGATCCATCCGTTCTCCCCTCTTTCCCCCCCCTTCTCAGAGATTTGAGTAACAATGCGATCATGTCGGTCCAAGGGAACGCCTTTGTGCAGATGAAGAAGCTTGAGGAACTGTAAGTATCTCTGGGTTCAGTCACACTGCATTCATATTCTGCAATGCCAATAGACCAGAGTCACTGTTCTGGACTAACTGAGGAAAGGAAGAATCCTCCATAGACAATTACTTCAAAAGCACCTATACTGATAAAAGTGATTATCTTAAAATGTAACAACTATACATTTGCTCAAGTATTATGGATAATATTTGTGCTGGGTCTCTCTTGTGATTCCTGGCTCTAATGCAGTACCTTCTCCCTCCCAGGCACCTGAACACATCCAGCCTGCTGTGTGACTGCCAGCTCAAGTGGTTTCCTCTGTGGGTGGCGGAGCAGGCCTTCCTGCCCTACGTGAACGCCAGCTGTGCCCATCCCCTGATGCTGAAGGGCAAGAGCGTGTTCACCGTCAGACAGGAGGACTTTGTGTGTGGTGAGTGTGACTGACACACACACACACACACACACACAAAGCCTCTTAATGTAGCCCTAGTTAAAAACAGCCATTTAGCCGTGACAGGTTTTCCATTTTATGAACTAACCCAGATTGTTCCATATTTTCCTTCAACTCATGGACACTCTGATGGAGCCAGCGTAGTAATGGAACCATGTGGAAACTCAGTGAGTTAACAGCTTGGCCGGGTGGAGTCAGAGAGAGCAGGGAGAAAATAAATCATTGTTGAGGAATTTCTGGGATCAGTTTCTTTAAGTAATGACTACTATTAGAGCTGAGGTGCTTTGCCTTCGGAGCTTTCAACATTTCTCATTTCTCTTGGTGCATAAAATAGTATAATTTCCATATTTAAGCTGTTTGTGGACCATCACGGATTTAACAAAAACTGGTTAGCCCCAAAATGAATGTCAGTTTGAGTTAGCCCCATTCACATCAAATGGAAACTAATGTTTCTCCTCTCTTGTCTTCCAACCAGACGACTTCCCCAATCCTCAGATCACGGTGCAACCTGAGACCCAGTCGGCCATCAAAAGCACCAACGTCACCTTCGTGTGCTCGGCAGCCAGCTCCAGCGACTCACCCATGACCTTTGCCTGGAAGAAGGACAATGAGGTCCTGAATGACGCTGAAATCCACAACCAGGCACACCTCAGAGCCCAGGGGGGAGGCCAAGGCCGTGAAACAGAGGTTACAGAGTACACCACCACACTGCAGCTACGCAGTGTAGAGTTCACCAACGAGGGGAAGTACCAGTGTGTCATCTCAAACCACTTTGGTTCCTCCTACTCCACCAAGGCCAAGCTCACTGTCAACAGTAAGTTAAATATCCTACTGGTATTGATTTGACTAGTGAAAGGAATTGTATAATATCTGTAGATTATAGGAACACCTGTAATTACAAAAGTACAATGATTCATGTTTTGTTTTAGCTTGAGATTGAGAATCAGTGGTAGACTTTGTAAGTGCATGAAGAGGTCAACTGTGCAAAAGTCGGACTCGGCCGCACCAATGTGTCGGAGGAAACGCCGTACAGCTGGCAACCGAACTCAGCGTGCATGTGCCAGGCCTGCCACAAGGAGTCGCTAGAGCGCAATGGGACCAAGGCCATCCCGGCCGGCCAAACCCTCACGACGCTGAGCCAATTGTGCGCTGCCTCATGTGTGTTGAAACTATACTTTCAGTTCTTGTTGATACTATGTTCCAGTCTTACTTCTGCTGGCACATGATAGGCACAATAGGAGGAAGAAGGATTGGGAAACTAACTGCAAATAACAATAAGCTGAACTCCTCCTAGCAGAGACATCTTTGTATTAGCAACTATTAATTATGAGCTTATATGGTATTAAAGTTAAGGGACATCACCCTGGGCGGGGTGATCCTCAGTAGGGGGGTGAATACTCCAGATTGCAATCATTATTAAACAAAAACAAACTAACCTCTGATCAAAGTTTCCTGGGGTCACTTGTGTGCACAAAGGGTGGAATTCCCTTACACTGGTTATTTCAAGAGTTTTGTCTTTCTTAGTATAACTCTCAGCATGATAAACTATGACGAACCAGTGCACAAGTACACTTGTATCATCTTTGAGTGCCCTAAGAACATATAAGGAATCTCATTATGACTGACATTGCAAAACCTTGTAACTATCATGTTGCTCTTGAAGTGGTGGTGCAGTTAGATGTCAAATAAAATGTCCATCCCTTTTGTCCCTCCAGTGCTTCCGTCCTTCACCAAGATGCCCATGGACCTGAGTATCCGGGCCGGTGCCACGGCCAGACTGGAGTGTGCCGCCGTGGGTCACCCGTCTCCACAGATCGCCTGGCAGAAAGATGGGGGCACAGACTTCCCCGCCGCCCGGGAGCGTCGTATGCACGTGATGCCTGAGGACGATGTGTTCTTCATCGTGGATGTGAAGACAGAGGACATCGGGTTGTACAGCTGCACCGCCCAGAATACCGCCGGAGCCATATCAGCTAACGCTACGCTAACTGTGCTAGGTGAGAATTGTTCTTTCTATTTTCACCTGCTGTCAAAGAACTTTGCATTTGTCTGTGTGTGCCTCTTCATTTTGTCACAGATCAATTTAATTTCATGGTATTCCATAAGTTTCCCCCCCCCAAAAATGACATATAAATCAGGCGTTTTGGGACTGTAAGACAACTAACATTCCCCCTTACCCCATTCTCCTCCAGAAACGCCCTCCTTCCTGCGCCCTCTCATGGACCGCACCGTGGCCAAAGGGGAGACTGCGGTCCTTCAGTGTATCGCCGGCGGCAGCCCTTCCCCCAGGCTCAACTGGACCAAAGATGACAGCCCCCTTGTGGTCACAGAGCGCCACTTTTTCGCCGCCGGCAACCAGCTGCTCATAATCGTGGACGCAGCGGAGGACGACGCCGGGATGTACACGTGCGAGATGTCCAACACGCTGGGCACCCAGCGGGGCAACGTGCGCCTAGCCGTACTGCCCAACCCCAACTGTGACGTGGGGGTGGGCGCCTCGGGAGGCGTAGGCTCGGACGAGGACGGCTGGACCACGGTGGGCATCGTCATCATCGCGGTGGTGTGCTGCGTGGTGGGCACCTCGCTGGTCTGGGTGGTCATTATCTACCATACACGTCGGCGCAACGAGGACTGCAGCGTCACTAACACAGGTGAGGAGAGGGTGCCATTTTATTTTGTCAGCACGGAACTGGTTTTGAAGAGTTCAGTACTTGCATGCCCATGTTGCCTCCTCCTTCAAACAGAAAATAACATTTTTGGGGGAGCTTGAGTTTTGGGCTCCAGCTCCACATACTTTGGCTGGCATGTTGTTAAAACCACACCTTTTACGAATGCTTTGAAATGAATCAGTGACAGACCATTGCCTTGAACAGATTATTATTGGGCATTGTATTTCTCTATGGAAACATTTCTGAGACTTTTCCCTCCCTGGTGTTTTCCCTGCAGACGAGACCAACCTGCCTGCAGACATCCCCAGCTACCTGTCCTCTCAGGGCACGCTGGCCGACAGACAAGATGGCTATGTCCCCTCAGAGAGTGGCAGTGGCAACCACCAGTTCATGGCTTCCTCCATGAGTGGATTTTACATGCAGCCTAAAGACATGAATGGTAGGAGAGCAGCTCTTTCATTGGAAATGCATGGGGACTTTTATGTCATGAATATGTGCATTAGATCAGTCAACTGTACTCTGAGCATTTTTCTATATGTATTGTTTCACCTGAATACATATTGGAATAGTGTAAGTAATTTGAGGCAAGTACCAATGCGTTACTAATATGTCATGTGACTCGTACAGGTCTGTGTCAGCTGGACACGGGAAGTGAAGCGGACATGGAGGCGGCCATAGATCCCCTGCTCTGCCATTACCAAGGACCCATCAGCTCTCTCCTCAGGAGAGGCAACATGTACACCGAAGAATCCTCAGAGTCTTTCACAGGTTGGTGCAACAGATAGATGTATATATTTTTTAAATTGTAGCATTATAAGTATTTTTCCCTAAATGAAACAATAACAATAATGTGTTGCTGTCATACTGATCTGATTTACCATGGCTCACTGTAACTTCTTCCCCCCTCCTTACAGGCTGTGCTATGGACCAGCGGCCCATCTGCATAGATTCCTACAGTGGCAGCCTGACTAGCTCCAAGAGGAGGAACTACTATCCATGTGGCGGGGCCCTCCAGGACCCATTTGACCACGGGAGCCCCAGTGTGCTGATGCAGATGCCCAACGGCAGCAGCTTCCACGGGCCACCCCACCTACAGGGCGAAGGCCCCCTCTCCATGGACGAGGGAGATGGAAGTGAGTACGGCCGACCTCGGGAGACGAGGCTCTCCTCCTCCAACACATTCATGGGTACGTCTGAGGAAATTTCTCCGTATGGATTTGGGTTAAGTCAAGCACATTTTAAGTCCACTCAGAAAATAAATTCACTCAATTACTAAGTGATTTATTGAATATTAATTTTCTTGACAACTAGCACAACATGTGAATGTCTCAGGCCTTACCCTGTATCTCCCTCCATCCTTCTCTCTCGCAGGAACGTTTGGGAAAGCCCCATGGAGGCCTCAACAGGAATTATACCCCGGATTTGGACCACCGCCACTGGCCCTGCACAACAGCATGATGCTACACGAGAATCCCTACGCAGCCCTGGACACAGACTCGGAACGCGAGGAAGACAAGAACAGCGTCCAGTCAAAGATTTCTAAATCGGAATCGGAAAAGAGCGGCAATAATATCTATGAGAAACCATATGATCTCCACAGGACTGCTACTAGTCAGCAAGGTCGAGTGAGCACATAGCTGACTATGTGCGTTCAAACAAACTGACATTCCTTTGAGTTTTTCTTCACAATGAGGATGACCAAAAAAAAATACTACCTCAGTGAATGGACACTTTCTCAATGATGGACACTGCAAATGTGCAACGCTTGAATGTAAAAGGATAATGCATTGTGCCTACAAAAGGCTGAAAAATTATATTAGGAGATATTAACAGCGAGGACTGTTCTTTTTTTAAGAAAAAAAGGAAACATCTTCAATTGAAGATAGATATTGAATGTATATACTTTTTTATACAAAGTTTATTATATTTTGTAAATTAAGTGTAAAAATAGAATCCATTATTTTTGCTGTCCTTTTTCCTGTAAATGAGTATTTTGTGTTGTGCGACCGACCACGCCAGTTCAGTTATTCTAGCTTTTGTTTTGCTTTGAGTTAAGCACCCCTTTGCACATACCTATACATAATAAAACACCATAACATGTGCTGCTACGTACATTAAAAGTACTGTGACTCCTTCCTATCTTTAAATGGCTGTACCATGCACAGACACCACTGTTCTGTAATGGAGGATGAAGAGAATCGAGGTAGAAGAGAGTATTGCTGATGCCGGGGATGAGAAGGGGGGGTTTGACATAGCGCGTGGCTTTTCCGAGCAGAACCACAGACCGCCAAGGACGGCTTGTGCCTGCCATGAGGCCCCCCACCATGCTGCCCAAATAGAATCCAACAAGTGTATGCTGAGAAAGTGTGTGTGTGTGTATACGTTTGGCATTTGTCTGTGTGTGTGGGAAGTTCAGGGCTAGCTTCTTCAGTCTTTGGCTCAGTGTAGACTCAGTACCCTGGAGACAATCGATGGAAGGCTAAATTAGTGAAGACATGTCAAGGAAAGGAACAGTCACATGAGGTCTCTGGAACTGTTGGAGCTGGCCGTCTGTTCTGGTCCTGCTCTCTCCCAACCAGCCAGTCACAGGGCTCCCCTCTCCCCCTCTTTGGGCCTTCGTCTCTGGGAAGGAGGGTGGGGGTTGCTGCTCTTGCTGTATTCAGCACATGGAAGCTTTTCACCAGATGAGTCACTCCCCAAGCCTGTCCCCTTCTGGCTTTTTCACATCTTGGGTTTGTTTTTTCAGGCCTCTCCTTTTCAAAATGGAGGAAAAAGGTGTGCTTGTCCGCTAGCTGTTGAAACTTGCCCTTGGAAATTGTCTTGCGGGCTCTCTCACTGCCACATTGGAGATGTGTGTATAAAATGGATGATTCACTGAGAGGGGATGGTGGTGCCAGTATTTTGAGGTGGGCTTATAGAAAGACGCCTTACTAAGGGGATTCAGTTCAGCCGTCCACTTCATCTGCCAATCTTCCAATGTGGAATATATTACAAGAGCTTATAAAGACCTCATTGAGTTATAACACATTTTCTAGATGTATTCAAATGTTTTGTTTAAACCTTTTGTTTGATGGAATCATATTCAGAGTGGTTTGTTTGAAAACCCATCCATGTCCTTGAGCCTCAGCGACACACCTTGTTATTCACTGAGTGCTTATTGGGGAGTATACATTCACCCCAGTGTGAAGGAATGAAGCAATCTGTTGGAAGTCTTGCCAGCTCTTTGAGGAACTTGGGCTAAGCACAAGATGGTGGAACCAGAACCACACACATTTAAACACCTGGAAGACAGCTGCTGAAGCTAGTCCTCAAACCCAAGGCCTCCCATTGGTTTAGAGAACCTTGTGGGGTCTAACAAAAATGACCCGATACAGATGAGGTGGTGCAGAAAGATGTGATGTTTGATCAACTTGGAGAATTACCAAAACCTGCAAGCATTCACTTCAAACCTTCCTGAATTTAAACAGTGTAGTGAATTCATGGCTAGATGATGTTTGATGAACACAAAGAATGCTGAAGTTCATGTTATTAGTCAGTAAATCCAAACTTCAACTCGTGTCTTTTTCAATGATCTAGGAAATGTATATGTTGTTCCCATTACTGAGTTAGTTAGCTGCCCATGTAAATAAAAAAAATCATAGTTCATGAACTCTCACCAAGGGTTTCTTTAGGTTAAGATTATACCTTGTTGATTTCCCCACAATGTTGTTCAGATGAGACTTCTCACTAGAAAACATAGTTTTGCACTTAACTATTACTATGTATTACTATAACTACACACCAAACTACTATGCATGTGTGGATGTAATTTACCTCCACACATTTGGGTGAGGCCAAAATGGTTTATTTATTCCTCTGGCAAAGTTTTTTTGAAAACAACTGCAATCGAGAAACAATTTGTGCCATAACAAGGGGCTGAGGGGGGTTTAAAAGGTTTACTTGAGAGAAAAAAAGAAATGATTTAGAGCCAGTAAACTCCTGCAGAGACTGCAGCCAGCGAGAACCTTCACGTTTCCCGCCGGGGGGAAAAAAGAAAACACTGGCCAGATTGCAGAATAATTTCCCCTCTTTGATTTCGGCTCCAGAGAAACGAGACAGGAAGTCGACTATTCCTCAGACTACAAATGACTGACAGTAGGGGTTAGTGAGTGTGTGTCCCCCCCCCCCCCCCCCCCAACCCCTGGTCCTGGATCAGCTTCTGAGCATCACACATTGACCCACACCAGCAATCGAACACTGATCTTGGATCAGTTCCTTAGGCCAGCATTGGACTCCCCAACCCTGTGAATAAGCCCAACCCTGTGAATTAGCATGCCAGAGCCTTATCTCATTGCCAGACACTCTGAAATTCGTATCTAATTTGTCTTCATTGTTGCCAGATGTGGCGACATGGATACAGATGTTTATGATATTAAATGGCCACGGGCGGCTCGCTGAAATTGTATTCTTTTGTTGTGAAGTTCAGAAAATCTGCTGGGGGAATGGAGTCTAACTCGTACTACCTACCTCCACATCCCTATATTCTGCTTTCAAACTCCGTCTGTGAGAAGTTTTCAGACCGTGCATAGAGAAAATCATGTTTATTCACTGACATGAATAATTAGAATTATTCATAATGATTCTCTTAAAAAACATGTTTACCTTTATCTGCTTCTGAACATGGTGAGACTTACATTCACTGGTCAGTGGAGATTCTTTCTTGTGGATATTCTTTCAAGCCCTTCCAGACTAGTTCACAACTTTTTGGTTGATGCAACTTCTGGGGGAAAACAAAATGGTGAGCGCTTGCTTCTTCCACGCATCATGTCATTTCTAAACAACAGTACCACCCCCAAACCAATGCAAATTTGAGTTTGTTTGCAAGTTTGTTCATGCTGTCACAGTTTACCCTTCTCAAGTAACTCAAACCCACTGCTGGTTTTGCCTAAAGGACGTTCTTGGTTTTGTCTGATTGTCATTAACAGCATGATAAAATGTTTGGATCTTCCACAAGCGGGGAGCTAGCTGTAGCGTCTTGAGAGTTGACTGGTAACACTGGAGTAGTGGCCAGTGAGAGATACCTCCTGACCAAAGACTTTGACTGTTCTCTTTGCTACCGCACTGCAAGCGGTACCGGGGAACCAAGACTAGGTCCAAAACCCCCCTTTGTTTTTACACTGCTGCTACTCGCTGTTTATTATCTATGCATAGTCACTTTACTCCTACTTACATGTACAAATGATCTCGACTAACCTGAAAGCCGCAGATTAACTCGGTTCCCCCGAGTTATTGTTATGTTATTGTTATGTTATTGTTATGTTATTGTTATGTTATTGTTATGTTATTGTGTAACTGTTTTTATTGCATTTTTTTAACTTTAGTTTATTTAGTAAATATTTTCTTAACTATATTTTCCTAAAATTGCATTGTTGGTTAAGCATTTCACGGTAAGTAAGAATTTCACGGTAAGGTACACCTGTTGTATTCGGCGCATATGACAAAAACAATTTGATTTGATCAATTATGCAGCAGCATACAATACATTTTTGCACTCACCTTGTTGTGCTGTGCTCACTTGAACAGGAAGGTGGCACGACGTTCCTTCTTGTGAGCTCTAGAAAGAGGCCTGAAATCCCGACTTGGAATTCAGAGTTGGATGACCGATCAACATTATTTTCCGTATTTTGAACTCACTGAAATCTGAGATTTCCTAGATCTGAGTTTACAGTTGTTTTGAACATGACAGAAGTCATGCTTGATTGACAGCCAATGTATTCAAACTTTTATGGCTCATGGCGTAACCCCCTTTTTTGTGATATCCAATTGGTAGTTACGATTTTGTCTCATCACTGCAACTCCCTTATGGACTCGGAGAAGGCCGAGAGCCAAGCCGTACTGCTTCTTGACACACTGCTCGCTTAACCCATGCCAGCCGCACAAATGTGTCGGAGGAAACACTGTCGAACTGACGACCAAAGTCGACCGACCGGCCTGCCACAAGGAGTCGCTACAGCATGATGAGACAAGGACATCCTGGCCGGCCAAACCTTCCCCTAACCCGGACGACGCTGGGCCAATTGTGCGCCGTCCCATGGGTCTGCCGGTCACGGCCGGCTGTGACACAAGCTGGGATCGAACCCGGGGCTGCAGTGGCACTCATTGTTGAATTTGCGATTTCCAACTTGTTGTGTAATGTTTATGTCCAATGGCCGATGAGAACCGATACGTTTTATCTATAATTTCTCTTCATATGACAAGGATTGAAAAGGATTTGCCAGTAGATTGCTGACTTGATGCATGATGATGACTGCTTGTGTAGCTTGCTAGCTAAGATTTTGAAAGTATGATGTTGACATGCTCAGTCCAATCAAAGCTAAGGTAGATATAACTTGATTTGACGTCATTTTATCTGTGGCCAATGTCCTTGAGGCTTCTTGGATGGGCACTTCTAATGTAAGTTTCTGGCAGCACCCAAAGGGCTTGAATTTCAAGCTCTACCCGTAGATTTTGCGGTGATGTAGTGTCCCCATGAGTGACAGAACACTGAGCCAATCACGGTGCAACTAATGAATATTACCAACCCCTATGCTCTGTATTTTCCGCTGGCACAGAAAGTTGCTGAGACCATGTTTGTATGCGGTTTTATTAACTCAATTATTATTTTTTGTTTTTGCCCCACCTGCCCTGAAGGACGTGCCACTGTAAGACAGTAATAATGCTCATAGATTATGCACGTATGAACTAAAAATAGACAAATCAAGCCCAAATTGGGAGGCTTAAAAAATACGTACATAGTCGCCAAAGTTCCCGGAACGTCTCTTTAAGTTAACCATCAGTGAATCCCACCCTCTCCGCAACTAAAAAGCTCTCATTTGGCTCTCCCATTGAACCATAGGGGCTCATATGATTAAAAGCAGATATACGCATTTTTCAATCTTGCAGATGTTGTAATAAATCACTAGTTGGCCTTGCCTAGGCAACTGGATGTCTGACAAATGTTCCACAATAACTAAGCCCCCCACCCCACCGTTCCCGTAAAAACTATTTGAAGAAAAAAGTCTGGAATTTCTGCCAGGTTGCTTGTAAATCTTTCGGGACAATTGTAAACTCCCAGCCATGTCAGCACAGGTGAAAACCTGAAGGAACCATAAAGGAAGGAAACAACGCCCACAGCCGGCTTTCTCATTCTCTCACACTAGTTTATTTTCACCATGGAGGCTACGATCTTAAACTCCCTTGTCTCCAATGCAGTCTATACTGTGACTAATTCCACACAAAATGATGGCGGCTGAACCAGCCAGACTGCCTAAGCCTCCACGGATGGTGTTAGCTAATATCCCCACCCCATAAAAAAGCATTAATGGCTGAGGTGACGGCCAAGGCCATGAATCAGTCCCTTGACAGCTTCGAAAAAGATGCTCTCTCACCATAGCCTCAAAGCCACACTACTGTCTACTCCCATCCCATTGCATTTCACACTGATAATGGTGGATTAGGACAGGGTCCCAGAGGATTTTATGTTTATAACCAGGGGAGGAGATATCTTGCTATTTTGACACAAATACAAGAATAGTGACTACCACTATACTGTCTAGCCAACTAATCTACTGTTAATTAGACTAAGATACAGGAAAACAATATTTTCTTCAGACCTTCAAACTCTATATGGATTTACATTCCAGTTCTCCCCATCAATTAAAGCAAGATGTGTCTTATTCATCATTGTTTAACCTTTCTGTGCTTTAGTGTACAGTTACATGCCCCCATTATAGTTGACACAAACCCTGCAGGTGAAACATAGTCTAACTAACTCATAGTGGTGTGTCCCCTTTCATTCTCCATTTCCTGACCTTGTAATAGGGGTTTGTGACATTTTGCTCTGAGTGTAGTGGACTGGGGGAGTAGTGTAGTGAGGGATAGGGGTGAGAGAAGAATGGGGGAGTACAGCGACGAGAGGCTAAGTGTCAGGATTTATGGAGGTGATGGTGACAGCAACCCACTAGAGACCATCAGTCTCGCCTGAAACAGGGTTACCTCAGACCTTATTAAGGTTTTTGTTTTGGTTTACAGCTGCTTTGAAGACTGACTGCAAGGAGTCCTTTCTTGTTTCAGAAGTAGTACGTTTCAGTCAATTTGTTTGTGTTGTCAGAGAGAACAGTTATATTAATTCCATGGCATATTCCCCTTGTGTAACAAAAGAAGGATTCGTTACTTTGTTTTGCTGGAAAGGGATAGTCATTATCATAGTAAAAACAAGAATAGAACAGTTAGTGTATCAATTAAATAACAGTAGCTAATGGATCTAAACATAGTGTTACAATATTGGTGGTGTCAAACACTCCAGAAATAATCCCTTAACAAATGGCCAATAAAGAGCTAAATGTTGTCTGTGTTTAGCCTGACTGAAATTATAGCCCTGGATTAACACAGACTGGTTGAGTGTATGTCTTCGGGGCATCTTTTGTGAGCGGAGATATATATATATATATATATATATATATATATATATATATATTTTAAAGAAAGGTGACCTTGCCTGTTTAATTTAAGTCCAGGTGGTTTCTGCTCGTTCTGTCAACACAATCGACGTTCCAGCCTCTTTGCATTCTTTCACTGTATGCAAAGAGCCACTGCAGGGAGCAAACAATGCTCTTTGTGCCCAGTGGGCACTGTAATTGGCAGGCTATCATTATCATATTCATTTGTTTGGGCTCGTCTGATCCCTCTTGAAGCCTTAAAATAAACTGTGTGAAAAATGGAAATTCTGTGTTAAAATTCTTGTTAAAAGTAATTTTGTTGTGAAGAAACTCATATTGTGAGATGGAGAGGGGGACATGTGTTTGTAGATTTAGAGGAAGAATAAGTCAAACTTACAAACTACAACCACAAAAAATGTATTAACCTTTTTGTATTTACAGGTTTAATTTCAGCATAATCAACAGATTTCAGAGTGGCAATACCCGAGCAGACAATGAACCATTATTCAAATCAAATCAAAGTTGATTTGTCACGTGCACTGAATAGAACAGGTGTAGGTAGACCTTACAATGAAACGCTTACTTACAGGGTTTAACCAACAGTGCAAAAAAGGTATTAGGTGAACAATAGGTAAGTAGAGAAATAAAACAACAGTAAAAGGACAGCGAAAAAAACAGTAGCGAGGCTAAATACAGGCACCGGTTAGTCGGGCTGATTGAGGTAGTATGTACATGTAGATATGGTTAAAGTGACTATGCATATATGATAAACAGTGAGTAGCAGTAGCGTAAAAGAGGGGTTGGCGGGTAGTGGGTGGCGGAACACAATGCAGATAGCCCAGTTAGCCAATGTGCGGTTGCACTGGTTGGTCGGGCCAATTGAGGTAGTATGTACATGAATGTATAGTTAAAGTGACTATGCATATATGATAAATCGAGAATAACAGCAGCGTAAAAGAGGGGTTGGGGTGGGGGCACACAATGCAAATAGTCTGGGTAGCAATTTGATTACCTGTTCAGGAATCTTATGGCTTGCGGGTAAAATCTGTTGAGAAGACGTTTTGTCCTAGACTCCGGTACCGCTTGCCATGCGGTAGTAGAGAGAACAGTCTATGACTGGGGTGGCTGGAGTCTGACAATTTTTAGGGCCTTCCTCTGACACCGCCTGGTGTAGAGGTCCTGGATGGCAGGAAGCTTGGCCCCAGTGATGTGATGGGCCGTACGCACTACCCTCTGTAGTGCCTTGCGGTTGGAGGCCGAGCATTTGCGGTACCATGCAGTGATGCAACCATGCTCTCGATGTTGCAGCTGTAAAACCTTTTGAGGATCCGAGGACCCATGCCAAATCTTTTAGTTTCCTGAGGGGGAATAGGCTTTGTCGTGCTCTCTTCACGACTGTCTTTGTGTGTTTGGACCATTCTAGTTTGTTCGTGATGTGGACACCAAGGAACTTGAAGCTCTCAACCTGCTCCACTACAGCCCCGTTGAGGAGAATGGGGGCGTGCTCGGTCCTCCTTTTCCTGTAGTCCACAATAATCTCCTTAGTAATGGTTACTTTGAGGGATAGGTTGTTATTCTGGCACCACCCGGCCAGGTCTCTGACCTCCTCCCTGTAGGCTGTCTCGTTGTTGATGGTGATCAGGCCTGTCCAGGATCCAGTTGCAGAGGGAGCTGTTTAGCCCCAGGATCCTTAGCTTAGTGATGAGCTTTGAGGGTACTATGGTGTTGAATGCTGAGCTGTAGTCAATGAATAGCATTCTCACGTAGGTGTTCCTTTTGTCCAGGTGGGAAAGGTGTGGAGTGTGGAGTGCAATATAGATTGCATCATCTGTGGATCTGTTTGGGCGGTATGCAAATTGGAGTGGGTCTAAGGTTTCTGGGATAATGGTGTTGATGTGAGCCCTTACTAGACTTTCAAAACACTTTATTGCTACGGATGTGAGTGCTACGGGTCTGTAGTCATTTAGGCAGGTTGCCTTCGTGTTCTTGGGCACAGGGACTATGGTGGTCTGCTTGAAACATGTTGGTATTACAGACTCAATCAGGGACATGTTGAAAATGTCAGTGAAGACACCTGCCAGTTGGTCAGCACATGCCCGGAGCACACGTCCTGTTAATCCGTCAGGCCCAGCGGCCATGTGAATGTTGATCTGTTTAAAGGTCTTACTCACGTCGGCTACGGAGAGCGTGATCCCGCAGTCGTCCGGAACAGCTGATGCTCTCATACATGCCTCGATGTTGCTTGCCTCGAAGCGAGCATAGAAGTGATTTAGCTTGTCTGGTAGGCTCGTGTCACTGGGAAGCTTGCGGCTATGCTTCGCTTTGTAGTCTGGAATATTTTGCAAGCCCTGCCACATAAGACGAGCCTCGGAGCCGATGTAGTATGATTCAATCTTAGCCCTGTATTGATACTTTGCCTGTTTGATGGTTTGCCGTAGGGCATAGCAGGATTTCTTATAAGCTTCCGGGTTAGAGTCCCGCACCATTTAAGAGGCAGCTCTACCCTTTAGCTCAGTGCGAATGTTGCCTGTAATCCATGACTTCTGGTTGGGGTATGTACGTACAGTCACTGTGGGGACGACGTCCTCGATGCACTTATTGACAAAGCCAGTGACTGATGTAGTGTACTTCTCAATGCCATCGGAAGAATACTGGAACATGTTCTAGTCTGTGATAGCAAAACAGTCCTGTAGTTTATCATCTGCTTCATCTGATCACTTCCTCACTTCACTGGTGCTTCCTGCTTAATTTTTTGCTTGTGGTTGGATTTACCAAATGGAGGGCGAGGGAGAGCTTTGTACGTGTCTCTGTGTGTGGAGTACAGGTGATCTAGAAATGTTTTCTCTCTGGTTGCACATTAAAAAATTTTAACTACCCATCCCGGATCCGGGAGCATTGTCATCAACTACAGTAATTAGCATAACGCAATGGACAAAAAACGGACAAAAAAATATTTTGTAGAAAATATTAATATTCATGAAATATAGTGAAACACAGCTTAGCCTTTTGTTTATCACCCTGTCATCTCAGATTTTGAAATTATGCTTTACAGCCAAAGCAAGACAAGCATTTGTGTAAGTTTATCGATAGCCTAGCATAGCATTATGCCTAGCTAGCAGCAGGCAACCTGGTCACGAAAATCAGAAAAGCAATCAAATTAAATTGTTTACCTTTGATGAGCTTCGGATGTTTTCACTCACGAGACTCTCAGTTAGATAGCAAATGTTCCTTTTTTCCAAAAATATTATTTTTGTAGCCGAAATAACTCCATTAGTTCTTCAGGTTTGGCTGAGAATTCGACTGGAAATTGCGGTCACGACAACGCCGAAAAATATTCCAAATTAGCTCCATAATATCGACAGAAACAAGGCAAACGTTGTTTATAATCAATCCTCAAGGTGTTTTTCAAATATATATTCGATAATATATCCACCGGGACAGCTGTATTTTCAGTAAGACCGGGAGGAAAAATAACTACCTCTGGAGAGCTCATGTCTGAAGGAGACAACACCTGCGTGGGTAAAAAAAAAAAAAACACGCCCTGTTAAGAACTCTTTTTATTTTTTTCAAGTTTTTTTTTATATATTGACTTTCAGTCGGACACTTACCCAATGTAGTTGCTTACGCTCATTCTTCAACATAAAGACGTGAAACTATGTCAAAATGCTGTAGACACCTTGGGGAATAAGTAGAAAAGGGAATCTGGTTGATAGCCCATTCCCTGCTCAATTGGGACGCATCGGAACGCAGAGCTTTCAAAACATGAGTCACTTCCTGATTGGATTTTTCTCAGGCTTTCGCCTGCAATATCAGTTCTGTTATACTCACAGACAATATTTTTACAGTTTTGGAAACTTTAGAGTGTTTTCTATCCTAAGCTGTCAATTATATGCATATTCTAGCATCTTGTCCTGACAAAATAGCCCGTTTACTTTGGGAACGTTATTTTTCCAAAAATGAAAATAGTGACCCTAGATTCAACAGGTTATTAACATGTTGATATAAATTAGGTAGAACTGATTTAAGTTTCCCTGCATTAAAGTCTCCGGTCTCTAGGAGCGCTGCCTCTAGGTGAGCGGTTTCCTGTTTGCTTATTTCCTTATACAGCTGACTGAGTGCGGTCTTAGTGCCAGCATCCGTCTGTGGTGGTAAATAAACAGCCACGAAAAGTATAGCTGAACACTCTCTAGGCAAGTTGTGTGGTCTGTAATTTATCACAAGATACTCTACTTCAGGCGAGCAAAGTCTAGAGACTTCCTTAGATTTTGTGCACCAGCTGTTGTTTACAAATATGCACAGACCGCCCTCCCCTCGTCTTACCGGAGTGTGCTGTTCTATCTTGCCGGTGCAGCGTTTATCCTGCTAACTGAATATCCATGTCATCATTCATCATTCAGCCACGATTCCGTGATGCCACGATGATGGCAATGACAGTCTTAGCAAGGCAGGTGAGAACATAACGTCTTTTACAGCTACATCATGCTATTTGTCAAGCCTGGTAGATTGTGTCATGAGTTAACCTCTTTGACCTGGCAACTATGACATTATCGGTCATTGACACAAACCCACATTTCATGGCTAACTTCACTTAGTGAACGACCTTGGAGGGCACTGCCACAAATATCAATCAATCAAGGGTGCCCCATGCTCTCTGTAGATAGAAGATGCCCCTTGGCACTGATAGTTCTTCCACCGCCTTCTTATAACAACTTCATATTAAAACAATATATTCAGTATTACAATGTTCCGTATTAAAGCTGTAGAAAACAGCAAAGTTTAGGCATGAATATTGCCTTTTTTGTGGTGCTTTCACCAGCCACATGAAACTTCTAAGATCATGTGGCTAGTACCCCCCTTAAAAATGTGTGACTGGCCAGAGGGCCAATTCTCTTATCTATAGGGGATCTGCCTTGCACGCTTGACGATGGAGAGAGGGTCATTCACTCTTGAGAAGGGCCTGATTGGCTTGACCCCAAGGCTATTCCATGTAAGATACCCCCCCCCCCCCCCCCCCAATCTTTCCATAGTGAAGTGAGTAATGCGTCCGAGTCTGCGTTGAAGTGCCATGCTAATTAATTGTCCGATTCAAGAATTTCAGAATTTATTTACAATTACAAGAAACCTAAAGATTAATGCTAACTTGAGACACATGCTCAAAATTGAGATGGTATCGTAGATCAATGCAAATAGAAGATTTGCTCAAAGAGAGGTTGAGAGGGGGTTATTAAGTCATACATCCTTGGAGTAACTGACAGGTGAAATGGAGCAAAACTCAGGGTGCCACACAGTGTCTGATCATGTAGGCGATGGTGACACTCCCACACGAGGTAGTGACTGATCTGACCCTTGACCTGTTGGAGCACCGCCACTTCAGACACTCCAGGGTCAAACATGCTGACACAACAACTCAGGAGAACCTCACCATACACACACACACTCAAACCACACACAAAAATGGGCAAAGACCTGACCTCAAGGGTCTTTCACTTATTTGCTTAATTTCTTAAATAAAGATAGCTATCCTTTAAAGGCATTGAAGATGCTGTCCTGGAACTGAGGTGCAGATGAGTCCTTGTCAAGCGATGACATGACATATCTTCAATTCCACCATTGGGAGTCTACCTACGGCACTGCAATGGATGGCCTGGGACAAGTCAATGGATGTGCTTTGAAAAGGTGTGAGTGATGCTCCTCCATAAATGGATGGAATAGGCCCTTTTGTTTACTATGAGCAAGCGAACACCAAAGGCCTGTAATGTGAAGCCAAGCCCCCTGTCATCAGCTCAAACAACACCTGAATGAGAGGAGGGATGAGGGGGAGGAAGAGGGAGGAAGGCAGGAGGAGGGCACACAGACATCGACCCCTCACCCCCCAAAATGACTCATTCATTGATTTAAAGTGCTCTACGTAGAAACCAGATCTGATGACAGAAAACAAACAGGGGAAGAGGTTTAGAGTAGCGGGGGTGTTTGGGTTGGTCTTCTACCACGGTAACCAATCCACTGTTTACTGAGACAAAGCCACCAAATGGCTGCTGTTTTAGAATACTCCAAATGACTCGGCCAAACAGAAGGTGGACCAGGAATGACATTGGGGAGTAATATGGCTACATACAGTGTGGGGAAGATAGCTAGCCAGGACTGTGCTATGGAGATTACCTGAATGTGCCGGAGACTTTTCATTATAGGGAGCACTTCTATATTCCCATATACAGTATTATAAGTACTCAGCTCCAAGAGTTTCTCTGTGGAGCATCAGAGAGCGCTGCAGATATGTTGATTTCAAGTCTTGGCTGGTATGTTAAGGCAATTATTGTGTTTTTCTGGGTTTTGCCAGTGATTAATGGAAACAATCTGTTCGATCCCTTCACATGCAAAGAACCCACTCTTGGCTCCATGGTGTATTTGTTTGCCTCGTGCTCTACTGGTGCTGTCTGGGGAGCCCTGATGCACTGCTGCCATCAAAAAAGCCAATTGAAACATATAACTTGTGTGTTTTCCAGGCTAATCATAATATGTGCAGTCAATCTGAAAATGTACACACTTGACATATACCATGTGCCTGAAGACTATTGAACTGATAAAATATTATATGTAAAAATACAGACAGATCTGTGCTGTTGGAGAACTTGCAATGAAGTTACGTAAGAGCATGTGTGTGAAACCTCATTTGGGTTGTGTATAGTAGGCTGCAGTATGTTTTGAGGCTGGTGGTTGACAATAGAAAAAGCCTCCACATCGCCATAAAGCGAACATGTTCAGGCATGCACTGTTGTAGAAACACAGCTGCTTTTAAAACAACTAAACTGTCTAATATTTATTGTTTGGTTTTGGGTTATAGCACTGAATTATGACACTGGACTTGAGTAGCAACAAGGCCCACAGTGGAGACAGAGAGAGGGGGATTTCCCACTTTCCCAGCCCAGATTTGTACATTCCAAATGGCACCCTATTCCCTAAGTAGTGCACTACTTTTCACCAGTGCCCCAAGGGCCCTGGGACCAGAGTGCTATGGATCCTGGTCAAACGTAGTGCACTAAATTGGGAATAGTGTGCCATTTGGCTAGCAGTCTGTTGGTTCTGTTTTAAGACATAACACCAACTCCAGTTGATAGATGAAGAGTTTCCATATCAGGTGGATTTGTCCAGAGGGGCTCTCCGTTGATGGATCGGTCTACCTTAGCCAGGGTCTTTTTGTAGCTGATGGCTCTCTCTCACCCCAAAATGAAGGAGAAGTACAGTTAAGCCCCTGGAGACATCTTCTGAGATGTACATCTCCAAGCCCACCCAGAAGAATATTACAATAAATGTTTATTAAGTTACACAACCCTCCTCTCCATAGGTTGACTTTCTGGGTATGGTGCCAAAGTCTTGTATACATTACCCCCTCCTCCCCACATCAATTTAGTACGGTCCAAATGGAAATAGAGATTTTTTTATTTTTCTTCCTCAAGACTCTACAACATGAAGACTGAGGCATGAGAGCTCAAACGTGCAGTTCATTTTGGTGAGCATCACACGCTTTTCATAACAAAGACTTTCTAATGTTTTCCAGACCAGCGAAGGGGGGAAAAGCAGCGGCAGCAAGCACTGTGGTGGCTCCATCAGTGTGTTAGATAATGTCCTGGCACTGCTAGCTTTCTGAAACATAAATACGATTATTATAAAAGATGGTTGTGGTGATGGCAGAATGAGTCCAGCAGCTCTCTGTTTCTGCTGCCTTGTGCCCCCTGCTGGAAAACTCAATGCACATGTAAAAATAACATTTGATCCCTCAGGCTTTTCTCAGATTGTATTCATGCAATATGTGGTGTGAATACCCTGCTTTGATTCCAGTTCTGCATTCAGATGAATTCACTTCAGTCAAAGGCCTCAGTCAGCTTTTGAGTGGGACTAACCTGTGCTATTTCAGATGCCAATGTGTTTGTTCACAGTGAGTGAGAAGTATTGGGAGACAAAGTGAAACACAGACAAAGGAATTAAAAGTGGACAGGAGGGAGAGAAAAAGTGAACGGACAAGAGGGAGAAAGAAAGAGAGAGAGAGTGGTGGAGGGACAGAGGTAGAGAGAAAGCCGGCAGAGCCCTCCATCAATCCTGGCTTGAATTACTATCATTATTGTAATGGCTCTGTAATGTTTTCTCTCCTGGGGCCAGTAATTGTTACCAAACCTGGTGTTCAAAAGTGCAGGTGGACAAATTACTCCCTACAGAGAAAAACAGCATGACTTTCCATGGTAGTGGGTGGAACTTGCTTCGCTGCAGTTAAACTAATCATGTCCACAATGGAGGAGGTAGCTGGGGAGAAAACATGCACAGTTTGGTGGCAGAATTGTCTGATTATCTCCCTGAGGAGATCCTTTCCTTGTACTGTTTGTTCCTTTCCATCCCTACTGTTATATCCTACAATTATTCTAGGTTATGTACCCCGTGTGTATGAAACTGTTTTCCAACCTCCCTCCATTGCCCAGCACTATTGTCTTTGATATGCCCCCTCGGTTAGCTAGCAGACACCACAACACTCAGTTCTGATAGCATTTGGGCATGCCGTTCCTTTGTACAATAAAGGCTGAAAAGTACTGCTAATAGACTTTTGATCAATGTCCTTCCTACTCCCTACTAAAATCAAGTGGGAAGACACGCACTCTTGGCGTAAAGTGACATCCCTCATCTGTAGCCTGGTGGGTAGGAGCGTCGAATCCCCAAGCTGACAAGGTAAAAATCTATCGTTCTGCCCCTGAGCAAGGCAGTTAACCCACTGTTCCCTGGGCGCCATTGACGGTGGATGTCGATTAAGGCAGCCCCCTGCGCCTGTCTGATTCAGAGGGGTTGGGTTAAATGCGGAAGACACATTTCAGTTGAATGCATTCAGTTGTATAACTGACTTGGTATCTTGCTTCATCCAGACTTCTGTGTACTACAACTAAATCACACATTTATGTGGTTATAGGGAAACAGCCCTACCATTTCCACATAGACATACTACTTATGTTCCAACCATGCACTATACCGGCATGTACTGATCCCTTTAAACCTCCACGCTCCATATAACCCACATGAAAACCTCCCTCTAGCCGCCTCAAACTACCCATGAGTCTTAAAAACCACCATATGGTCCTCTACGTCATGTAAATGCTGGACACGTCACAGCTCTCTCCGAAGTCAAGAGCCGAGAACTCTTGGCTCTGTTCAAACGACTTGTTGCACTGCGTTTTCAGACATGAATGTCACTGGGTGGCTTTTTTCCCTTTCTTTTCCTGACGATCATCTTTCTTTTCAAACCCAGATGGCCTTTAGTTGGACTCTTCAAAGTCAGCGCAGACGGACTCACATCAAAAGGCGAATTCCACGGCTTTCAAAGTGTTGTAATTACCAGAGTGCAAGAGCACATATGTGGGCCATATTGCATCAATCAATCAAAGAAGAACGTCCGAGTTTAATCACTTTGCCACGGTTGCAATGATCATTCTGACACCCACAACGTGGTTCAAATGTATCTTTTGAGATAAGAAAAGAAAGAGAGGGGAACTGTGTTGTATATCTGGCATGAAATGTTTTTAAGATCTATAACCAGAGAAGGTGACACAGTTCATTTCTGTGTAGGCCGCATAACCAGATCATATCCACCAAGTTCACAGTTCTTCAGATCAGTGGTCGTGTTGTTATGAACTTGTCTGGCCTTGGATAAACAACATGTAACCCTGTTGTTATTCACCACATAGAACATTTAGTTTTTGTTCTCTCACTTTTTGTGGCAAATACTGCTTGGGGGGAGAATTCATTCCCAGACTAGCAGCTGATTTCACCACAAGAAAGGGTTTTTAGCTCAAATTAATTTCACTCAATTCACTTTTTCTTCAAGCAACTTGACTCCTATTGTGTTACTTTGACACAAATCCTGATAATGAGTGTTATATATTGTCTGATTGAAACTCTCATGTACCCCTGGGTAGATAGCAACACACCTCTTTAACTATTATTTTGTATCCAGCAATATCTTGGGTTGATACACCCCACCATTCTATGTGAGAAGAGTCATGTTTCTGGTCAATGACTCACAACCCCATGGCCAACCGCAGGTCTGTGCCCTTGTGTATGTTCCTTCAACCCTCTTCTCTCCCCCCCGTTCTCTCCACCCTCTTGTACAGTGCTCCATGCACTCTCACAGAGAAAACTTGCAAACAGCTGCATTTTCCATTAGAAGTGGTTAGAAAGTGTTTTTTTCTTTCGGAGGCGGAGGGGAGCGAGGGAATAAGGAGAATGGGAGGAAGGGGTGTAGATGAAAGCCAGAGAAGTCTAGAGAGTTTAAGTGAGAAAACATGTGGCGGTTGGTCAGCTGCATGGTTCCTGCCTTCCCTTATCAGCAAAACATAGCCTTGGTGAAACATGTTAGAATACAAATTCTATGACAGACAGACACAGATGGACGGATGGATGGGCAGACATGCGAAAAGACATGTAGGTAGGTAGGTAGGATTGTGAATCCTGACCACCATTCAGGTAGCCAATCTCTATGAACTGATCCTGGCATATACCATCCAATTGGCCCAGTGTCGTCCGGGTTTGGCCGGTGTAGGCCGTCATTGTAAATAATATTTGCCTAGTTAAATAAAGGTAGAAAAAACTAATAGGTAGGCAGGAATCAGGGGAGAATGGTGGGAGGAGCTATTGGAGGGCGGGCTCATTTTAAAGACTGTAATGGAATCAATGGAACGGAGTCAAACATTTGGTTTCCATATGTTTGATGTGTTTGATACCATTCCATATATTCCATTCCAGTCTGTACAATGAGCCCGTCCTTCTAAAACTCCTCCCACCAGCAACCTCTGGCATGAACTTATGCAAGGAGGTACAATACTAGGTAGGTCAGTATTCAGGGAAGGACTCTCATAACTTGCTCATACATCCAATCTCTCTGTTTTTCATTTTACAGCTGGAAGACTTTCCCCACTCTCTTAAATGAACATATTACTTGTTAATGCAGTGTGTTTTGTGCATTGGACTATTCCCAACAGCACCTGGTCTTCTAATTCTCTCCCAATCTTATTGGCTGGTAGAAAATAAACACGAATCGCCATTGTCAATTCTGTGAACTTTCTAGAAAATGGAAGTGTCAAACAAGACATTTGCAGGTTGAGAAAGGTCTCCTCTTTGGCATAAATGTAATTCCCTCACTTCTGAATATTCACAATTCCTCAGTGCCTTTGCCATTCAGAACCTCTTTGATAGACAGTACGGTTGACCATAATGATTGTATAATTACTGCACTTGGTCATACAATGGAATAAAATTTAGGAGGTCTAAGGAACAAAGTCAGTTACTATGGGTAAAAGTGAGAACAATCATGACACTGAATGTCACGCCTTCTCCCGCTCTTTCCCCCTGGCGCTCGAGGGCCCAGGCTGCCCAGCATTACGCACACCTGCCTTCTCCCATCACATGCATCAGCGATTATTGGACTCACCTGGATGTAATCACCTCCCCTATATCTGTCTGTTCCCCCGCTTCAGCATGAACTATGTTGTATGTTGTTGTGTTACCCGTGTGCTGACGCTGGTCCATGTCTGCTCCTTATTAAATCTTGACTCCCAGTACCTGCTTCTCTACTCCAGCGTCGGTCTTTACAGTGAAAGGTTGTGTTGCTTTGAGGACAAGATGTGAGGACGCTTTACCACTGCAGGTAAAGTGTCACCATAGCAACGTTTGGTGGCTTTGAGAAAACTACTGCCAGAACCTTTTTCAAGACAAAATTAATCTCATCTTTGGTTTGAGAATATCTGTCTGATTTTATCATAACATGGTTATCATTTACACTGGAAATATTTGATTCACTTTCTTCAAGACTTGCTATATTGATTACATACATATGTAGGATCTTAATTTGACCAGTATTGTCGCAGAAAAATAATCCTGCAGCACCAGGATTTGACTGTTTAGTCCTTAATGTTGCTTGATCAGTGGTGAGCTGGACAAAAGTAAGCTACATGAAAAATACAATACTGGTAATATATACTGAATAAAAATATAAACCCAACATGTAAAGTGTTAGCCCCATGTTTCATGACCTGAAATAAAAGATGTGAAATGTGCACAAATTTGTTTACATCCCTGTTAGTGAGTATTTCTCCTCTGCCAAGATAATCCATCCACCTGACAGGTGTGGCATATCAAGAAGCTGATTAAACAGCATGATCATTACACAGGTGCACCTTGAGCTGGGGACAATAAAAGGCCACTTTAAATTTGTGCAATTTTTTCACACAACACAATGCCACAGATGTCTCAAGTTTTGAGGAAGTGTGCATTTGGCATGCTGACTGCAGGAATGTGTTGCCAGAAAATTGAATGTTCATTTCTCTACCATAAACCACTTCCAACATCACTTTAGAGAATTTGGCAGTACGCCCAACCTGCCTCACAACCGCAGACCACGTGTAACCACACCAGCCCAGGACCTCCACATCCACACCTGCGGAATCGTCTGAGACCAGCCACCTGGACAGCTGATGAAACTGAGGAGTATTTCAGTCTGTAATAAAGCCCTTTAGAGGAGAAAAACAAATTCTGATTGGCTGGATCTGTCTCCCCAGTGTGTAGGTCTGGCTCCCAAGTTGGTGGGCCCCTGCCCAGTCATGTAAAATCCATAGATTAGGGCCTAATGAATTTATTCCAATTGACTGATTTCAGTATGTGAACTGTAACTCATTTTTTAAAATGTATATCACAAAGGTCATCTGTATTTTCTGCAGCACAGGAAGATTCTCAGCAACAAAAGAGTGATCAAATTAAGATACTACATCTGTACTTTGTTTTCACTCTTTCTCCTCAACACCACTGTCTGAGAGTGCACAGAGTTTCTTTCCTACTCTCAAAATAAATAATTAGCATGCATTCATTATGTCATGCTAAGTGTGTATAGTTACACAGCTTTTTGCTTTTTAATTGCTCACTGCCTCGGGGCGACCACAACATTTAATACAAAGGCTGATCAATAACAGTGGGTTGCATTGTAACTGGGCTCGTGGCTCGGCTGCCTCGCTCGCCTAGCTGTTACTAATGAGAGTGAGAAGCAACGTCGACGTGGGCCAGGTCAAAGACTGGGTCAGAGACGTACCGTGGAGGTCCATCCACCCGGATAATGAACCCCCTGTGGATTGTGGGCCAGCGCAGGTTAACGAAGATGCAAAGTGCAATTAGAGACTTGTTTGACCGGGGCACCCTAAAGAGGTTGATGTGGGTGAGAAGTCTTTCTGCTTTGACTTTGGATCAAAACATTGGATGGTTGTTTGGTTTGGTTGGATGGGCGAGAGAGTTGTGATTGTTTTTGTGTGTTTTTTATGATGTCCTTACTTAAAACTTTGCATTCCTTGCGGAACATAGTCCATCGATGAATCGCTTCCATCCCTTTCGGTCTTTTGCCCTCCGCTCCAGGCGTTGCCATGTCAGACCCTCAGCCTTCATCTCCTGCTCCGTGCTTTGTCTCCAGGTTGTTCTAGGTCTTCCTCTTATGCGTTTGCCTTGTGGGTTCCATGTTAGGGCCTGTTTTGTGATTTAATTATTGTTTCTTCAGAGTGTGACCTGTCCAACTTCACTCTCCTCTTGAGTTGTTCTTCTAATGGTTATTGTTTAGTTGTTTCCCACAGCTTGATGTTGCTGTTGGTATCTGACCAGTGGACTCCCAGAAGGCGTCTGAGACAGTGGTTGTTGTAATATATTCAGTACATTAGTGGTGGTTCTCTATTATTCAGATCCGTACAGAAGAATGGATTTCACATTTTAGTTGAAGATTTTCCATTTTGTTTAAAGTGAGATGTTTTTGGTTTTCCAGATCTTATTTAGATTCAAGAGAGAGTGAGAGAGAGAGAGAGGTCAGATGAGCTCCCATGTTTTTCAGCATGTTTTAAAAAAATATATACTGTATATTTAGAACTTTGATTGTTTTGGCAGGGATATATATACAGGATGCTACCATAAACAACATCATCTTCACTCCAAATCAAAACTGCAAACCTACAACCTTGATTTTGGACGGAATTACCTGGAATGCTTCCTACACCCAATGATTATTATGGCAAACAAACAAACAAAACACCGTCCAACCAAAAACTGAGTGATTAATGCTTAGTCTGAAGCTATTTTTTTTACTTTCAAAAGCCAAGAAGAAAAATACATTACCATGATATGTTTTATTTTATGGACTGAATGCTTAGGCTACCAAGCTTGCTAGGACAAAGAGACATAACTTCAATTAGCACTGACGTGTGAAGCGAGAGGTGTCGAAGCCTTTGAGCCCAACAAATGGCAGGCTACCCCACCCAAATCCAGAGGCCTTGAAGTCTCATCCTGATGTTCAGGGCCATCCACGGGCATTTTCTACAAGAAATCTGCCTCCATAAATTAAAGCTTCTCCCAGGTGGGTATAACACCTACGCCCATTGCCTGCTGCACTGCTGCTTGGATTCCACCTGGCGATCTGTTCACCATCTGCCCTGGTTGTCTCCCCCTGTCTGGTACAGGTACCCCAACCACACCCCCCACCCACCCATTCCTCTCTCCTCCAGCACACAGGCACTGTTGGTGCGAGTGACTCTGACTCTGAAGTCGTTATATATTTTATTTTTTTCCTTGTGCATTTTGCTATTTGCCTCATAACTCCTGCATGCTTTGTTGACTTTGAACTTTCTTTACCCAACTGTGGGACACACTATGTTTGTTCCCACACTCGGGACTCTGACTCTCTATTGGTTACACAGACTTTTGGCTTCCCATCCCATTCTAACCATGTACGCTGAGAGTCTGGAAGCAAGTTCAGGGAGTGAATACATTTAATAAATAAATGAAACAAACACGTAACACAAACAGCACACTGACATGGAACAGAAACAATGACGACTGGGGAAGAAACCAAAAGGAGTGACATATATAGGGCAGGTAATCAAGGAGGTGAGTCCAGGTGAATGTCATTATGTGCCTAACGCTGATGACAGGTGTGAGCAGGTGTGCGCCCTAATGAGCAGCCTGGTGACCTAAAGGCCAGAGAGGGAGCACATGCGACACTCAGATTATTACCAATCCCACAAGCTGTGGTCGCAGAGGGCACACTGCTGACAGGAGCTGGGGGGGTCCTCCAGGGAGTCGATTCGCCAGGCCGAGCACCTCAGGTGAGTCGGCACCAGGCTCACCCAGAGCCCCCTGTTGGTCACATGTATGTATCGATTGTTTTTCCTGAATTTTCCCCTCTTTCCCGGCATAAGGCGCTAGTAGATTCAGGCGCAGCGGGGAATATTATTGACCGCGGTTTAGCGCACAGGTTAGGGATCCCCCTTGTTCAGCTTGACAAACCCTTCCCAGTGCACGCCTTAGATAGCCGACCATTAGGGTCAGGGCTAGTCAGGGAAGCCACGGCTCCACTGGGCATGGTCATGCAGGAGGGTCATGAGGAGAGAATTAGTCTCTTCCCCATTGATTCTCCTGCATTTCCGGTGGTGCTGGGGATCCCCGTCACAACCCCAGGATTTCGTGGCAACAGAGGGCTCTACAGGGGTGGTCAGAGGAGTGCTCAGGCAGGTGTGTAGGAGTTTCCATTGGTGCTACAACGGTGGAGAGTCCAGACCAAGTCTCCACCATGCGCATTCCCTCAGAATATGCCGATTTGGCTATCGCCTTCTGTAAAAAGAGGGCGACCCATTTACCACCTCATCGACAAGGGGATTGTGCGATACATCTCCTGGTAGGCGCTGCACTTCCCAGGAGTCACGTGTATCCCCTGTCCCAGGAGGAGACGGTGGCTATGGAGACATGCATATCTGAATCTCTGGGGCAGGGGTACATTCGGCCCTCCATCTCACCTGCCTTCTCGAGTTTCTTTTTTGTGAAGAAAAGGGAGGGAGGTCTGCGTCCGTGCATTGACTATAGAGGTCTAAATTCCATCACTGTGGGGTATAGTTACTGCTACCTCTCATTGCCACGGCGATTGTGAGTGGAAGACGGGTTGAAGAATGCTCCAGCAGTCTTCCAATCTTTTGTAGACGAGATTCTCAGGGACCTGCACAGGCAGGGTGTGGTGGTTTACATCAATGATATTCTGGTCTATTCCGCTACACGGTGTCTCTGGTGCGCAAGGTACTTGGGCGACTGTTGGAGCATGACCTGTATGGAGTGTGACAGCATTGCAGCCGTGCGTAATTGGCCGACTCCAACCACGGTAAAGGAGGTGCAGCTGTTCTTAGGGTTTGCCAATTACTACCGGAGGTTTATCCGGGGTTTTGGGCAGGTGGCTGCTCCCATTAAATCCCTGCTGAAGGGGGGGGGCGGTGCGTCTGGGATGGTCGGCTGAAGCGGACAGGGCTTTTGGTCGCCTGAAGGCTCTTTTTACCACGGCTCCCGTGCTGGCGCATCCGAACCCCTCTTTGGCATTCATAGTGGAGGTGGACGCGTCCGATGCTGGGGTTGGAGCCGTGCTCTCCCAGCGCTCGGGTACGCCACCGAAGCTCCGCCCCTGTGCTTTCTTTTCTCAGAAGCTCAGCCCGGCGGAGCGAAACTATGACGTGGGGGATCGGGAGCTGCTGGCTGTTGTCAGGGCCCTGAAGGTGTGGAGACATTGGCTTGAGGAGGCTCAACACCCTTTTCTCATCTGGACTGACCACCGTAATCTAGAGTACATTCGGGCAGCGAGGAGACTGAACCCTCGTCAGGCAAGGTGGGCCATGTTTTTCACCCGATTTAGGTTTACCATCTCCTATAGACCAGGCTCCCAGAACACTAAGGCAGATGCACTGTCCCGACTATATGATACGGAGGAGCGGCCATCGATCCTGCGCCCATCCTCCCGGCTTCTTGTCTAGTGGCATCTGTGAGGTGGGAGGTGGACGCAGACATCGAGCGAGCGTCGCGTGTTGAGCCTACTCCACCACAGTGTCCAGCGGGATGGGTGTACGTTCCGCTGGAAGTTAGAGACAGGTTAATTTGGTGGGCTCACACGTCCCCCTCCCCATCCCCTACCCGGGGATCGGTAGGACGGTGCGATGTCTTCGTGGGAAGTACTGGTGGTCCATTTTAGCCAAGGACGTGAGGGTTTATGTGGCCTCCTGCTCGGTGTGCACTCAATTTGTGTTAAATGCTCTACAACAAAGCTTTCTTAGTGTCCAACAAGCTTTCTCCATCCTTAACCTTGTTCTGAACATCTCCAAAACAAAGGTCATGTGGTTTGGTAAGAAGAATGCCCCTCTCCCCCACAGAAGTGATTACTACCTCTAAGGGTTTAGAGCTTGAGGTAGTCACCTCAAACAAGTACTTGGGAGTATGGCTAGACTGTTCTTCTCTCAGCACATATCAAAGCTGCAGGCTAAAGCTAAATCTAGACTTGGTTTCCTCTATCGTAATTGTTCTTCTTTCACCCCAGCTGCCAAACTCACCCTGATTCAGATGACCATCCACCCAAGCTAGATTGCGGAGATATAATTTATAAATCGGCAGGTAAGGGTGCTCTCGAGTGGCTAGATGTGCTTTACCATTCTGCCATCAGATTTGACACCAATGCTCCTTATAGGACACATCACTGCACTCTATACCCCTCTGTAAATTGGTCATCTCTGTATACCCGTCACAAGACCCACTGGTTGATGCTTATTTACAGTGCCTTGCGAAAGTATTCGGCCCCCTTGAACTTTGCGACCTTTTGCCACATTTCAGGCTTCAAACATAAAGATATAAAACTGTATTTTTTTGTGAAGAATCAACAACAAGTGGGACACAATCATGAAATGGAACGACATTTATTGGATATTTCAAACTTTTTTAACAAATCAAAAACTGAAAATTTGGGCGTGAAACAGAGTCTCCCTATCTTATCTGTTTCCCTAGCTCTGCGGCTCAGTGAAGTCAAGGTAAATCCCTGTTGGTCAGAGTTTTTCGGGTTCACTTCCTTCTCATTGCTGCAGGACCACACGCACAGGGGTGTGACAAAGCCCCCAGATTGAGGGGACACTTATCAGGACTTCCAAACGCAGGGGACAACTCAAGGTCACTCTAAATTGGCTCACGAGAGAGATCTGTCCACAACCTCAAGGCAATCTGAGTCCTGCTCCTCTCTTCAATGATGTGTAACGCCCCTGGCCACTCTGTGGCACTAAGAAGGCTGACCGGTGTCTTGCAAATGGAGCGGGAGCTAGAAGAAGGGAGTGATTCTCCTCTGTGTCCTTGGAGCAGAGACTGACAAAGAGCTCAAAGTCAGGGAGTGTTTAACACCACCATACTGTTATCTTATATCAAGTTTGATGGTAGGTTTGGCCTTCATATTGACAGTACGTTTCAAGATATTTCACATCATAGCCACTAGAGTAAGCTCTGACCTCAGGCTATCAAAGCCATGGTCATAGTGACTTTGTTGTCTTGCATCTTACTCACAGACACTACACAGCAGGATCAGGGAGAAAGTTTTCTTCACTGTTTCAGAGTCAAGTGTATGCAAAGGTTCTGCTGCACAAACTTCAAACTAATTGCCTCCCAGTATCAGGGGGGGATCTCTCCCTCCCGCTCTCTCAGAGCAGTGAGACAAAGCAGAGCCGTGGGCTATGGTGGTTACTGGGGTGCAATGCCTCCTCAGTGGAGCTCTGGGACAGTCATGTTGTGCACAGCAGAGGGGAGCAAACGCCGATGATATTTTTCTCAGTTTCTCAGAATGTTGATCCTTGTGGCATATTAGTCTACATAGTAAATATGGATTACACTCCCCTTCCTCCACTGTAACTCTACCTAATTCTTGCTCCTGCTGTTGATGTCTATATTTGAACATTTGTTAAATATGAAAAGGCATTGAGTAATTTCCCCTTGCCTTGAACGTACATGGATTGAATCATCGTCTTCCTTTTGACACTGCACACATACACATAATGATGAACAAAATTCCATCTTCATTGATGCTTGAAAAACCTTGCTTTCATTCAAATGCATTTTTAATCAATAACATCAGTAATTCGAGGCCAAACTGTATTGTTTTGCAATTATGTGTTTGAGTGTTGCCTCAAGGTGGAGGAGTGAGGCACATCAAATCTGCCTCCTGATTCACGGAAAGAGAATATTAATGAATTAGCCAATATTAATGACAAAAACACTATGTTTGTGGAGGAAAGTTTGTTAAGGTTATTGGAGTTAGCTGAAAGGATTCATTAATGAGCACATGGCTCACAGAGAGTAAAAGCAGCCCCCCTGCTCTTCCCCCAAGACATTGTCCAATGGTTGTTATGCTAAACACTTAATTAATACCACGCATATCATTAGTGGAAAATTAAGATTCAAATGCCAGCAGACATTAATTACCGCTGAAGAACTTGTCGAGCATTTCTGCCATGAATGCTAACAATCTGCCAAGAGTCATTTATGAACATTCCGTTTCATCTCTGTCATCTAGCAGACACAATGAAGATGCTTCGTATCACTAAACCACCTGTTGTTCTGCCCTGACCTTACATGCTATGTATGTCTGAGAGCAGAGATTTAAACAATTGTTGTTGAATATGTTACACAGTTACACATGTATTATACTGTGGTGATGTAGATACAGTGAGGACTTCATAGTGATCAAGCCAAAGTAGGGACTCTAAATTGAGAGGGGACTAGCCTAATTATATTTTTCACTCATTAAAATCGTTTCGCAAGAATACTAAGCCTACAGTGTTTCATTGGATCATTCATTGCAGAAGCTTGGTAATGAACACATTTTTCTGTGGGGGAGGTTGAATATATAGGTGTTTTAAATTATAAATTGATCACAGCATTTTGAGTGAACTATGTGTTCACATAAGAACTGTTTGGCCAGGTAATTGATTTGCTAATATGTGCAGTTCGCCTTTAAAACTAGCCCGAGACTCAGTACCAATCCATTACATTTTAAAATATATATAAAGAAGATGATGATGGCCATTGGGTCTGTGCCAAGCTATAAACACCTTCTTAATTAAATTCCCTACACAGATAATTAATTGATTTCCAACCGCCATGCTGAGCACCTCTTACAGCAGTTACCTGCTGGGCAAGTTAATCGTCAGGTTAGATACTTAGCCTGAGGTGGCTTTGTGCTGTGAATTATAATGATAGCAAGTCGTTTCAATTCCGTCAGAGTGAGCTGATAACAGTTTTCCTAATCATATTAATACCCATAATACCACAATGTGGGCACTTCTTAATTTACAATATGCCTACATATCACATATATTTCATTTTTATCATTCATAACATAAGTGATCATTTAGCATCCCTAAAGGCGGTAGAAAACCAGCTGATATTTGTTAAGTTTTAGTGCATCATGATTATTATTATTTTGATGTATTGAGTGGTTTGCAAGGACATTAAGTGATTCAGGAATCCATCTTTAGAGAAGCAACCTTGTCCTCGATAAGCTGAAAGTCATTGTCCACTTCAGGCTAAAGAACAGGCACTGATGGACTCAATATTCTTATTTTGTTAGGGCATTACAAAAGAGTGAGGGAGATAGGGCAGTGCATGACCATCTTAGCAAAACAAATGACCTAACCTTTTATATCACTCCTCAGAACTCTTAATTTGGACTTAAATGAAACCTCATTAAACATCCAAAAAAAGTGTGACAATGTACTGTCGTTTTAATTGTTATGGTAATCACCATACACAACAGATATGGAGAAACAGGCAATAACTGGCTAAAATACACCTTTAACATAATGGTGGACACATGCCAGGGTGTTTTGAAAGACAGATAACATTGGCAAGATCCCTATACTGTAAATTCTACTGGACTAGTCTCTATCCAGCTGGTTTTTACCCATGTTTCATGTTTACACTTCAGTGTATTACACTACAGCATGCTACTTAGCTCACTCTCTGGACAGAAAGAGCCATCCAAATAGAACGAGTACCTGCTCCAGTCCTGGCGTAATAAGCTTGGTTTCACACCTGCCTCTTCAAAACTGTACCGTGGGCTGTCCCTGCCAAAAATGTCAAGAACAATCCAGTGGCAACATTACTAACATTACTGCTTTCAAAATGCTGGGAACCTACTCGTGGAATTTGGCACAAACCGGATTCCTTCTGTTTTTCAAGTTTAAAGATGACTTCCAAAAACATTATACCAAACACAAGTTCATGCTTTTAGTGTTACTCCTCACAACTAAATCTGGAATTATTCAGATTGAACACATTAGTTCATCAGTGAGGTCTGGGTTAATGTGTTGTCCTAGAGTAGATTAGAGTTGGCAGGGGGCTTAAATGATGCTGGAACATTCTAATTAGAACTCAGTGGGAGCTGCCTGTTTAAATGGATGGAGTAATGAGATGAGTCATTCTCTCAGTGGTAACTTAATCACCATGCTGTATTTTACCCTACAAAGGCCTGGCATTCACCTGAACCAGGGCTCATTGAAATGGATTAAATCATCTGTATCACTAAAACTGTGATTGCACTTTCTTCTGTCTTCTTTATGGAGTCCAATCGACCACTGTAGCCTGAAGTTTGATACATCAAGACTGCCATCCTAAGGACAATGATGGTACTACAGATAAGATGACTGCTGGTGTGTCATAGGTCTTGAATGCAAGGATCAAAATTGAGCATGCAGATGTGCGTAGCATTTATATATTCGACATTGGTTCTGCACTTCAACTGAGATGTATGAAATCACCCATTATGTACAGGAGTCAACTGCTTGGTCCTATGTGAACCAAGTCAGTCAGTTCCAATTCCAAAATCATGTTGCTAAAGTTGTTTTACAGGAGGCAGATTTGGGGAAAATACCATAAAGGAAGGACCTATTGAATTAGATTACAAATTACACCAGCCATTCAAGCAAGTATAAAAGTCATAAATCCACATACTCAGGTGTATGTATGGAACAAAAAGGATCATGTCACAAAGCACAGTGTTGTTCAATATGGCAATTAACATAGTTCAGTTAATAATTCTACAAGTAATTGTATTGTTTTATATGAATGGCAGTATATTTTATTGTGTGGTATTCCCATAGTCCTTTGGATAATATCCTCTAACTGCTGTTGTTTACTAGTTATTATGCAGTTAACACTAATCCCCTGCTTGCCTATGAGGGTGTCATTTTTTTGCAAACTACACAAATGAACCTAATCTTCTTTTCTTTGTCTTATTCAACCAACTCTTCTTGTTGTTTGATCCCATGTGAAATATATGCCCTCTGTAGTGCCTGTTGGTGGAGTATACATTAAAGACAAGTACAGTGTAACTTTCACCACACTATTTCTAATTACAATTCAAATGTCGTAGTCGATGTCTGGACTCTTTGCGATAGCCTGAGAGTCACCATATGCAGTATATGGTGTGGGAAGATTATGAGGCTAATCCCCGCGTAACCATTCCTCATTAATCCAAAGAAGGATAACGGATTCTCAAAATGCTAATGTCCTATAAAAATGTCCCCAGTTACATTTTACAGTAGGAAGTTTATAAGATGTAGAGGTCGTGTTTGCCATCATCTGTCTGGGGAATACGTTTTTTGTTTTTACTTTCCCCCCACACACTGAAAAAGAGAGGCCTCAGCTGCACTGACATTCAGAGGACAACAGTGTACCTTAAAATATAGGTGAGAATCAGTGGAGGCGCCTCAGATGAGGAAGGGGAGGATTATCCTCCACAGTGAATTTCATAAAAATGTATGTCCTGAATACAAAGTGTTATGTTTGGGGCAAATCCAACACAACACATCACTGAGTACCACTCTTCCTATTTTCAAGCATGGTGGTGGCTGCATCGTGTTATGGGCATACTTGTCATCTGCAAGGATTTGAGAGTAAAAATAAATAAATGAAGAAAACTGAATAAAGCTAAGAAGAGGCAAAACCCAAGAGGAAAATCTGGTACCATCAGCTTTCCAACAGACACCGGAGTTGCTTGCCAAGACGACATTGAATGTTCCTAAGTGGCCTACTATAAAGTGTTGACTTAATAAATTGGCTTGAAAATCTGTCAAGACTTAAAAATGGCTGTGTAGCAATGATGAACAACCAACTTGACAGAGCTTGAAGAATTTTAAAAAGAATGATGTGCAAACATTGTGTTATCCAGGTATGCAAAACTCTTATTAGAGATTTGGAGACAATTTATGCTTCATCCAAAGATGTGGTCGTAGGCGCAGTTTGGCTTGTGTGACTCAATTGCGGAGCCTCGCGGAGGCAAAATTGAGCTCTATCGCATCGGCGTGCGTCTCTCAAATGTTTTAACAATATGGAGGGCTCCGTATAGACATGACTGGTTGACGGTAGGTGAGAGCAGGAGGTCCTGCATAAACACAAACTAATTTCCTTTACAACAACTCTGAGCTGCTCGGCGAAGCGCAAGAAGTATGAATGCTATGATTTCTGCGGAAGCCATATCACCATAAATGCTGCACGGCCAATGCAGATGTCAGATTGAACATGCAGCGTTTTCACCCAGAAAGACTCACAGCTTTCATCGCTGCTAAAGGTGATTCTAACATGTATTGACTCAGGGGTTAATAAATACATATGTAATGAAGGTGTTTTATTTTTTAGATTTTAATCCCACTTTGTAACACAACAAAATGTAGAACAAGTCAAATGGTGTGTATACTTTCAGAAGGCGCTGTATATGGCCTTGAGAAGTAACATCACTTGTACAACTTGTTCAAGAAATTATTTGCTAATCTAATGGATAAATGATTCGCTCATCTGATGGATAAATGATTTGCTCATCTGATGGATAAAGGAATGACGCTGACATGAATTAATGCATACTTCTTGATAACATGAAACATGCTTATTTAGATTTCATACTGTCTTCAGGGAATGCGGTGTCTGTTTAATGTAACTTGGGTATTAACTGAGCACTTTGTAGAATTCGTTTTTTTAAACTTTTGCCAATTCATAAATGCTAATGCGATAATAATCAAGGCTCAATATCATATTCATAATAATCAAATATTTATTTCAACAAGTTGACTTATTCAATACAGTACAATAAAATCTATTAACAGTGAACTCACAGTTCTCAGTCATTGTATGTCCACATGGCAGAGTAGAGGGGTGGACAGTCCCCCTTGGAAATGTGTCCCCACCTTTCAGTCTTGAAATAAGTTTTACAGGCATCATATACCCTTCACAAACACCAACTTTGGAACAGCTGTAAAAGTACGACCAAAAAATGTTCGCCAAATTTATCAATATCCAAAAGGAAACCACTCCATCACATTCTTTAGCATTAGAGTCCACAAAAGTGTGCCATAAAAACATATATTTCCCTTCAGGAGGTAATTTCATACCATTTTTGACACAGTCATTCTGCTAAGGGCAGTGGTAGGTAGGTTGCCCAGGTTTCTGCAAGGATCCTCACAATAGCACCCATGGAAATTAAATTACAATTCATTTGTACACATAATAACACATTAAAGGTTTGCGGAATACCGATCTCGGTTCTCAAAATCTCTGTAGGCAAACTTGGCGTCCTTCTTGTCATGTGGGATGCGGCCGAAAGGGGCGTGGTCATTGAAGCAGGTGTCGAATACCTCGTCCACCACTTTCTCTGCCTCCTCTCGGCTCACCTTCCTAACAGCAAGGATGGAACGCAAGGCACGTCCCCGAACACATTCCTGATAGGTAGTAGTGAATGGGTTAGGTAGGAAGTTCTTCATGTGAATATTGGCCATCATTAGCACTTCTTGTTAATCGCTAAGCACTGAAAAAGGCAGTGCTATACTTGTTATTACATTGTACTACAGTTTCAACTAAACAGGTTGTCAATTCAAACATAACATTCCACGGGTTGGGGAAAAAAAATAATGTTTTGCTATACCATGAAGGATAGCAGTTTTGACTGAAATACATACAAGTAAGAATAATTTTGTTTGCAGTGAATTCACATGATCTCCAGATATTACCTGATGGTGCTTCTTGAGGAAAAAGAAGAAAAAAAACAGCATGATATATCTATTACATCACGTGTCAAACTCATTCTACAGAGGGCAGAGTGTCTGCGGGTTTTCGCTCCACCCCTGTACATGACTGATGAATTAAGGTCAGTAATTAGTAAGGAACTCTCCTCACCTGGTTGTCTAGGTCTTAATCAAAAGGAAAAAAAAAGAAAAAAAAGACACTCGGTCCCTGGTATAATTAGATTGACCATCCTGTGTTACCTACAGTGACTGTACAAAACATAGTTGTTTTTTTGTTATTTTTCCCTTTCACCTTTATTTAACCAGGTAAGCTAGTTGAGAACAAGTTCTCATTTACAACTGCGACCTGGCCAAGATAAAACAATGCAGTGCGACACAAACAACAACAGAGTTACACATGGAATAAACAAGCGTACAGTAAATAACACAATAGAAGAAAAAAAAAAAAACATTAGGACACCTGCTCTTTCCATGACAAACTGGCCAGGTGAAAGCTATGATCCCTTATTGATGTCACTTGTTAAATCCACGTCAGTGTAGATCAGTGGGATTCAAAGTCGGGGTCGCGACCCCACTAGGGAACTGCACTGGCGTCGCTGCTGGGTTTTTCAAGCTCAACAGTTTCCGTGTGTATTAACAATGGTCCACCACCCAAAGGACATCCAGCCAACTTGACGACTTTGGGAAGCATTGGAAGTCAACATGGGCAAGCATCCCTGTGGAACACTTGACACCTTGTAGAGTCCATGCCCCAACTAATTGAGGCTGTACTGAGGGCAAAAGGGGGTGCAACTCAATATTAGGAAGGTGTTCCTAATGTTTTGTACACTCAGTGTATAATATAATAGATAATGTAGCAAAACTGTGATGATATATTATAATTTTATTTATTTTACCTTTTTAACTAGGCAAGTCAGTTAAGAACAAATTCTTGTTTTCAATGACGGCCTAGGAACAGTGGGTTAACTGCCTGTTCAGGGGCAAAAAGACAGATTTGTACCTTGTCAGCTCAGGGGTTTGAACTTGCAACCTTCCGGTTACTAGTCCAACGCTCTAACCACTAGGCTACCCTGTGGTTAGAGCTTGACTTCTGTTCATGTGACTAAAGCCTTACAATATGTCTTATTCTAATTGTAATGTCTGTCTTACAATTATACTGAACAAAAATATAAACGCAACATGTAATATGTTTGTACCCTGTTTCATGAGCTGAAAAAAAGATCCTGGAAATTTTCCATAAGCACAGATGCTTATTTCTCTCAACATGTGTGCACAAATTTGTTTACATCCCTGTTAGTGAGCACTAGTGAAAATCCATCCACCTTACAGGTGTGGCATATCAAGAAGCTGATTAAACAGCACGATCATTACACAGGTGCACCTTGTGTTGGGGACAATAAAAGGCCACTAAAATGTGCAGTTTTGTCACAAAATACAATGCCACACATGTCTCAAGTTGAGGGAGCGTGCAAATGCCATGTTGACTGCAGGAATGTCAACCAGAGCTGTTGCCAGAGAATACAATTTTAATTTCTCTACCATAAGTTGCCTCGAATGTCATTTTAGAGAATTTGGCAGTACGTCCAACTGGCCTCACAATCATAGACCATGTGTAAACACATCAGCCCAGGCCCTCCACATCCGGCTTCTTCACCTGCGGGATCGTCAGAGACCAGCCACCTGGGCAGCTGACGAAACATGGGTTTTGCACAACCGAAGAATTTCTGCACAAACTGTCAGAAACCATCTCAGGGAAGCTCATCTGCATGCTCGTCGTCCTCACCAGGGTTTTGAAGTTCAGTGTCATAACTGACTTCAATGGGAAAATGCTCACCTCGATGGTCACTGGCAAGCTGGAGAAGTGTGCTCTTCACGGACGAATCCCAGTTTCAACTGTTCAGACAGCGTGTGTAGTGCCGTGTGGTTTGCGACTGGTTTGCTGATGTCAACGTTGTGAACAGAGTGCCCCATGGTGTCAGTGGGGTTATGGTATGGGCAGGCATAAACTATGGACAATGAACACAATTGCATTTTATCGATGGCAATTTGAATGCACAGAGATACCTTGACGAGATTCTGAGGCCCATTGTCAAGCAATTAATCCGCTGCCATCACCTCATGTTTCAGCATGATAATGCTGTGTCCCAAGGATCTGTAAACAATTCCTGGAATCTGAAAATGTCCTAGTTCTTCCACGGCCTGCATACTCACCAGACATGAAGCCTATTGAGCATGTTTGGAATGCTCTGGATCGACGTGTACAAAAGCGTGCTCCAGTTCTCGTCTATATCCAGCAACTTCGCACAGCCATTGAAGAGGAGTGGGACAACATTCCACAGGCCACAATCTACAGCCTGATCAACTCTATGCAAAGGACATGTGTCACGCCTCACGAGGCAAATGGTGGTCACACCAGATACTGACTGGTTTCCTTATCCACGCCTCTACCTTTTTTTTTTAAAGGTATCTGTGACCAACAGATGCACACATATCTGTATTCCCAGTCATGTGAAATTTGTAGATTAGGGCTTAATGAATTCATTTAAATTGACTGATTTCCTGTAACTCAGCAAAATCTGAAATTGTTACATGTTACGTTTATATTTTTGTTCAGTGTACAATAAATCAGTGTCATGGCAGCTAGACCCGAGTAACGTGTTTTTTGCAATGAATGAGCTGCGCCGGGTGATACAAGGAGGAAACACAGTCCTGGGATTGGATGGGCTATGCTATGAGTAACTTAAACACCTGGATGATTTGTTACTGGAGGAGGTACTGGCGTTAACAGTAGGAGAAGAAGGGGCATTACCAGCACTGTGGAAACATGCCTTAGTGGTACCAACTGTAAAACCGTGAAAAGACCCGGGTTCATACAGACCCATAGCGTTGACCTCTGTACTGTGTTAAGTAATGGAAAGAATGGTCACAGACAGATTAGTACATATGTTTGAGAGTAAATGTATGTTTTCCTCGTACCAGAGTGGTTTTAGGTTAGGAAGGTGTACTATGGACTCAGTGCTAGTACTGGACTGTGATATAAAGAAGGTGCTGGCCAACAAGGAGGGAGTGGTGGTGTTGTTTCTGGACATTGAAATGGCATACGACATGCTCTGTAAAGGGGGACTGCTGCTGGAGCTATATTCTGCTGGGGTGAGTGGTTGCTGTTTAATTGGATCCAGGATTTCTTCAAGAACCGGACCACACAGGTCGAAGTTGGTGGAGCTTATTCTGAGTTAGTGGGGATAGAGAATGGGACACCGCAGGTAAGTGTAATTAGTCCAGTTTTATTTAACATAAATGGTGAATGCCATGTTCCAGGATGTTGGGCCTGGTTTGGGCCTTTCCCTGTTTTCCGATTATGGGGCGCTCTGGAAAAGAGGAAGGAATATCCTGTTTGTGGTCCAGAAGGTGCAAGAGGCAATGGAAAAGGTGGTGGATTGGGCAGATAAGTGGGGATTTAGAATTTAAGCATTGCGCTGCGGTTGTGCTGTGGGGCATTTCAAACTACCCCTATCCCTGCGTTGTTGACTGAAATGGAGGAGGTTCCGTTGAGGCTACAACTAGCTAAGCTGGCATTGCACTATGGGATGAAAGTGCAGGGGCATGTATCATCTCACCCTGCAAGGTGTCTGTTAGGGGAGGCATGGGAATGGGGAGAGGGAACTGGAGTGAGAAGAGGTAGGCCAAGCTATCTGACCCAAGTGCACTAATGGGGGGTGTAGTCAGGAATGGTAGGTCTGGAAGTGGGGGTCCCTGTCTGCTGGCTGTGTGTTCCACGGAGGCTGTTGCCAGAGCCTGATGTTGACATGAACATTCTTGATGTAATAAGGACTAAGGACTGTAGAGAGCCTTCTCCGGTGGTTGAGGCCCATCTGCCGTGAGCCTGGGGTTCCCTACTTACACATATTAACAGATGGATCGAAGAAACCAGGCAGTGGGAGAGCAGAGTTTGGGATACATGTTCCCAGTTTCAGATACATCAGGGGAGGCAGCTGTCTGATGGAGTTTCAGTCTTCTCTGCTGAAATGCTACTACTAGTGTGACCATTGGGATGGGTCAAATAAGTGGGCCCTAAAACTGTGTTTTGTGTTCAGACTCTGCTGCCAGCCTCGTTGCGCTGAGAGAAGGGAAGTCAAAGGCACACCCAGACCTGATAATAGAGCTGATGATGGATTTTTATAATGTGGGGCAGAAAGGCTGCAAGGTAGGTTTTCTGTGGGTCCCAACTCATGTTGGGGTAGGAGGAAATGAGGCAGCCGATATGGTGGCAAAGGCCGCTTTCAGGAGGGAGATGTGGTGGTCCCATTAGGGGGGATGGAATGTAGGAGTGGGCGAGAGAGGAGCGGGGTAGGAAGTTTTTGTCTGTCCAGAATTCTAAGAGGAAGGGTAGTAGGTATCTGGGGAGAGAAAGGAGGGATGGGGTTCTGTTGATGAGGCTGAGGTTGGGGCATTGTGGATTGGGAAGTGAGTTATTGTTAGTGGAGAAACACTCAGATGGCAAGTCTGAGGAATGTGGGGTGGTAGAGACTGTACTACTGTGACGCATGTTCTGTTATAGCAGACAGTATGCTGAGAATAGGAGGATATTTTTCTGTGAGCTGACTAAATTGGGTGTAACCACATTTTCGCTTGTAACTATTTTGGGCTCAAATGACAGGCGGAGCAAAATAGAAAGGAAGCTGTTGTGGTTTCTTCATTCCATCTGCTTGCACCTAGGCTATTTATATAATGAAGTGTGTTTTTCACTCTCCAGCCTGAGAAAGGCAGCAATACGCATTACAGTGTCTAGTCTGCTGGTAACTAATAGGAGGAAGAAGAAGAATTATGGCAGCTGACAGCCTTGTTGAGTTGTGATTGATGATGCTAGTGGCTGGCTGACACTTACCATCCTGAGCTTTTCATGGCTCCAAGGAGAAGCTTTGCATATGGACCTGAAAGGGAGATAGAATGAGATTAGGCCTAATCGGTTATGCACCATGACAGCAATCAGGTCATTCAACAACTAGCTTATAGCTAACTGGCTTACTCATGACAGTCTCTTTACTATTCAACGATTGCTAGCTAGTTGGCTAGCTAAGCTTGCTAGAAACATGGCTATGACGTATATGACAAATGTAAACATGGCATCAATGGTTACACGGTCATCTAGCTAACTATTGCCATGCGATTTATTTGAGGATGACAGACATATCAGCTTGCTAGCCTGTTAGCTTACTTGTTTCCATTGCGAATTGTAGCATGACCTGACATTTGTGATTGAAAGTGAACAAGCTTTCTGCTATCGATCCCTTTTGGAACTTTCCCGAATTCCTCTCCGGGAATAGGTTATATCCATAGTCCTCTTCTTGCTGTTCAGTTTGATCCATTGCATGAAAATAGTTCCTAAAATAGCTACTTACAGCCTAGCAACGAGAGGTCGTTCTGTTTTTCAAATCACGTGGTAAACCAGACCGAGGTAAAAGTAGTTTGATATTAGATATTCGTTTTTCAATCATCAATAGCTCTTACACGGTGGGCCATGACTATGATAATGATATACTGTATTTTTAAAATAATATAATATAATATATATATATATATATATATATATATATATATATATATATATATATATATATATATATATATATATATATATATATATATATGAGAGAAAGAGATGTATGGAGAAAAATCCACAAACATTTTTCTATCCATCCATGCTGATTCAGAATATACAATTTTCATAGTCAAGGCATGCTTGGATCAATAACTATTGACAAGAGAAAACAGAATATCCAGTATAAAACTAATTTTACCTTGTAAACCAGAGGTGAAAGATTAAATTAATGTCTGCGACAACATTGTTGTTAGCTAGTTATAGAAAATACATTTGCTTTTTCTAAAATAATTACAAACTAGGTTTATTGAAACACATTACTCTATGCATTGGCAAGTGACATTAACTGCGTGCACGTTCGGTACAGTGTTGCCAACTAACTTTCAGTGAAAGTTGCTAGAGGCAGGTCGATTTGTTGCTAAAAGTTGCTAAATGACGTTGGGATGTCATTGCGACGTAGTAACGTAAAACTGCGTCATTACACAGAATACACAATAACGTTACTCAAATTGACTGGCCATCTCGGCGAAAAACATGATTTCACATTTGTTAGTTTAGATTTGTTTATTTATTATCATATATTTTTATTTGGAAAAGTAATATAAACACAACACATTTTATATGATCACATTTTTTTTTTTAAACACAACACATTGAATTATTGAACAATTAAATTGTATTTATTATCTTTTTAACTAGTGAACCTACACATTCTGAACAATTAAAGTTTTAAGCAGTGTATTGGTAGTTAGTTAACATGTTACCTAACTGATCAACATTTATAGGTACAGGCTAATACCAAGGTATATATGCTATCTCATTGAACAAATAATGAGGTATGTGCTAGGCAACTCTCTTCAGCTCTCTCCAGGTTGTTGTGGTGCTTGGCTGGCTAGCTGCTCAATGGTCTCCTCCAGATATTGCCACTGTTCTCACACACACTGCAGTACACACTACCACCATCAGTTGTGTGTCTCTGCCAGTTCCAGAAAGTCCACTCCTTGCGTACGTACTGTAAATACGATGAATCATAGATTGGCAATCCTCTTCATCTTCACTGTCCACCTGCATTGTCAGGGAGCTGGAACCAGCAGTAGAGGATGGAGTGGCCTTTAATCTGTACGCTGCTGTGGTGCCAAACTGCTGCAGAACTTCACCTGGTAGTTTATGCTGGTAACAGGTATCACCAGCCAGCTTCAGTCCATACCGCACCAGGAGTATGGAGCTGAGAGTGTGAAGTGACATTCTATTTCTTAACTTTGATTTGACCACACTCGTTTGGCTGAACAGCCGTTCAACCTCCGCATTTGAGTGTGGTAAGGAGAGGACAGTGAGTGCAGCTTTGCACAGTTCTTCAAATGGATTTGACACGGAAGAGTCAGTTGTAGTTATTGACTTCACTTCAAAACTCGACTGTATTTTCAGTTGAGTCCCACCTAAACAGATGGATGTTTCTCCATTGGAAACAATTTGATCAATTGTTTGGGGCTGGTATCCCAGTAGCCCAGCTACTTTAATAATTTCAGTGGTGCCTTTATTGTGCTTTAGTGTTTCCTTAACACTGAACAAGGCCATGTTTCGCAAGACTTCTAGGTTGTCTGGGAGCCTTGCTTGCAGCTCCTTGCTTAAAGCAACAATGTAGTTGATGCACTGTCTCCGAATGACCTTTTTGTCCTCTGGCGCAAGACTGAGTTGGTACACCATGCGCTAGAAAAGGTACCGAAGGTATGGCATCCTTCAGGACATCCATTTTTGCCATAGGGTTGACTACTTTGCTGCAAATTGATGTTAAAAGGTGTACCAGATTGTCCAAAAGCTTGACAGGATCTGTTTGCTCACCCTCAAATGACTTCACTGCAACTTGTACGTCGGACAGGATTGATTTAAAGAATATCAGGTAGACATAGTTGGTCTTGTCCATGTACATGGCGTGGAGCACATCAGCCATGTAGCAACGCTCACTGGCATTGGTCAACTCAAAGTGGAGTTTCAGTTCTTCCCACTGGCTCAATATATGAGTTACCGCAGGCTCAATCGATAGCCAACGTGTGGCACACACTTTGGTGATCTGCAGGGGTTTCTGGCCACAATTAACGCCTCACGCCGTTTTGTGGAAATCGAAAACCAGTTGTAGGTTTCCCTGATTAAGTACTCAACACTCCTAGGGATGGTTTCTTTGTATTCTGCACAGACAGCCAATTGTGAACACTGGCACACACAGCAGATGAGTACCAAATTGGGCAATGCACATTTTTCCTTTAAAATCTTGTGCACCCCAGTCATCACGGACGCATTATCAGTGCCAATACCCTGAAGATTCTCTTTTTTAAGGTTACACTTCCCAAGAAACTCAACTACCGCCTTTGCTATTGATCTGGCATCGCCCCCTCCAATTCAACCAGCCCGAGAAATGTGGACACCGGGATAAAGATGTCTGACAGTAGGAGTGGACGTTTTGGAAAAAGGGGACCCGTGCCTTTTCGCTGATCCATTTGTGGTTTCAGGGTGGGTGAAAACAGAGCTGGGTGCTGTGGAATCTTTGAAGGTAACCAGACGTGGTCTTCGTTTGTTTCTGCTGGTCAGAGGGAGAAGGCGCTCCGCGTTAAAAGGAATGGGGCCAAGAAATGTAAATTGTTTTGCTCTCAAGAAATGGGTGCCATTGAAAGGAGTAATTACTGGAGTAGCAGTAAAAGGTTGACCCGCTGAACGGGAAGATTCCCAATGTTTGTGACGCTCGTCGTTTGGTGCGACAGACAGGGTGTCGTGAGTGGTTTAAATAGAAGCGTCATTGTCGGTTCTTTTGAGTTCTGATTTTGAGTCTGCCCGACAGTGATGTTAGGGTATATACGTTATCCTGTACTGGCTTTTGTGACAAATGCATTATGTTACAGATGAGTCAAAGGAATGTGTAGCATTGGGGAAAGTAGTGGTATGTGTTAATTGTAAGGGTGCCCATGGGGCTGTGGATCAGAAGTGTCCTGTGGAAAAGTTGTCATATGCTGAGGCAGTAAAGAAAGTATAGGAAGATGGGTCAAGGGGGACAGATCCTGAGAGAAGTGGTGTGAGTAGCAGATCTGTACCAGTACAGGAGGATAGGCCAACAAGTTACACATTTTTCAGTACGATTTAGATTTTTAGCATTTATAGCAATGGTTATCAACTGTACTGCAGGGATGGAACGTAAGTCGCAGAAGATGTAGGTTGTGGTGGCAGCTGCTGAGAGGTATTTGGGTGTGCGAGACTTGACATCAGGCGAGTTACGGGGTGTGTTAAGTGGTGGTGTCCAATCCTTTCAGGTTGTTGGCCTGAGGAAGAACTAAATAGATTTAAATACTGGAGTAGCGTGCTTTTACTTTTTTGTGAGTGTTGTTTGTTAATTTTTTAATAAGCAAAGTATAGGGGAGTATTCCAGTCTAGTAGGTGGCAGTAATGCAAAATGTATTGGTTGCCAACCGCAATTAAACCCCATCGAAGAAGAGGACATGCTGTCATGGCGCCGAACACAAACAGAAAACGACAGTATGGTGATAGTTTGTAGTGAACGTTAAATGCTAATAAGCCTCGTTTAAACTTAAACTGATAAATTACAATCAATTTGGGACGCAAGGAACAGGTACTCAAATATTATAATGTAATCAGCTCTTATATCCAGGTCGAAACTCGTTAAAAGCGTTGCGTTCGCTTAGGCAACTAGCTAGCTACCAGCTGCTTTTGCGAGACAGTCGTGACTATCTAATGTCTCAACTGTAGCTAGCTCCTTGGTGTTATAGTAGTTAGTCAACAGTAGCGTGATGTTACTAGCTCCACAGTTTGAGTAACGTCAATAAAGTTAGTGTTTTATTGTTTCTGTCCCCGTTGACTTGATGTAGCTAGCTTACTAACATATTAAATGAAAGTGATCCTATCTCCTGTTTTGTCAACCTAGTATATTCAATGTATTTGACAGGTAGGCATGTCTGAAAACAAAGCCATTGAACTCCAACTGCAAATGCGACAAAATGCAGAGGACCTGCATAACTTCATGAAAGATCTTGACAGCTGGGAAACTGACATAAAGAGGAAGGATGAGCAACTAAGAACTGGGAGCTTTAGCGAGTCTCAAGTATGTAACACTTGAAAATGTGTATATTTTATATTTGCCGTTGAGATTGTGCTATGTTAGAAAGATCCTGACCTATGTATTCCTGCCTTAGAAAAGCCTGCCACCAGTGCGAAACAAGGACTACAAAAAGAAGAGAGAGAAAAATAAGGCATCAGACAACAATGCAAAGACTGAACCAAAACAAGCACCCAGGATAAAGTCTCATGACTATCAGTCATGGGACAAATTTGATGTGGTAATGGATTAGGTGGATCTGGCCTGTTTCTCCTTTGATTTCAATAGTGAGTTTAAACTAAGTATATGGTTTTAAACTGAGTGGCAGTAGTGCACCATGCTAAACAGAATGTACTGCTTGCTGTTACACTAAACATTTCTTGGGGTGTTTTTTTTTTGTCTTCTGGTAGGACAAGGTATTGGAGTCCATGGATAAAGAGGACAGCCCTGCTGAATCCAATGACTCTGAGTCTGAGGATTCTGGGGTTCCTGCTACTGACCAAGACAAGGTGCTTGCAGAGAAGGAGAAAGTACGACTTCACACTCATAGTATTGTAGTCCGACTCAGCCACAGCAAACTTGACTCATACAGAAATACGATTTCTCATGTAAATGTTGTCATTTTAAAATATGACTTATTATTTTTATGATGACACAATGACCACCATTGAAGGTCAATTCAAGGAACAGACTTGCACACTGGGCATTTGTTTGCAGTATGCTGTGATTTAGATGTCTGTAGGACTAGAAAGTTGCCTCTGAAATCCTAGACAATTACCCAAAGAGTATACCGCCATCGGGGCCTCTAGCAACTATCACCAGTCATTGATGGTAGTAGTCAATAATACTCAGTCGGTAGTCAGTAAATGTTACTACTTGTATTGTATGAATAGATTGCAAAATCTTATATTTTCTGTACTGAGTTTGACAATTGCTTTTCAGGGCAGTCAGCTGTTCAAAGAAGGGAAGTATGAGGATGCCATTGAGTGTTACACCAGAGGCATGGGCGCAGACCCTTATAACCCCGTTCTGCCTACAAACCGAGCTGCCTGCTTCTTCAGACTCAAAAAGTAAGCAACATGTAAGGAAATAAGATTATTTATATATATATATATATATATATATATATATATATATACAAACAAACATTTTAAATGACAACATTAATGTGAGAATTCATATTTCTGTCTGTCAGGTTTGCTGTTGCCGAGTCTGACTGCAACTTGTCCATCGCTTTGGACAGTAACTACTTCAAAGCATTTGCACGAAGAGGAGCGTCTCGATTCGCCCTGCAACATTATGAATCTGCCCTAGAAGGTGAGGAGTAATAGTAACACAACAAAACATGTTTTCAAATGGGTAGAATGCCAGCAGAGGATGTATAGTTTTTATATGCTGTATTATCTTAGAATAGGTCACTTAAAAACTATTTCTGCTTCCTTCCTCTACATAACTAGATTATGTAATGGTTCTCAAGCTGGATCCTGGAAACCTGGAGGCACATAAGGAAGTGATGAAATGCAAAGAGGTGAGACATTATCTGGTGTTGGATCTATTACTGTACCTCTGTATCCCCCTCCCTGATCCACTCTAACCTCTCCTCTATCGGTAGGTCATTGCTAAACTGGGTGGAAAGGCAGAAAGCCCAGAGGCTGCAGTGGTGACGCCACCTGTGGTGGACGTCAAGCAACAGCAGCTCATGGAGGAACAGCAGAGGAGACAGGAGGCGGTGGTGCAGAAAGACAGGGTAGAGCCACCAGCTACACTTATATTTTGCTGTTAGAGTAGGCCCGCTACATATTGGGTACCAGTTACCCAGTGACTCTGAGACACTGCAGTGCTGAAGACATACCACAGGTGTACTACAGCATGCTATTTGCCTGTTTTTAAGTGCATTGCTTTCTAAATCGTTACCACGAAACTAAACCTTGACTCTTTCAGGGGAATGCATACTTCAAAGAGGGGAAGTACGAGGCTGCAGTAGAGTACTACACCAAGGGCATGGAAGCGGACAGCACCAACGTCCTCCTGCCTGCCAACCGGGCCATGGCTTACTTAAAGCTGCAGAGGTAAGCAGCAGGGAAGGCAGGATAAGAGAGTATTGGATAAGTGTAAATTTTGTCAAAGCTGTGCATTGATTAAGCTTAATTCTCTCCTTAGATATAAAGAGGCTGAGGAGGACTGTAGTAAAGCAATAGCCCTGGATGGCACCTATTCAAAGGCCTTTGCCCGCAGAGGGACAGCCAGGGCTGCTCTGGGACTGCTCAAACAAGCTAAAGAAGGTACAGTAGACACAGCCTATCTTATTAGTAGGCAACCATTTTGTATAGGCTAGGCATGTTTCTATGTAACTACCTTGAGCAGGTTGAAGTCTTTGTGTGAATGGTAGCAGTAGTCATGGAACTGTTTATTATGTTATGTTTTATTATAGATTTTGAGGAGGTCCTGAAGCTAGAACCAGGAAACAAGCAGGCATTTTATGAGATGAAGAAGATTGCAATTGTACGTATGTGGTTCCATGCTCACTATGGTTTTTGTGTTAATGTTCTTACACCTGTTGTCATTGTTGACAAATCATTGACATAGCCTCTCTCTGCTCTTAGGACATGGACACCAGTGGTCTGCTGGCAACAGAAGAGCATGCACAGCGGAGAACAGTACAGCCAATTAACAAACCACCTGACCTGCAGTCAACCGTGAGTCACTCAGACAAAACAGGAAAATATTTTCAGTAGGCTGTTTCTAAACTTGGCTTGAAAGATTGACACACGACAATGTTCCGATTTGATTTCCTTATCCCAGAAGCCATTGAGTAGAGTGGACATTGAAGAGGTTTGTGGAAAGATCCTGGTCCAGGAGGAGTCCCCGGCTGTGTTGACTTCAACCACAGCCCCCCATGTTAGGCACCAGAAGACCAACTCCATTGCATACACCGTGAGAGAGGGTCAGGCCTCACCCCCCTCTACCTCCCCCAGTGCTAAGATCCCGAAGATTGAAGAAACATCAAACCTCCCCTCACATTCCCCTGTCAAGTAAGAGATATTGTTTAATTGCCGAACGGCTTGAGGATTTTGTTAATGCATGTTTTTAGTTCGTTTTGAATAGAACATTTGTCAATAGTTAGACTTTAACACCACTGATGATGCTGTTTTCTTATTTCAGAGGGCCTGTGGGGTATGCTGTGAGAGCACAGACACAGCAGCACAGGGAGGCAACTGTCAGTGAACCAACAGAACCGCCTGCTACACCATCAACTGAGCTCGTACCTCCTGCCCCCACCAACAGCTTCCAGCTAGAGGCAGACCTAAGGAAGATTGGAAATGGCCCTGAAGTCATCTACAAGTATTTGAAGGTGGGTGTGGAATTAAAATATGATGAAAAACACAATATTACACATCCAAAAGAATAGACTTTTCAAATGTCATATGGGCAAATAGTTCAAGTTCAAAGGGGAAAATAAATAAACAATATGGGTTATTAATGTCCTTTTTTATTTAACATTTTAGTTATAGCCTATACAAAATGGTTGCTAATGATGTGACCTACTAATAGGCTATATCTTATCTTGGATGCCTGTCTTGTTGTGATCATCTATTCTTCAGCAGAGACCTCATCTCTTGTTTGGGGTTCTATTTGTACACTAACAAATCACCATACAATGAGATTTGTCTTTTCTGCTGAGAAAAACATGTAGATGCCACCAAGGACTGATGTTTGTATGTTTGTGATGTTTTAGCAAATCCAGCCTCAGGCTTATGCAAAGATCTTCCAGAGCTCTCTTGAACCAGACATGCTCAATCAGATTCTAAGGACGTTACAAAGCTTCTACATCAAGTAAGTACTGTACAAATACCATGCCATTACGAATGTTATGGCTCTTACAAGAAATGTGACTGTCACATTGTCCTTATCAAATGAAGGAAGGAAGAGCCACCTGTCATACTGGAGATCCTCAGGAATCTGGCCGGTGTGAGGCGGTTCGATATGGCTGTCATGTTCATGTCCAACCCTGAGAAGAAAGGTACCGATTTGGTTGTTGACCTGGCCCAATTTGTGATACATTATTTAACCCCAATGCAAAATTATGACATTGATAACGGCAAACTTTTTTTTTTTTCTAGTTCTACAAGAATTGTTTGACTTTCTTCGTCAAGCTGGACTTGAGGACGTTTCAGTAGGAGCCCTGCAAAAGAAGTATGGAGTGTGACGTGAGTGCAGAACCCTAAAAATGGACATCGCCACGGAGAGCAAAATTGTTTTTTACTTCAGCAAGCAATCGCTTGAAGGAGTTTTTCCAATGCTCTAGTCCATGTTACTAATCCAAACATTGCTGTATGTACGCAACAATGCATCACCTAATTTCGGCTGCCATGTTGCAAGATCTGTAACATTTTGATGTAATACTGTTTTATTTTGTATTTTTTTTCCCTATGGCTCAACATGTATAAGTTTCATCCTTATGAGAACAGTAGTTACTCTGCATGGCCAAAACAAGAATGTTCTATCTGACTGCGGACCAAAATAACCATATGGGTAATTGTTCAAATATTCATCTGCTACTCTTAGAAAGCCATGAGAACTGAAATATGAATAAAGGCAAAACATTTGTGTTATTTTCAATTCTTCTGTCCAGGACCACTCCAGGTGTAGCTGCAAGAGGGAGAGCACTGGGCAATACACTTGAAACTGGCCTTGACTCCTACCTCCAGGGCACCTGGTCCTGAGATGGTCACATTAGATGGTCCATCTGAAAGAAAGGTCAACATTAGACCTAGAATGGCTTGTTCGTTCTGAACTACCTCTTTTTATGCTTCATACGACAGTGACAAGACCACTCAGTTTCAAGGTCTGCATAGAAATATGTTTTGACAAATACAATCTAACTGCTGCTCACCAAGTAACACAACTGAGGTATTGGCAGTGCTGTTGTCATTGGTCACTGAGTTGTAAGCCACACAGCTGAGGGGTCCTCCGTCCATGGTTGTCTCAGGTGTGAGGGAGGAGGCGGCGTTCGTCTCTGCCAGCCACCCCTTGTATATCCAGGTGTAGGTACAGGTGGGGTAGCACAGGGCCGAACACTGAAGGGCTGTCTTTGATCCAGGCAGGAGATACAGGACTTTACCTACTGGGCCTTTGCCAGATTGGATGATAACAGCTTGAAGTGGTCCATCTGGAAAATGTCATGAAATGTCTTTATGATTAGCTTGTAAACACACACACATATATATATATATACACACACACACACACATACAGACACACACACCCATAGGGGTGGCAAGTAGCCTAAGGGTTCTGTTGATGTGCCTTTGAGCTAGGCACTTAACCCCTAATTGCTCCTGTAAATAACTGCATCTCTTTTATGATCTTTCTTGAAATACTGGTGTATGGTGAGCAAAAATGGCTGTATAAATAGAATTTATCTCTGCATACTCACAATTTACATTCAGTTGGTACCCAACCCCTTTGATGGGTGCTCCCCCCTGAGAAACAATGCATTGGTACAGCCCACCATCCGACTGGAGCAGAGGACTAAAAGACATAGTGATATTGTTGGGGGAGAGACTGACCCTGCCGGACACAGCTACAGGGAGGCCATTTTTTTAACCACAAAATGGAGGCTGGATTCTGAGAGCCCACACACTGCAGTGAGAAGGGCTGGTGTGCCAAGGGCTTGTCCTGGGACACCGGCTGTATAGAGATAGGATCTGGAAGACGGGAGTGGAAAAGAGGTGAAGAGGACAGAAAGAACGAGGAACATTTTATTTTCAGAGAGATACCAAGATAAATACTTTGAGTTGGCTTTTACAAAATGTTGGACTGTCACCTCCAAACATCCGATTCTAAATATTGACTTGTGACAAATCTTTTGTCATAAAAACTCTGACTTTACCAGTGACGCTGAGGACCTTGGTGCTAACAGCAGTGACCCCTGAGGCAACATTCTTGGCCTCACACGTCAGTGCCTCATTGTGCCTGTAATCATCAACAGTAACCACCAGTTTACTGCCAACCATGGGCTTATCACCCTTATGGAAGATTGGCAACTGGATCTCGTCACCATTGAAGATCTTTCCATTGAATGTCCAGGTAAAGTTACAGGAGGGGGTGCAGTCAACAAAGCACACAAAGTTGTAAGTGTCTCCTACTGTCACTGAGCTGGCACCCGTGATCAAAATGGCCCCCGGTCCACCTGGGAAGAGGTGGAAGTAAACACTTGATTATGTGTTTAATTGATTATAAACTCTTAGAAGTTTCTAAAAATGCAGTGTACACGGAATATATGACTAACATAATGTAGTAATAATTATCCAATGCGACTTCAATGGACCACTCCAAAGTTGAAAAAAAGGACAAAAATTCCACTCACGGGCCACGCAAGGTGTGACATAGGTTGAGATGTAGAGGAGTGAGACAGTGTCCTGAGCATCACAGATCAATTCCTCTGCAATCTCCCAGGAGTCAGGTGTGACGGAGATGGTTTGACCGTATTTCGTGGTCACTGTGCTTTGTGCTTCATAACTAATTGTCCAGGTGTAGGAGCAGGACGGGTAGCAATCAGCAGAGCAGGAAAAGTTGGACGTCACTCCACTGGACAGTGTATCAGGACCTGTGATCTTTATATTGGACGGTCCAGCTAGAAAATAAATAATTGTTGTATTATAATTGTCGGTTGAATTAGGTTGGAGAGTGTAGAACAGAGCTCCACAACCTTTGGATATGCAGTACAGAGACACAAAAACATAACATCTGTTGGCATAGTATGATTTCTAAATATTCGTTTAGATTGATAAAAACGGATTATAAGTAGCCTGTTTTGCTGACTGTCACTGACTTCCCAGTGGTGGGGTTTGTAGCCATACAGATCAGGACCTGTGGTGGAACCTGCTCCTTCAGCTGGAGGTTGAGCTGTGGGCCCTGGGTGGTGAGCCCTCCTCTGGTCCAGGTGAAGGTGCAAGTTGGGAAGCAATTAGCTGAACACTGGAAGCCATAGGGAACCTCCACCGTCACTGTGTTCACCCCACTGATCTCCACAAAGGACGGCCCATCTGACAGAACGGAAAACAAGCCCCTGAGTCATAAACGTAATGGTAAAAAATTAGGACGAAGTGGATTTACATTTTTTATTGTTCACCATAATGTTATAATGTTAGTGTAAGGATAAACAATGGGTGATTAATGCATATAGCCTTTTGGCATACATTTATTTTGTATACTTAGAAATGATGCCAGAAACCTAATGTATCTTGCATGGTGTGGTTTCCTCCGATGTCCTGCCCTGCTCTCTCTCACTGGCAAGTGTTCCTACAGAAACACGGAAAGAAAAATAATCCCATGCCATCACAATGGTTCACTTTAAATGAACTATCTTATAAAGCATTAATAACACATGTATATGGCCTAGGCCCTTGATACACATTACATGCAGGCACTTCTCTGTTTAAAACATTTGGATTTTCATTACAAAACTATTTCTTATTCGCTACTTTGACAATTCAGAAAAAATCAGATTTTTTTTTCCATTGCAAATTTGCATGAGAAAATGTCATTCCTGACTTGAAGTAGATTTGACCTCAACACTAACAGGTTCAGTTGAATGTGGTATCTTACCTGCCAGGCAGGTGAGCAGCAGAGGCAGACGAAATGTGCAGAGGAGAACCATGGTTCTGCTGCCGAGATCCGGGCGACAAAGGGGCTGAAATGTCCACTCAAGAGCTCTTCTCCCCTTATACCTCCGGAAAAAAACTGTCTGACAATCTTATCAGGAACCAATTCAAAAACAAGACATTATCCAACAGTGCCGGCAAAGCGCCGCTAGCTTTTGGACCTTTATGTGGGTAATCAGCTCCACGGCATTGTGTTCTGGTTAGGGCGTGCGCGCTAGTTCCTTGTGTTCGTAGGCGTTGATCTACTGCGACGGAGCCTTTTGATACTGCCAAGTGACATGTCTCTGAGCGAGGGAGCGTTCACTTTGTTTTCTTGTCCATTCAGACAGGTGACGGTTACAGACAAAAGAAAGTGTGCAAACATGTTTTAATCTGTTTATCCTATTATGTCGAATAGCTCTTATGTAGATACAGTGGTTGTTGGTATAATATTTATATTAGTAAAGGACACTTATTATTTTTCCATTTAAAATGCATTAATTAACTTAACCAATTGAACTATAATTCAAGATGACAAAAGGGTTATGCATGGAAAAGCTTGAAAAGATAGAGAGGGTGTGTGTGTAGGTGATACCATTGCCTCTCTGGAACATTGATTGTACTTATGTACCATAAAATAAACTCCTGATATATAATCAGTGGTAATCAAAAGCGGACTAATCGCACTCCGTGATCAAGTGTGTTTTAATATTCATGCATGTTGATTACATTCCAGATCAAAATGTAGATGTAGATGCAGGGTGGGCCCCTCATCTGTTGTGAAGTTAATGCTAATCATCAGTCAGACGATGTGTGAAAATAGCACTTCAACTAACAGTACCAAACTATTTCACATTTCCAATATTTAATTCAGTATGATGGCAATTGATTGAGATAATTGTTTCAGAACTTATTTGAGAAAACACAAAACATTTCAAAAACAGTTTGTCATGTATTTTGTTGCAGTTATGCAGTTTCTAGACAAATATTGGGAGTGTAAATGATTTGAGCAAACAAAATCTATATTACATATTTTTCCCCCCCAAAGGCACAGACTTTGAAGTAATGTATTTTAATTGTCGTGTTAAACTGGACCTGACTTGTCTTGAGCCTGTCCAACATCAGCACGCCATTTAAAATACATCACTTCAAAGTCTGTGCCTTCCATGAAGATGGCATGCTTGCAGGTTTCAACTCCATCTCAAGTCTGGAAAAAAGTTACACATTGCAAAAAAGACATGCTACTAAATTAATGTATATTTGTCTTTATTAAATATTTATTCCAAATAGGGTATACACGTGATGATGCTTGCACACACGTAGTGATTTAATATTGAAAGATTCAGCCAAGTCTTTCCACTCCACTTATCATCAGCAAATATGCTGATATGGAAGGCACTGTTTGTAATAATGCTGACATGTTTTCAAATTATTCAGATGTGCGTGTGGAGAACAGCTTACTTCCTTGTACAAAACGTCCCTCTCCTGGATTATGGTGATATTACAGTGTAGAGTGAGAGTGTAAAGGCAAACAGAAGCAGGTCTATAGTCTGTTTATCCTGTATGGCCATGGATTTTCCATCATCTGCAACACACAACAACAACAAAAACATTACAAAAGGAACACCAAAAAGCCAACTGACATTTACTCCTGAGGTGCTGACCTGCTACACCCTCTACGACCACTGGGATTATTATTTGAACCTGCTGGTCATCTATGAATGTTGGAACATCTTGAAGAACAATCTGGCCTTAATGGCCATGTACTCTTATAATCTCCACCTGGCACAGCTAGAAGAGGACTGGCCACCCCTCAGAGCCTGGTTCCTCCCTAGGCTTCTTCCTACAGTAGGGTTCCTGCCTTTCTAGGGAGTTTTTCCTAGCCACCATGCTTCTACATCTGCATTGCTTGCTGTTTGGAGTTTTAGGCTGGGTTTCTGTATAAGCACTTTGTGGCATCTGCTTGATGTAAAAAGGGTTTTATAAATACATTCGATTTGGATTTGATTTGTCTGACATTTTTTATGTCTGTAGTTACTCAAATGTATAATCATGAGATTTCTGCTGTACCTCCCACCCATACGGTCTTGGTTGCCACGTCAAAATTCATTGAGACCGTATTCTGAGCGTAGCACTTAATCTTCTCTGACTTTACATGTCGCTCGACCGTCATCTCCATCTCACTGCCATAAACAGTGTGACCATCAACGATCCACCAGTAGTCACAAGTAGGAATGCATTTGGCAGTGCACAGAAACTTGGACTTGAAGCCAACTGCAACAGAGTCTTGACCCATGACGTGGACCTCTGATGGACCAGCTGATAGGAGACAAAAAGTAAAGGAAGAAGCTGGTTCAAGTATCACTTCAACCAAAACCCCAAAATCACTCTTTAATCATCAAATGTAGAATGTATACTGGATAAGGGAAGTGTGTTAATTGATAGATCAAGCTATTGAAAAGGTCCTGGGCCCAAGCCTGAATGGGGTCTGAGAGGCCCCAAAAAATATCCAACCAGGGGGCCTATAACAAAACAAAGCCCCGGGGCCTATGATTTCTTAATCCGGCCCTGGATATGGATATGAACAATTGCATTACACTAATGACAATAAATAATCTACAATTGTTAGAGGAAGCTCTACATCTCCCAATAACCTACATGTCACAGGTATTGTCCTGGTGGCCATGGCATAGAGCCCAGACACACTGTTGATGGCCTTGCAGTTCAGGGTAACAGAGGTGGCCAACTTTTCGGGAGTTACGGTAATCTCGTTCCCCTGCCCCCCGAGCCATCGGTCCTTTATCCCCCAAGTGTAGTTGCAGGAGGGACGACAGTCGGCGTTACACTTGAAGCTTTGTGGGGCCCCTGGGGTCATCAAGTCAGGGCTTGTGATCAATACATTGCTTGGTCCAGCTACAAGGAGGAACACACACATTTAGATAATAGTCTAGATCCTATGACCAATGTGAAAAACATGAGCAAAATTATTTAATCTAACACTAATCCAGTAATCCAGACATGTTGTCAGTAAATTACAACACATTGAATTATCCCTCCATTCCTAATATCATAAAGACCATCACCTCTAATTTCAAGTGAAGTGTCATAAAAACAACAAACCACCCACGCACCTAAAACCTGCAGTATCTTTGTTACTGTAGAGGACCTCCCAGAGTCATCATTCCTTGCCGTGCATGTGAGGTTTAGGGACTCCTCCCATTGGCGAGCTGTGAAGAACACTTCGTTCCCCTGTCCAATCTGCCCGTCGATACTCATTCTGTAGCTACAGGAAGGAGAGCACTGGGCGGAACAGTCAAAACTGCATGGCACGCCCACAGTCACAAAGTCAGGTCCCAAAATGGTTAGTTCCAAGGGACCATCTGAAAATTACAGTGCACAATCAGGCAATGTTGGCCTACCGGATTTTTGGCACACAGGGTGTAAATTTACTTGTAATAGGGATAAATTGCTACAATGATAATAAAATTAAAAGTCATGGCATTTCCAACTGACCCCTCATTTCTGTACAGTAGTTATCTGCTAGCTGTTAGCAATACTGCCCTACCACAGGTACAATCCAGAGGACCCAACACTCCAATAATGTTGCCATACTATAATACGTTGACTAGTTTGTCATGTGTCTGTGGTTTACCTACTGGGACTGTCCTTCCCTCCATCAGTGGTCACAGTTGATCCTGGAAGTTCATAAAAACAGCTTAGCAGAAAGTTTCCAGAACATACAGACTTACTGACAGATGTCAAACCGCGTTCGGCATCCTCAAAAATAGATTTTGACAAAATATTATCTCAAAATAATGTTGTTTTTTCCATATCATATTACCTGCAAGGTACACAAACAGCAGAAGCAGATTGAGCAGGGTGTGTGTATCCTTCATTGTCTTGCAGCAATGGAGTGAGGTGAATGAATACCAGGAATATGGGACTGTTACAGAGTCAAGTAGTAGAGTGAGAAGGTTAACAAACACACCTTATCAGAGAGAACAGACTGGGAGCGAACCTGCCCTGCCCATTCAAACCTGCCTATTAAAAATACATTATTTCTGTAGTGACCATTAAATAGGGCAAAACAGAACTGGCAACATTTACTATGAACTAACATGTAGAGGGCAATGTACTGAGGAATAAAATAAGTGGTCTCCAACTCTCCATCCCTGCTCCTGGGGAGCTGAAGTCAATTCATTTACTATTTTTAATAGACAGAATCAATTGGAGGGAAAGATATGAGACCATATGTGTAACACATGAGTGTATGACGAATTTAGGAGTGCCGAGAACGTGGTTTCAGTGCATGGCTTGTACCAGAATCTCTTATCAAAAGTACAAAAAGTTCTGAATGAAACAGACTTTGACTTTAGCTTTAGGCACACGTGACTTGGTTGTGTCAACAGTGTCAGAAACTCTGGTTTGAACCTCAATATCAATACCTCAAACAGAATAAAAAACAAACACAGTAACTATTACTAAGTATTACTCTTAAAAAGTGTATTTTTTGCTGATACAGATATTTGCAAATGCAGAAGTGAACATTTTTATATACTGTGTGGGTAAAATGTATGTCATATGCTGTAAAATGATCTAAATTCCCATTTATAACCCCTTATGTTACATTCTGTTTCATCATATCCTATTAAAGCTGATCTAAAGTTTGTTAATTTCACGTAAACATTTCAGACAACCATCTCTTTCAGTTGTATTCCATCATCCATGTAATGTTTTTCACATTGTAGAGTCAATCACAAGTTATACTAGTTAACAGTGGTGTAAAGTACACAAGTAAAAATACTTTAAAGTACTAATTAAGTTCTTTTTTTTTGGGTATCTGTGCTTTACATTACTATTTATATTTTTGACAACTTTTACTTCACTACATTAATAAAGAAAATAATGTACTTTTTACCCCACACATTTTCCCTGACACCCAAAAGTACTCATTACATTTTGACAGGAAAATGGTACAATTCACACACTTATCAAGAGAAAATCCCTGGTCATCCCTACTGCTTCTGATCTGGCGGACTCACTAAACACAAATTCTTTGTTTTTAAATTACTGTATGTCTGAGTGTTGGAGTTTGCCCCATGTTATCCATCAATTTTAAAAAAGGAGAACATTTTGCCGTCTGGTTTGCATAATATAAGGAATTTGAAATGTATACTTTTAATTTATACTTTTACTTTTGATACTTAATTCCATTTTCTTTTTATACTTAAGTATGTTTAAAATCAAATACTTTTAGACTTTACTGAAGTAGTATTTTACTGGGTGACTTTCACTTTTACTTGAGCCATTTTCTATCAAGTATGACAATTGGGTACTTTTCCCACCACTGCTAGTTGACTAGCTGAACACGGAATCTAGATGCAATAACCCAGAGTCCTTGGAGCTCCACAGTGTATATATAATGTTAAATGTCAATGTGTCTTCATGCATCTACACTCGATGTCTACATATTATATCACTAAACTCCTTTATTTTGTGTGTCTAAAACCGTTATATATGTTTACAAAAATGACATTTTAATCACACAACCTCTAAGTGCTTATTTTAGAATATATGTCTAACATAATGTTACAGGTATAGACTATGTGTGTGTGCCCATGCTGTGGTTATAGAATAATTAGGGGTTCACAGTGAAGCATGGTCAAATAAGTCAAGCATACATTAGTAAGAAAAATACATCTAATTTGACACACAGAAACAAGATGCCATGAGTAACTTGGCCAAACAGAATGGCACTGATTAGCCTATAGGTGGTGCTGTTATAAGCAGTCTCACTTAATCTATGCCTTGATCACACCTACAATGTGAAATCAAATCAAACTTTATTCATACAGCACATTTCAGACATGGAATGCAACCCAATGTCCTTCACAAGAAAAAACAAAAACAATATTTACTACACAACAAACATAAGAGGATAAAAACTAAATAATAACAATAAAAATGACTAAAAAGCACTTCAAAGAAAAGCTAATCTAAAAAGGTGTGTTTTAAGATCTCTTTTAGATATGTCCACAGTTTCGGCCTCCCTCAGGTTCTCTGGCAGGCTACTCCAGAGGCTGGGGGCATAATACCTAAAGGCTGCCTCTCCTTGCCTATTGATCCTAGGATTTAGGATAGTTGAAAGGCCAGTACCAGAGGACCTGAGGGACCTACTGGGTACATAACCTAAATGCCTGACATGTCTGACAATCTATCCTGATGGACCTTATGAGAGCTTGAGACAAATTTGTTTAGCATGAGGAAAGACTCCTACATACGAAGTTTGAAGTCTCTAGGACAACTGGAGCGGTGGATATGAGGGTTTAACATCACAATCACACCTACAGCATCATTGCATTTTGGTACGCCAGAAGTACATTCATTTCCAATGGAGCGCTGCGTTTGCCTTGCAGCATTGCATCGCAGAGGCAGTCACACAAAATTGTCATTGAGCAAAATGGTAAGCATCATCATCTGGACATGTGTGCAACAAAAATCCAAGGTATGCACCACACAGAACACACTGCAACTGCCTCTGCAATGCAATGCTGCTGCAAAGCAAACGCGGCATTCCATCGGAAATTAAGGTACTTCAGGTGTACCAAAATGGAATGATGTTGTAGGTGTGATCGAGGGGTTAAACCCTCATATCCACTGCTCCATTTGTCCTAGACTTTAAACTTTGCCCTTCCTCATGCTGAACAAATGTGGACCCATAAGGTCCATCAAGAGAGATTTTCCTCCATCTTGAATATTTTTGAAAACCTTTGAAAAAGTCAGAATAAAACAAAATTCAGTATGTATGCCCTTGGTACATCTCTTAACTTAGTTTGAGAAAAGCTAACGTATTGGTTAAGAGATAGCTGAATTATTGATAAATCAGGAAATCAGATTTGACGTGTTTAAATACTTTGTAAATCCACTCCACAATGGCCTATCCACTTTTTAGGGTCAAAGACATTACCTGTTACATTTGGCCAGTGGTTTAAAGTACTTAAGTAAAAATACTTTAAAGTACTACTTAAGTAGTTTTTTTGGGGTATCTGTGCTTTATTTGACTATTTATATATTTGACAGCTTTTACTTTTACTTCACTACATTCCCACTGTACATAATGTACTTTTTACATTTTCCCTGAAACCCAAAAGTACTTGTTACATTTTGAATGCTTAGCAGGACAGGGAAATGGTCCAATTCACACACTTATCAAGAGAACATCCCTGGGCATCCATATTGCCTCTGATTCTTCATTTGTAAATGATGTCTGCGTGTTGTAGTGTGCCTCTGGCTATCTGTAAATAAAATAAAAACTAGACAATTGTGGTTTTCTTAATATAAGCAATTTGAAATGGTTTATATTCTTACTTTTGATATTTAAGTATATTTTGCAATTACATTTACTTTTGATACAAAAACCAAATACTTTTATATTTACTCAAGTAGTATTTTACTTGGTGACTTTCACTTTTAATTGAGTCATTTTCTATTAATGTATGTTAATTTTACTCAAGTATGACATTTGGGTACTTTTTCTAGCACTGCATTTGGCATTGATATTTAAAAAATATATAGCTACGAGCAGCAATGAACAGAGTTTACAGTATGACAAGGTCACAATATCCGTTGTATAAGCAATCCCTAGGTGTAGCTTAAGAGTGTTAGGCCAGTAACCAAAAGATTGCTGGTTTGAATCTGTGAGCCGACTAAGTGAAAAATATGTCAATGTGCCCTTTAGCAAGGCACTTAAGCCCAATTGCTCCTATAAGTCACTCTGGATAACAGTAAATAAATGACAAAAAATGTAGCAGGACTTCCAGTTTCCAATTTTCCAGAATAAAATATTCCCTTTTCACTACGTTCAGACCCCATAATATTGCAACAATATGTGATTAAAAAGATATACTAATCACAATATTTCACATTGTCCGTATAATTTAAATCTAACATTAATTTGCATGAGACAAAGTTCCCTTGATCAAAAGTTATTGCTCTAGTATCCTATGGTGCCACTGGTGCCAATGACATATATATATGGTGCCAATGACATATATATGGTGCCACCAACTGGTCTGGTGCAGTCATCTAAGGTTGCAGTGAATTTATATTCACAAAGTTTCTAAGGACATATACATAAAGTTGACATACCCAATGTCATGACCCATGTCCATCGGTTTAGTTCTTATAGCCCTGGTGCTATATTTAGCTGCATATAAACTAGTAGCTAGCTGTTGTTGCCGATGGTGGAATCATCATCCGCTGGCTCTTGAAGCCCCATGAGCTAAGTCTATAAGTCAAGTCTATAAGCAGTCTAGCTAGCATTGCAAATTAGCATTTCAATAGCTAGCTGGGCAGTTTTACAAGAAAATGACTGATATGAGTCAAACACTGTAGCTAACTAGCAAGCCTTCCTCTGATGTAATGTAATTTGGGCACTGGAATGCCAGATTTGTCTTTTAATTTTACATTGACTGTCATTGAAGTTGGTGGTTACTAGTGGTTCAAATCCGAGGTGAGAGAAACTGTCCGTCATTATTTGTGTTTTGGTAAGGGTCGGAGTGACGTCACGCACCTGTTACACCCCTTTTCCTAATCAGGGTTAATTCTGGTTGTCAGTGGTCTAATGCGGGTCTGGGGTCTAACTATACTGAACAAAAATATACAGTGCCTTCAGAAAGTATTCAGACCTATTAACTTTTTCCACATTTTGTTACGCTACAGCCTTATTCTAAAATGGATTTAATAAATACAAATCCTCATCAATCTACACACAATACCCCATAATGACAAAGTGAAAACAGGTTTTTAGAATGTTTAGCAAATTTATTCTAAATAAAAAACAGGAATACCTTATTCACATAAGTAGTCAGACCCTTTGCTATGAGACTCAAAATTGAGCTCAGGTGCATCCTGTTTCCATTCATCATCAGGCACACAACTGTCCATATAAGATCCCACAGTTGACAGTGCATGTCAGAGCAAAAACCAAACCATGAGGTCGAAAGGAATTTTCCATAGAGCTCTGAAACAGGATTGTTTCGAGGCACAGATTTGGGGAAGAGTACCAAAAAATGTCTGCAGCATTGAAGGTCCCCGAGAACACAGTGGCCTCCATCATTCTTAAATGGAAGTAGTTTGGAACCACCAAGACTCTTCCTATTATTGGGGGAGAAGGGCCTTGGTCAGGGAAGTGACCATGAACCCAATGGTCACTCTGACAGAGCTTCAGAGTTCCTCTGTGGAGATGGAAGAACCTTCCAGAAGGCAAACCATATCTGCAGCACTCCACCAATCAGGCCTTTCTGGTAGAGTGGCCAGATGAAAGCCACTCCCCAGTAAAAGGCACATGACAGCCCACTTGGAGTTTGCCAAAAGGCACCTAAAAGACGCAGACCATGAGAAACAAGATTCTCTGGTCTGGTGAAACCAAGATTGAATTAATTGGCCTGAATGCCAAGCGTCACGTCTGGAAAAAACCTGGCTCCATCTCCATGGTGAAGCATGGTGGTGGCAGCGTCATGCTGTGGGGATGTTTTTTAGCGGAAGGGACTAGGAGATGAGTCAGGATCGAGGGAAAGATGAACGGAGCATAGTACAGAGAGATCCCTGATGAAAACCTGCTCCAGAGCGCTCAGGACCTCAGACTGAGGTGAAAGTTCACCTTCGAACAGGACAACGACCCTAAGCACACAGCCAAGACAACAAAGGAGTGGCTTTGGGACAAGTCTCTGAACGTCCTTGAGTGACCCAGCCAGAGCCCGGACTTGAACCTAATCGAACATAGCTGTTCAGCGATGCTCCCCATCCAACCTGACAGAGCTTGAGAGGATCTGCAGAGAAGAATGGGAGAAAATCCCCAAATACAGGTGTGCCAAACTTGTGGTGTCATACCCAGGAAAACTCAAGGCTTTAATCACTGCCAAAGGTGTTTCAACAAAGTACTGAGTAAAGGGTCTAAATACTTGCGTAAATGCAGTGGTGAAAAAAGTACTAAATTGTCATACTTGAGTAAAAGTAAAGATTCCATAATAGAAAATGACTCAAGTGAAAGTCACCCAGTAAAATACTACTTGAGTAAAAGTCTAAAAGTTTGGTTTTAAAAATACTTGAAAAATATAAAAGTATCAAAAGTAAATGGAATTGGTCAAATGTACTTAAGTATCAAAAGTAAAAGTATAAATCATTTTAAAATCCTTATATTAAACAAACCAGATGGCACCATTTCTTATTTTTTATTGACAAATTTCCAGGGGCACACTCCAACACTCAGACATAATTTATAGACGAAGCATTTGTGTTTAGTGAGTCCACCAAATCAGATGCAGTAGGGATGACCAGGGATGTTCTCTTGATAAGTGTGTGAATTGTACCATTTTCCTGTCAAAATGTAACCAGTACTTTTGGGTGTCACCGAAAATGTATGGAGTAAAAAGTACATTATTTTATTTCGGAATGTAGTGAAGTAAAAGTAAAAGTTGCCAAAAATATAAACAGTAATGTAAAGTACAGATACCCCAAAAAACTACTTAAGTAGTATTTAAAGTATTTTTACCTAAGTACTTTACACCACTGGATAATAGTAGGCATTGTAGCGAGTTAACATTATATTGAGAATGTTTTTTTCCATCTACCTAAAGACTGTTAGGCCTATCATTACCATCACTATTCTTTGAAACCTGGACATTTTACTTCATATTGTCACATTCGTTATAAGGATCGGACCAATGCGCAGCGTGGTATGCGTACATTCTTATTTATTAAAAGAATGAACACTGAACAAAATAACAAACCGAACCACTATACAAACGAGTGCTGACAGGCAACTACACATAGACAAGATCCCACGACCACAAAAAGGAAATGGCTACCTAAATATGATCCCCAATCAGAGACAACGATAAACAGCTGCCTCTGATTGGGAACCATATCAGGCCACCATAGACAAACAAATTCACCTAGACTTACAAAAACTCTAGACATACAAAAACCCTAGACAATACTAAAACTAGCATACCCACCCTAGTCACACCCTGACCTAACCAAAATATAAAGAAAACAGAGATAGGGCGTGACACATATTATATCTTACCTTGCATGGTTCAAAGTAGCCTATAGTCAACATTCCACCATAAAAACATGGAGGCAATTATTTTTATAAAGACTTACTTACTCAACATTCTTTCATTGTTAGTTTTGATTTTTGTTTGCCATATATTTTTCAACTGTGCTGTGATGTTTCAGAAAAGTTCTGAACCTTCCTATTCTCAGTTTCTACAGATTGTAAATTAAAGATAAACATTTTTGCTAAGAACATTTTTATATTATTGATCGATTGACTATGACTTTTTAAATCACCCAGCAGTGCTATTTGCAGAGTCAGTTCCAGGTAAATGTTGCAATTCTTCCGCCATTCCTGAACCTGCGACCAAAACAAGCTACAGTACAGATGGACAGTACAAAACAAAGGATCTAATGATTCTGTCTCTTCACAGAAAAATCGGCAGAGCTGGGATGGTTGTATCCCCCCATATATTTATGTATACAGTGTGGCAAAAAAGTATTTAGTCAGCCACCAATTGTGCAAGTTCTCCCACTTAAAAAGATGAGAGAGGCCTGTAATTTTCATCATAGGTACACTTCAACTATGATAGACAAAATGATTTTAAAAAATCCAGAAAATCACATTGAAGGATTTTTTATGAATTTATTTGCAAATTATGGTGGAAAATAAGTATTTGGGCACCTACAAACAAGCAAGATTTCTGGCTCTCACATACCTGTAACTTCTTCTTTAAGAGGCTCCTCTGTCCTCCACTCGTTACCTGTATTAATGGCACCTGTTTGAACTTGTTATCAGTATCACGGTCCACAACCTCAAACAGTCACACTCCAAACTCCACTATGGCCAAGACCAAAGAGCTGTCAAAGGACACCAGAAACAAAATTGTAGACCTGCACCAGGCTGGGAAGACTGAATCTGCAATAGGTAAGCAGCTTGGTTTGAAGAAATCAAATGTGGGAGCAATAGGAAATGGAAGACATACAAGACCACTGATAATCTCCCTCAATCTGGGGCTCCACGCAAGATCTCACCCCGTGGGGTCAAAATGATCACAAGAACGGTGAGCAAAAATCTCAGAACCACACGGGGGGACCTAGTGAATGACTTGCAGAGAGCTGGGACCAAAGTAACAAAGCCTACCATCAGTAACACACTATGCCGCCAGGGACTCAAATCCTGCAGTGCCAGACGTGTCCCCCTGCTTAAGCCAGTACATGTCCAGGCCCGTCTGAAGTTTGCTAGAGAGCATTTGGATGATCCAGAAGAAGATTGGGAGGATGTCAGATGAAACCAAAATATAACTTTTTGATAAAAAATCAACTCGTCGTGTTTGGAGGACAAAGAATGCTGAGTTGCATCCAAATAACACCATACCTACTGTGAAGCATGGGGGTGGAAACATCATGCTTTGGGGCTGTTTTTCTGCAAAGGACCAGGACGACTGATCCGTGTAAAGGAAAGAATGAATGGGGCCATGTATCGTGAGATTTTTAGTGAAAACCTCCTTCGATCAGCAAGGGCATTGAAGATGAAACGTTTCAGCATGACAATGATCCCAAACACACCGCCCGAGCAACGAAGGAGTGGCTTCGTAAGAAGCATTTCAAGGTCCTGGAGTGGCCTAGCCAGTCTCCAGATCTCAACCCCATAGAAAATCTTTGGAGGGAGTTGAAAGTCTGTGTTGCCCAGCAACAGCCCCAAAACATCACTGCTCTAGAGGAGATCTGCATGGAGGAATGGGCCAAAATACCAGCAACAGTGTGTGAAAAACTTGTGAAGACTTACAGAAAACGTTTGACCTCTGTCATTGCCAACAAAGGGTATATAACAAAGTATTGAGATAAACTTTTGTTATTGACCCACTGTATAACATTCTATTGAACTCATTTACATGACCCATCAACTTAGCCATGTGTGTCTGTGTAAGTCTCATATTTTACTAAGCACATTTTTGGTCTGGAATTTGTCTTTCAGCAGAAAGATGAGTGAACACTTTGTGAGAGATTGCTGCCGTGGTGAAGGACAGCACTGTGACAGTGGTCAACCAATGATTTATATATACACTAGATGACTAATGGGGGGGATGTGTTGAAGCCACTGTGCCTCCATCTTGGCACTCCGTCATGAGGGTAAAAAAATATTTTTGGAAGCTATAGAAACGTATTTATTAATGTGTACGTTCGTTTTTGCTAAATTGTTCTATTACACGGCTAAACATTGAGCTCCTGAGTGGCGCAGCGCAAGAGACGTCACTGCAGTCCCTGGTTCGAATCATATCCGGCCCGTGATTGGGAGTCCCATAAGCGGCGCACAATTGGCCCAGCGTCGTCCGGGTTTGGCTGGGGAAGGCTGTCATTGTAAATAAGAAGTTGTTCTTAACTGACTTGCCTAGTTAAATAACGGAAAAAAATTATAATCCATAATGTATCATTTATAGAGATGACTAATGTTACTGTCCCCACTACTACAAAAATGAAACTTAAATAAATGTAATTTTGTCCTTGAAACATTTAATTGAAATGGAGGACTGCTACTTGGGAGTGGCAATATGTCCAACCAGTGGCTTCATAGCCTCTCAATGGTAAATACATAGCATCAGCAATCCAGTTTATATACAACATTGGGGTCAACATTCCACCGCTGGTTGGACTGGAGGACGGTACAGTGTAGTACAGTACTGGTGGAAAGTTAGGACTAGCAAAATCAACTGACTCCGTAATTCATGGCCTCTGCCACAGATCAAGCTGGACCAGTAGTTATCATTGTCATTACATTGTATGATCTTATTTGTATCAGATGAAAACAGAGGTCAATTTATGTTATACCCTGCCTTCAGAAAGTAGTCACATCCCTTGACTTTTTCAACATTTTGTTGTGTTACAAAGTGGGATTGATTTAATTGTAATTTTCTGTCAACGATCTACACAAAATAATCTATAATGTCAAAGCGGAAAAAATAATCTATAATTTGTCAAATAAAAAAAAAATACAAATAAAACACTAACATATCTTGATTTAGATAAGCATTCAACCTCCTGAGTCAGTGATTACAGCTGAGTGTCTTTCTGTGTAAATCTCTAAGAGCTTTCCACACCTGGATTGTGCCCATTATTCTTTTCGCAATTCTTCAAGCTCGGTCAAATTTGTTGTTGATCATTGCCAAACAAGAACTTTTAGGTTTTGCCATTAATTTTCAAGCAGATTTAAGTTATAACTGTAACTAGGCCACTTAGGAACATTCAATGTCTTCTTGGTGAGCAACTCCTGTTTAGATTTGGCTTTGTGTTTTAGGTTATTGTCTTGCTGAAAGGTGAATTCATCTCCCAGTGTCTGATGGAAAGCAGACTGAACCAGGTTTTCCTCTAAGATTTTGCCTGTGCTTACTGTAGCTCCATTCCGTTTATTTTTTATCTTGAAAAACTCCCCAGTCCTCAACAATTACATGCATACCCATGACATGACACCAGCACCACTACGTTTGAAAATGTGGAGAGTGCTACTCAGTAACGTGTTGTATTGGATTTGCCCCAAGTATAAGACTTTCTATTCAGGACAAAAAAAGTTAATTGCTTTGCCAATTTATTTTGCAGTATTACGTTAGTGCCTTTGTTGCAAACAGGATGCATGTTTTTGAATATTTTTATTTTGTAAAGGCTTCCTTCTTTTCACTCTGTCAATTAGGTTAGTATTGTTATTTACAATGTTTTTGATCCATCCTCAGTTTTCTCCTATCACAGCCATTCAACTCTGTAACTGTTTTAAATTCACCATTGACCTCGAGGTGAAATCCGTGACCGGTTTGACTCCTCTCCAGCAACTGAGTTAGGAAGGACTCAAGACATTTCATCTTATCATTTTTAATTAATTAGTAAAAAAATATATACACTACCGTTCAAAAGTTTGGGGTCACTTAGAAATGTCTTTGTTTTTGAAAGATAACCACATTTTTTGTCCATTAAAATAACATCAAAGTGATCAGTAATACAGTGCAGGAATTGTTAATGTTGTAAATGACTATTGTATTGCCTCTCCTTCCAGTTCTCTGCTGCCAATGACTGAAACTGGAGACACTTATCTCCCTCACTAGCGTTAAGCACCAGCTGTCAGAGCAGCTCACAGATCACTGCACCTGTACATAGCCCATCTATAAATAGCCCAAACAACTACCTCATCCCCTACTGCATTTATTTGATTTATTTATTTATCTTGCTCCTTTGCACCCCAGTATTTCTACTTTGCACATTCATCTACTGCAAATCTACCATTCCAGCGTTTTAATTGCGTTTTAATTATTTACTTCGCCACCATGGCCTATTTATTGCCCTACCTCCCTTATCTCACCTCATTTGCTCACATTGTTTACAGACTTGATTTTCAACTGTATTATTGACTGTATGTTTCTTTACTCCATGTGTAACTCTGTGTTGTTGTATGTGTCGAACTGCTTTGCTTTATCTTGGCCAGGTCGCAGTTGTAAATGAGAACTTGTTCTCAACTTGCCTACCTGGTTAAATAAAAGTAGCTTGAAATGGCAGATTTTTTGTGGAATATCTACACAGGCATACAGAGGCCCATTATCAGCAGCCATCCCTCCTGTTCCAATGGCACGTTGTGTTAGCTAATCCAAGTTTATCAATTTAAAAGGCTAATTGATCATTAGAAAACCCTTTTGCAATTATGTTAACACAGCTGAAAACTGTTGTACTGATTAAAGACACAATAAAACTGGCCTTCTTTAGACTATTTGAGTATCTGGAGCATCAGCATTTGTGGGTTCGATTACAGGCTCAAAATGGGCAATAACAAAGACATTTCTTCTGAAACTCATCAGTCTATTCTTGTTCTGAGAAATAAAGGCTATTCCATGCGAGAAATTGCTAATAAACTGAAGATCTCCTACAACGCTGTGTACTACTCCCTTCACAGAACAGCACAAACTGGCACTAACCAGAATAGAAAGAGGAGTGGGAGGCCCCGGTGCACAACTGAGCAAGAGGACAAGTACATTAGAGTGTCTAGTTTGAGAGTCCTCAACTGGCAGCTTCATTAAATAGTACCCGCAAAACACCAGTCTCAACGTCAACAGTGAAGGGGCGACTCCGGGATGTTGGTCTTCAAGGCATAGTTGCAAAGAAAAAGCCATCTCTCAGATTGGCCAATGAAAAGAAAAGATTAAGATGGGCAAAAGAACACAGACACTGGACAGAGGAACACCCCGGAGTCGCCTCTTCACTATTGATGTTGAGACTGGTGTTTTACGGGTACTATTTGATTAGCTAACACAACGTGCCATTGGAACACAGGAGTGACGGTTGCTGATGATGGGCCTCTGTATGCCTATGTAGATATTCCACAAACAATCTGTCGTTTCCAGCTACAATAGTCATTTACAACATTAATAATGTCTACACTGTATTTCTGATCAATTTGATGTTATTGTAATGAACAAAACATTTGATTTTCTTTCAAAAACAAAGACATTCCTAAGTGACCCCAAACTTTTGAACGGTAGTGTATATATATAAAAAACATAATTCCACTTTGACATTATGGGGTATTGTGTGTAGGCCAGTGACAAAAAATTGAAATGTATTCTATTTTAAATTCAGACTCCAACATAACAACATGTGGAAGTCAGGGAGTGTGAATACTTTCTGAAGTCACTGTAGCTAGTATTCAATGTTTTAATGTCTTGTCTATTTTCAGTCTATATTCCTGTTTTACAGCTTTAATGTTCTGGAACCTGGTGTTGTTGTCAGCAAGGTATGTTCGGACTCAATCGGGACCAGGTTTCAGCTGCTGTACAATGCTGATGCTTCCTCCCAGAGATGGTCTTCTTGGACAAACACAAACTGGACACAGCTTGACAACCATATTTTTTGGAGAGGATCTTATTTTTGTCATTTTCTGCAACACGCACAAAACCATTCCAAAAGGAACACAAAAAAACATGATATTAGGTCAGATAATGTTTATGACAGCATAAAAGTTAAGGTAGTTGCTAAAATGTAGAATCATGAGATTTCTGCTGTACCTTCCACCCGTATGGACTTGGTGACCACCTCAAAATGAGTTGAGACCGTATTCTGAGCGTGGCACATAATCTTCTCTGACTTCACATTTCGCTCGACCGTCATCTCCATCTCACTACCGTGGACAGTGTGACCATCAATGGTCCAGCGGTAGTCACAAGCGGGAGTGCATTTGGCAGTGCACTGAAACATGGACTTGAAGCCGACTGCAACAGAGTCTGGGCCGATGACGTGGACCTCTGATGGACCAGCTGATAGGAGACAAAAATTAGAGGAAAAAAATGGTTCAAGTATCACTTCAACCAAAACCCCAACAAATATAGATTACATACTATATAAGGGAATGTATGTATATTGATAGATGAAGCTATTTGTGTGGATATGGACAATTGCATTACACTAACAACAAGAGGGAATCTACAATTGTTAGAAGCTCTAAATCTCAGAATAACCTACATGTTACAGGAATTGTCCTGGTTGCCATGGCATAGAGCCCGGACACACTGTTGATGGCCTTGCAGTTCAGGGTAGCAGAGGTGGCCAACTCTTCGGGAGTTACAGTAATCTTGTTCCCCTGCCCCCCGAGCCATCGACCCTTTATCTTCCAGGTGTAGTTGCAGGAGGGACGGCAGTCTGCGTTACACTGGAAGCTTTGAGGGGCCCCTGGGGTCATCAGGGCAGGGCCTGTGATCGATATGTTGGTAGGTCCAGCTAAAAGGAGGAACACATAGACATTTAGATAATAGTCTAGATCCTATGACCAATGTGAAAAACAGTAGAAAAATAATTTTATCTAGCACTAATCCAGTAATCCAGACATGTTGTCAATAAATTACAACACATTTAATTATCCCTCTATTCCTAATATCATAAAGACCATCACCTTTAATTTCAAGTGAAGTGTTATAAAAACAACAAACCACCCACGCACCTAAAACCTGCAGTATCTTTGTTACTGTAGAGGACCTCCCAGAGTCATCATTCCTTGCAGTGCATGTGAGGTTTAGGGACTCCTCCCATTGGCGAGCTGTGAACAACAGCTCATTGCCTTGCCAAATCTGCCCGTCGATACTCATTCTGTAGCTACAGGAAGGAGAGCACTGGGCAGCACAGTCAAAGCTGCGTGGCACACCCACTTTAACAAAGTCAGGTCCCACAATGGTTAGTTCCAAGGGACCATCTGAAAAGTACAGTGCACAATCAGGCAATGTAGGCCTACCTGTTTAAGAATAAAGGATTTATTGGATACAGGGTGTAAATGTATTCTTGTAACAGTGATAAATTACTACAACGATAATCCAATAAAACGCCTGTAGTTAGCTGCTAGCTGATAGCACTACCCTACGATCACAGTCATTATTCAAAGTACCCAACATTCCCATCAATGCAGCGATGTGTTCCATCCTGTAATAATTTGGCTTGGCTATTATGTGATGTGGTTCACTTACTGATACTGCCACTCCCTCCATCAGTGGTCAAAGCTGATCCTGGAAGTTCATTAAAACAGCCATAGGCTATAATCAACACATTATAATGTAACACTATTTTCACCCAAACAAAAGCTGGACCTCCGTAGACATTGAAAGTAAATGTAGTTATAGAGCTTAACAGGAAGTGTCCAGACCTACTGACTGATGTCAAACCAACTTGCCATCCTCAAAAAGAAATGTTAACATAAAACAATGTTGTTATATATTTTTTAAATCATATTACCTGCTAGGAACACTAGCAGCAGAAGCAGATTGAGCAGGGTGTGTGTATCCTTCATTGTCTCGCAGAGATGGAGTGAGGTGAATTCGATACCAGGAATATGGGACTGTTACAGAGTCAAGTAGTAGAGGGAGAAGGTTAACAAACACACCTTATCAGAGAGAACAGACTGAGAGCGAACCTGCCCTGCCCATTCAAACCTGCCCATTAAAAATACATTATTTCTGTAGTGACCATTAAATAAGGTGAAACAGAACTGGCAACTTTTACTATGAACTAACATGTAGAGGGCAATGTACTGAGGAATAAAATAAATGGTCTCCAAATCTCCATCCCTGCTCCTGGGGAGCTGAAGTCAATTAATATACTATTTTTAATAGACAGAATCAATTGGAGGGAAAGATATGAGACTATATGTGTAATACATGAGTGTATGACGAATTTAGGAGTGTCGAGAACGTGGTTTCAGTGCATGGCTTGTACCAGAATCTGTTATCAAAAGTCAAATACAGTGCATTGATGTCATACCTTTAGTTCTTATAATGTAATTGCATTTAACCTCAAAAGGTTGTGTATAATACAGACTTTTAACTTTAGCTTTAGGAAAGGAGACTGAACCACTAGGATTTTCCTCTATGATTTTGCCTGTGTTTAGGTCAATTCCATTTCCTTTTTATCCTGAAAAACTCCCCAGTCCTTAACGTTTACAAGGATACCTTTAACATGATGCAGCCACCAGTGGTACTCTGTAGATTATATTGGATTAATCCCAACCATAACACTTTGTATTCAGGACAAAAAGTGAATTGCTTTGCCACATGTATTGCAATTGTACTTTAATGCCTTGTTGCAAACAGGATGTATGTTTTGGAACATTTGTATTCTGTACAGGCTTCCTTCTTTTCTTTAGGTTAGTTTTGTGGAGTAACTATAATGTTGTTGATCCATCCTTAGTGTTCTCCTATCACAGCCACTAAACTCTGTAATGTAAGTCACCATTGGCCTCATAGTGAAATCCCTGAGCAGTTTCCTTCCTCTCCGGCAACTGAGTTAGGAAGGATGCCTGTATCTTTGTAGTGAATGGGTGTATTGATACACCATCCAACATGTAATTAATAACTTCACCATGCTCAAGGGTATTTTCAAACATACAAAGTATTGACTCAAGGATGTGAATACTTGTGTAAATGAGACATTTCTGTTTTTAATTTTTCATGAAATTATTATTATTTTTTAAACATAATTCCACTTTGTCATTATGGGATATTGTGTGTAGATTGTTGAGAAAAACAATCAATTTAATCAATGTTGAATTCAGGCTGTAATACAACAAAATGTGGAATAAGGAGATCGTTGGTACTGGTGGCTTTGTTGGTGAATGCCTCATCCCAGTACTGTAGTTGACCCAGGGTGTAACCTGGCAGTCAAAGGTACAAACATTATGTACATTATGTACATCACAGTCCCACGAGATCGGTCCAAATATGATTGTGTGAAAATAATCAACAGAATTAGATGTTTTCCTAACAACCTGAAAGGTTTCAGAGCAATTGAAGCCCATCTGCCCAGATATACATTTTTACATTACCAACCAAACTGGGGGGAAATCACGTTATCAGGTCAGTTTAGGACCGTTAGGCAGGCTCGAGAGGACACGGCCACTAGGCAGACTAGAACAGCATACACTTTTCTCAATGGGTAGAAGCCCGACAGCAGTATCTCAGTAAATGCCTTAAAGGAGAAGTTCAGTATTTTACACCTTCTTGTTAGATGGATCCTCCCCCTGAAGGTTGTCTATGGGCCAGGAGAAACTGTAATCCATGGTTAAGATGTTTAAGAATTTAAGAAGCCTAATCATTTAAAGTTACGTCAAACCAAATAATTAAGTTAATTTGTCTATGGCTTTTTTAACAGTCACTGCATGCCCACACCACTCCCATTGATTTTAAACCAGCAGAGGCTAAAGTTAGCTGAAGTGTGTAGTGGCTATTAGAAGAAAAAACAAACCATGTATTACAGTTTATCCTGATCCATAGACTACTTACAGGAGCAGGAACCATCTAAAATGAAGTTGTAAAATACTGAACTTTCCCTTTAACCCCAACACTTTTTTTTGTGTATTTTCTTAAAACTGCATTGTTGGTTAAGCATTTCACTGTAAGGTCTACTACACCTGTTATATTCAGCGCATGTGACAAATACAATTTGATTTGACTAACTCTAACCCTAAACGTAACCATAGCAAGCTGTTGCATATCAACAGAGTTGCAGTTGATAGTCTGTTGATGGTTTGTTCCGCTGTAGATCATCTATAGGGGATTATCCAAATAAAGTGTGACCCAATGTTTTAGTAATTATTGTCTGAGATAACCATTTGCCGTCCATTACAGTACTGTATAGAGTTTATATCTTGACCAGAAACCAAGCATAATCAATCATTTAAACGTTAGTGCAGGGAAATGAAACACAATCATTCGATGCATGTATCTTTAATCGTGAATTTCTTTCAAGATTATCAAGAGACAACAACGGATAAAATAATCTGATTGTAGGAAGAATCAGTTATAGATTCAGCATGACCTTCTGGTACAGTATTGGTATTTCCAGCGACGATCTCTGAAAGTACACAAGACAAACAGACATTTTGTTCCTGTTAGTTTTGTAGTCAATTCCTCCTTTCCTGAAGCTTGTTTATTCCAACAGCAAGAATATGACACACAGATACCGTAGATACACACACACACACAGAGAGAGAAAATACTTGGAATCCATTACATTAGCATACATTAGCATACAGTACCAATGGATAATCATACTCACTCATAATTGTTGTCGTGGTAGCTTTCAGCTGCAATCAGGTAGGAATTTGGTGGGGCATTAAAAGTGAAGGCCTCATCAAACCAGTTTACGTAGTTGGTCCACTGGCAGGAATCAGTACAGAAGTTGCTGGCTCCACAGCAGGTGAACTTCCATCTGTATAAGGGTGGAAATAAGGTTTAAATTATGATATATGTTTTGCATTGACCTTGTAATTCACATTATAGTAGGGTTGTTCAACAAAAACAGTACCTCCGTCAACCCTGTGTCACTTTTAGGATTTTACACCATTCAATCCCCAAATGTCTCTACATTTTACCATCATTGTAAAGCCCTAGTTATTCTGTTTGATTTGACAGTCATTTCTTGAAGATTTGTATTTTTTCATGTGAATAGTGATTAATTTACATCTCACCTTCTGTCCTCATGCTTGTTGTCATGATAGCTGTTCATCCCTGTGATGACCTGGTGGCTTGGGCATTGGTAGTTGAAAGGTTTGTCGAGGTCATTTACGTAGGAAGATGTGAAGCAGTTAGTTGCTGAGTCAAACGTGGCTTTGCACCCAAAGTCCCACATACGGTCTTCATATATGTTGTGATGCTCACTAAAATTGGAAAAATACATTACAATGCACAAATTAATAGTTGAATTTATACGAAAACAAACATTTATGCAGGTTGTAGGTTTTATTGTTGCCCAACATATTTTGTCCGGAATGCAATTGCAATAACCTAAATCCAAAATACAGAGTTAAACCAGTTTAATTTCTCAAAATGGAAAATTGCAAATCTGAATCAACAGCAACTCTGTTGATATGCAACAGCTTGCTAGGGTTTGAGAAAGGGTTAGGGTTAACTCAGCACCGCAGCAGCAAAATGCTCACTCTGATTTGGAAACATGTGCTTGTGAGTCAGTGCAGAATTCAGGTTTTGGAGAAGATTGGTTGTATGGAACATAAGGAATCACCTCACTATGCGAGAGATGGATTGTCCTGATGGGCAATTAAAATCTAAAGGCTGGTCATAGCTGTTCTGCCAGCAGGGGTCTGCAACACACAAACAAGGGCACAATAAAAACGTAATTCGTTACCGTAGTAATCGGCACCTCCTTCTCCTTTTTTAAAAGATTTCTGACCACACACATTGCTATTTGATTGAAATATTAAGTCCACATTTTGAGTTACTCTGCTACACATATTCTCAGGCTTTAATCCACAAACTCACATGTAACATAAAGCATACCTTTTCCGTTGACCAACACACCAGCAAGAAGCAGAATAAAGACGTTGGCTCTCTTCATGGCTTTTGAGGGGCCCAAATTAAAATCAGCAAGGTTGGTGCTCCATTTATAGACAGAGGTGATCTTTGTCCTTGCTGGACCTTAGGCCACGTACATGGTAATCCCAGTGTTTGAGCAGGTGTATTGCAGTCTAAAAAATATTGCAGTCAATTCATGTTATACTGAACAAACATGCAACATGCAACAATTTCAACAACTGAGTTACAGTTAAGGAAATCAGTCAATTGAAATCCATTAGGCCCTAATCTATGGATTTCACATGATTGGGCGGGGGACTCAGCCATGGGTAGGCTTGGGAGGGTGTAGGCCCATCCACTTGGGAGCCAGGCCAAGCCAATCAGAATGAGTTTTTCACCACAAAAGGGCTTTATTACAGACAGAAATACTCAGTTTCATCAGCTGTCCAGGTGACTGGTGTCAGACTATCTGGCAGGTGAAGGATCCGGATGTGGAGGTCCTGGGCTGGCGTGCTTACATGTGGTCTGCGATTGTGAGGCCGGTTGGACATACTGCTAAATTCTCTAAAACGACGTTGGAGGCAGCTTATGGTAGAGAAATTAACATTACAGTCTCTAGAAACAGCTCTGGTGGACATTCCTGCAGTCAGCATGCCAATTGCACACTCCCTCAAAACTTGAGACATCTGTGGCATTGTTATGTGACAAAACTGATCATTTTAGAGTGGCCTTTTATTGATGAACATTTGATGTCTTCGCTTACAGTCATTCTCATGGTTTACGGGGAAGCAAGTAATAATTTATTTCCCAGGGGCTCATTGGTTGGCTGTTACAGTAGTTCCACAATTACACAAGACTGACAATATCTTCGAAAATGTTTGTCAAAAAATCAATTTATAATCAATAAACTACATTCTGTACATTGTATTCACATTACATCTGTACAACAATACAACAATGCCTTATAATAATAATTGACAGGTATTGAGAGGTATGTGTGTACTCTCAGAGTGATGTCTCTTTGGGGTCCTTGGTCTCTGTTGCTGCAGGCCTGAAGGACAGAATCTCTGTGAATGTGTGACCTGTAGGAGACAACACAAGAAATGACTAATTAGTTACTCTGTACACTCTATAGATTTTTCTTCCTCTTAAGCTGAACATGTTATCACACATCCATCTCCCTCATCATCGCTCTCCTTCCATCATGTGGAATGACCAAAGGAATGTTTTTCCTTAAGCTATCTTCCTAGGGAAAGAGATAACTAATCAGTTCCTGAATGCGTTCAACCGAATAGCATCTTCTGTATTTAACCCAACCCCTCTTAATCAGAGCAGTGCAGGGGGCTGCCTTATTTAACATCCACATCATCAGCACCCAGGGAGCAGTTGTTGCCTTGCACATGGGCAGAATTGCATAATTTTCTACCTTGCCAGCTTGGGGATTTGAACCAACGACCTTTCAGTTACCTGCCCAACAGTCTTTACCTCTAGGCTACCAGCCACCTCATTCTCCATCTCTCCCTTTTTTACTCTGCCTGTATCTCCTTCTTCTCTCTCCCTCCGTCCTCCCCAGCATATCTCTCTCTCTCCCATATCTTCCTCCTCCCTCCCCCCGCTCTCCATCTCTTTCTTCAGCTTCCCTCCAACCATCTCTCACGTTTCCACTGCTCCAGGAGCAGGTCTGTGTTGTCCATGGAGTGATCGTAGGGCTGAGCCTCAGTCTCCTCCTCTGGTTCTCTGAACTCGCTGAAAAAGGGCATGGCCAGCGCCTCTGACGCACTCACCCGCCTCTCAGGGTCCAGCAACAGCATGCGCTCCAGCACACAAACCGCTGCCACACAGAGAGGTATACAGTGTCTCTAGCGGTGTTATGGTCAGAAGGACACTCCTGACAATAGTTAGAAACAGTTGCTGTTTTGTAAACCAGCGTTTTTGATCCTTTAGTAATAGACTGTCAAATTCAACTAACTACGTGTTCACATCATTGTATTGAACGTCTGCTCACCGTCTGAGCTAGCTTTGGAAAAAAGAAAGTGCAAATCTTTCTTTAGTACTTTGGGAAGGCTCCGTATGTAGTTTTTGGCCTGTTGGAAGAGGAGCAGATTTACCTGGGAGTGTATGTGTATTCTATTCCTATGTACTCTAGTAGGCTGTGTTTGCTTTGAATGTGTACTATCTGAATGTATTTTGAGTGCCCACATGACTTACATCTTGGCTTTGTAGCTTCGTAACAAAGTCTGCAGTGGGTGTACCAGTAATCTTCATGATCTCTTTCAGTTGGTCCAGGTCTGTGCTCACCCAGAGGTCAAGGGTCATTGCTCATGTGGTACAGGAAGTCACATTCACATGCTGCTCATACTATATATGCTTAGCCATAATAAGCTTACAGAACTAGTCTTTGACAGGTTGATAACATATCATTCTGCAATAGTTGTGTGGGGTGAAGACAGAGAGTAGTAAACACTGAAAAAGGATACGGTCATTTCCTTTGAACAGCGGCTTCCCCAGCAGCATCTCCGCCATGATGCAGCCCACCGACCAGATATCCACTGATGATAGAGGAGGACAAAGACATACATAGGACTGAATGGTCTTTCAGTACCACATTGCTACCAAACTGCTACCATACCAGTGGGTTCAATTACAGCGATATTGTACACATATTGTACAAAGAGATAGATCTCCATAGGACCTCATACTGTAGGATATTTTTCTGGTTACAATAGCATGATTAATCATGGTGATAACACAGATGTTGACATTAGAAAGTACTGCCATCTTGTGGACAAAGAAGGCAGCCATGAATGAGTGATTGAGAGAGACTCACCAGTCTGGGTATAGTGCATCCAATTGAGGATTACCTCGGGGGCTCTGTACCAGCGAGTGACGACGTACCCCGTCATCTCTGTGTCTGTCTGCCGAGCCAGCCCGAAGTCAAGGATCTGAGACAGACAGAGAGAATTGCTTTGGCTACATTGGATTGTCCCTTTTATGACAATAAAGCACAGGAGGTTGATGGCACCTTAATTGGGGAGGCCGGGCTTGTGGTAATGGCATGAGTGGAATAGTACAATGGTATCAAATACATGGTTTCCAGGTGTTTGATGCCATGCCATTCCATTTGCTCCGTTCCAGCCATTACTATGATCTCTCCTCCCCTCAGCAGCCTCCACTTCAATAAAGTGTATTTCATTTAAATCGAAAGAGAGCGAGACTGAACAGGGAGAGCACAGTGCCTATCACAGGTCTGGTAGCAATAGATATATATGTAGTACCTTCAGCTCACAGTCTTCGTTGACAGATAAATTTCCAGGTTTGAGATCCTGTTGGTATTTAGAAAAATTACATTATCATGCTGCCAGATTGACGCAAACACACGCAAGCACACACACAAAGAGCTTCTGATATGGAAAACGGCATGAATAGCAGTGGGCGTGAAAAAGAGCAAGGGCCCCAACACCAATGCACATAGTTGAAAGGTCAGAGTTTACGCACCCTGTGGATGATCCCTGCAGAGTGGATATACTGTGGGGAGACACAAAAGACCAGGAAAAGAGAAAGTCTTAAAATTAGAAAAAGAAGGTGGTATTCAAGTATATTCTGGGAAACATTTAAACCTTCTGTATAAACTGCCTTTATTTTGTATCATATTTGAATGTTGGGGATAAAATGAGCATTTGTAGGTATATCTTTTAAACTGCTTAGAATTGTATATATATATATTGCTCTTTTGAGTGCATGTATGCAACTCTAACCTTGAGTCCTCTCAGCATTTGATAGACAAGGAATTGCACCCTCTCCTGTGACAATCTCTCCATCTTCATCAGTTTCCCCAGATCAGTACCCATGAGTGGCATTACCAGGTAACTGAGAATGACAGGGGAAAAGGAAAAAATATATACTTTATTGTGAATAAAAACATTCAATATATGAACAGGAAGGGTATTGGACAAAGAGGTACTTACAAGTCATGAAACCTGTCCAATGAGATCTCAGAAGTGAACACATCCAGCAGTCCAATCACCTAATCCAAGCCAATCAAAGAATAACAGAAAATAAATAGAATAGCTCAATTATAGATTAACTGGAGAATTTTTTTTGTGCATCATGTATCTCAATTACAGCATCAGGAAATGATTCCCACTTGAAGTTACACACACACACACACACACACACAATTGTGATACGGGGTGTGTCTCTGTCGTTCTAGAGTGAGCCACTGACTAAAGTAGATGTTGCTATGAGGCATTTTTTTCCGCAACATGGATTGGCTTCCTTCTCAGCCTTTCCTTGTGTACCATTATTAAACTCTACCTTTTCATTTTCATTTCATTTTTAGACACGGCCTAATTAGTGGTGTGAAACAGACACCTTTTCTATTTATGAGAATTAACCATGAGGTGCGTATTCAGGAAGGGCCCTCACATTTTCGTGCTTCATGTGCTTGAGGAGCCGGAGCTCTCTGTAGGCCCTCTTGGCAAAGAGCTTCGACTGGAAGGGTCTGTGGAGCTTCTTGATGGCCACCCTCACCCCAGTCCTGCGGTCCTGGGCGGAGCTGCAGCAAGACATGTAGGTAAAGGGAAGAAAACATTTTAGCAATGTAGGCCATTGGCGGTAGCCTACTGAAGAAGGACCCAACTCTCTTATTGTATTTTTTATTGAATGCTTGATTAATTATTTATTTAAAAGAATATACATCCAAATATCATGTTTTATAATCAAGTGGTTAGGCCTACTTCAAAGACATCCTTGGGAATTTCTGGAATTCAAGTAGAAACATTTGTTCGGCCTATATCCCAAGAAACATTGCGCAAAGACCCAGAACAGATGTAGGCCGATGCACTTAAATCTAAATCTTCTGCTCACTAAAACCCAACGAACAATGAGGCCAGTGGGGGTTCTTTGTTATGCTTTTCCCGACTTCACAAAGCCAAAAAAAAGTCCCTGCCGTGTAAACTATGTTTAGGAATGAAACAGAAACCGCATAATGTAATTCATCAAATAGCAGCGATGTTTGTTGATGACTTAATTCGGACACAATCCAGCGCTCCACTGCACAAAAAACTTCCTTTTGATATAACCACATGAAGAATGCATGAGATGAACGGATAAAAAAAAAAACACGATGCTTATTTTAGGAACGAGTCACGTCTTGTTGTGGCTTGGTTTGTATTGCCTTAACATAGGCTATTGTTAACTCCAAATTCGACATTTACGAAGAGTAGCCTACCCATGTTTGATGATTAAACTCGTATACAACTCACCATACTGTCCCATACGCGCCAGTCCCCACCTGCTTTAGCTCACGGTATCGCTCTGGAACCTCCCATGCCGTTTTGTTTACCTCCTGACGGTAAAATCCTGTCCGCGTGCGGACCGACATATCCAAATCGATTTGGGGGGTCAATGTTTCCCCAGCTAACTCTTAATTCGGGGATAATGAGGCGTTGTTGTGCATGAGACACTTCGTTCACTTGCTCTCATGCAGCCACCACCACCTTACCTACACACTCTAGCACTCGGGAAATGCGCAATGCATTCCGTTGCCCGACAGTGGTCTCCAGTGACACGAATAAAGAACCGTAACCAGTGACTGGTCTCACTCGTTTTTAAAACCTCAATGGTATCACTGGTGAACACACCATCGCCTGGTGGCATGACCTCTGTATTTTGTCAGAAAAAGGTAAACACTAGTCGCCCTGTGCGATTGATGGGTGTGTCTGTGTCCAGGCTCATTTTTACATTTTAGTAATTTATCAGATGCTCTTTATCCAGATTAAGGTTACGAGCCTTGCTCAAGAGCACATGGGCATATTTTTCACCTAGTCGACTCAGGGAGTCGAACCAGCAACACTCTTAACAGCTAGGCTACCTGCCGCCCTGGCTCCTTATTGTCTTACAATCAAGTTATAAGGAATGTTGCCAAAATGCTGTCTGTTGCCATGAGTTATTTTAGTATTTCCCTGGCCTCCCTTCCTTTCTGCTTTGCTGATAGTGTTGTTGCTGTTTATATGCAGGCTCTGAAGTAAAAATGTACCCCCCCCCCCCCCCCCACACACACACACACAGTAAGGTAACTGGTGATGAATTTAGCTTTTATTGATGACGAGGAAGAAGAGGATACATGCGTCGTCATGATGGTCTCTCATAATACTGTCTCTGTTCTGTGGCTGAGAGATTATGACATAGTTTGATGCCTGCAGGCATGTTTGTTGGAAACATGCAAGAATGGACCTTGAAGGCAAATTGACACACACACACACAGAAAAGGCCATGTATACTCAGACTTGGAACCCATAAAGCACTGGAAAGCTACTGTTTGTGTGGGCTGGGAGTATTGATGGAACTTTGGCCATGTGGAGGAGGAATGAGTAGGCCGTAACTCTGGGGTAAAGTGGTCTTTCATAATGCCACAACATGCTATGCCCATGACAGATTCTCACCACTGACATAGTGCTGCATACCGGCTGATAGGCTGCTGCGTGATACTTGGAAACATAAAGGAGTTTGTCCAATCAACAACAGACTTAATCATTTTTGGGAGAAAACAAGACTGGACTGATGCACGCATAATTCGTTATTCATGACGTTACCAAGACAGGGAATAGATCGATTTGATTTATTCTGAATATGTGTAACCAAATGTTTACTTGTTCATGCTGCATAATGGTGTTATAACTGTTGTAATAGAGTTGAGTTGGTTGACATCAACTGTCATGAGTTGTCATGGCATTATGACACAGAGTTGACATTCGGTTATTGATTGGAAATGCATACGGCAGAAATTGTACAGTTAAAATTCATGCCACCATAGAATGAAAAGACACTTGTTTTTTAAACATACAGTTTTGTATACATTCATCTTTTTTGCAGTTCTATTTAAATCCAACAAGTTTCCAAAATCAACATTTGTACATGACACATACAAGACCGTAAATAGTCAAACATCAATCGAGAAAGAGTATTTTGGATTATCTCTACTGTAATTGAGGCATTGTGTATATGATTGATGTTGAAGTTCTTGGGGTAGTATATGTTGCAGTTCCAGAACATGTTTTTTACTGAAAATTGAATTATTTTACTCCCCTGTAATTCGTTCACCTCAGTACGCCCCTTTAAAACATGCTGAATATTAGACCTCTGAAACTACAACATTCAGACCTATTGTAAATCCAATTTAATCTGCATAATGCATCTGGGAGTCACTGTGGGTAATGGTATCTGTGGGAGTCACTGTGGGTAATGGTATCTGTGGGAGTCACTGTGGGTAATGGTATCTGTGGGAGTCACTGTGGGTAATGGTATCTGTGGGAGTCACTGTGGGTAATAGTATCTGTTGAATGTTCAGATGTAAACTTCAGCTATAGGGTTGGGTTTCTCAACAGTGCCAGGGACTAGTAAAACCTGTTGGACTGGAGCCAAGTGGAATTTGAAATGGGTGATACCAGCAACAAATGCATACATGCTTACATGCAGGTCACTGCAAAAATAATGGAAACACTTGAGTTAATAAGAGATACAAAGCATATTGAAAACAGGTGCTTCCACATAGGTATGGTTTCTGAGTTAATTAATTAATCAATTAACATCCCATCATGTTTAGGGTCATGTATAAAAATGCTGGGCAGGCCATTATTTTGGCCACGATGACTATGCCCCCACAGGATGACAATGCTCCCATCGACAGGGCACGAATGGTCACTGAATGGTTTGACGTGCATGAAAACGATGTAAACCATATGCCATGGCTGTCTCAGTCACCAGATCTCAACCCAATTGAACACCCTATGGGAGATTCTGGAGCGGCGCCTGAGACAGCGTTTTCCACCACCCCCATCAAAACACCAAACGATGGAATTTCCCATGAAAGAACGGTGTCGCATCCCACCAATGGAGTTCCAGAAACTTTGCCAAGGTGCACTGAATCTGCTCTGGCTTGTGTTTTGCCCAATGCCCTGTTAAAACACTTTATGTTGATGTATTCTTTATGTTGGCAGTTACCTGTACATTGGGACATATCTACATAACTGCATTGCTGCAAATGCTATGTCTCCGTAAACAAAACACTACCACCGGTGTTAAAAACTGTAAAAACTGTAAAAACAATTCTAAATGCTTAGGGAATCTGGCCAATAGTTGTACATGATGTGGCATATTGGTGAGTGTTGGGGGATGTTGTGCAGTAACAGCACAAAGGGCATTCATTGGTCTATATCGAGGGAGGAACCATCTTATGTAAGTTTCTGTGAAATAACATATTTGCTACAACTAAAATAGAAATATAATAAAATGTGTGGAAAATTCTTGACAAAAATTCACTAGAACCCTATGTCATAAAACTGTCATTACTATGACATAACAGGTGTTATAAGCAGACTTAAACTGACATCCGTTATGACTGCTTATAAAATGTCTTCATGACGAAAGATTTCCAGTAACCTATAGCCAATGACCATTTACCAGTTGGACCCTTAGGTAGATTTGAAAACCCTAGTGCTACTTTCTCTCTCTGTCTCTCTCTCCTACCTCTCTTCAACAGACTGTAAACATTTACCTATCAAAGCATGCTCCCTGTAATCATCGTAATGTGCGTATTCTCATCACTTTCAGTTCAACCAGACCTCCCCTCTCCCTGCTCCCCTTTTACAAAACTCAAGACAGGCAGTCAAATAGCCAGTCACAGTGAGCAAGGGGAGGGGTGTCATGCCTTTAGGGGACACAGCGTTGTTTCTCTCTTTCTTTCGGATCCTCCCGCCTCCCCAACGCCGACAGACAGACGGAGACAAGACGGCGGTCCTTCCTCAGCTGACGGGACAGATCGAGCAGAAGGAGGCAGGGTTTGTCTTTCACTGTTCCACCTGTAGACTACTCGTCTCGCTGACAGGCGCTTTGATTCCTTTCATCTCCCCAAACACCAGCTCTGTATAGGGGGGTGGAGAGAGAGAGAGAGAGAGAGAGAGAGAAAGAAGATGCGGTGAAGAAAGAGGGATGAACAAAAGGTGAGCAGGAAGAGAGAACATTTATATCTGGTCAAGAACACAGCAGAAAATAACTGTTGAATCTTTAAAAAGGAAAATCCCTCTTAACCTCCTCCACTCCAGCCACCTTCCATCTCTCTCTCTCTCTCGCTCTCTCACCTTTCCACTCCTCTAGTGTGCGGTCCTTGCTCTCCAGCGTCTGGTCATAGGGCAGGGCCTCTGGTTCGTCATCCGGGTCGTGGTACTGGGAGAAATAAGGGTGGGAGAGAGCCTCACTGGCAGAGATACGCCCATCACAGTCCAGAACCAGCATGCGCTTCAGTAGATTCACAGCTGAGGGAGAGAGGGAGAGGGAGGGAGAGAGAAGAATGGAGATGCAGAGAGAAAGATGGAGACCGAGATTAAGATGCAGGCACAAAGGGAAAAATACTAACAAAGCTGCCTTATGTAATCCATAGCCTTGGTTTAAAATTTGCCTCCAGCAAATTCAGTTATCGGGTATGACTCAGTCTCACCCATTGGGTTGGCTCCTCTGAATATCTTCTCTAAGTCCTGCTGGGGCATGAAGGGTAGAGACTGGATATATTTCTGAGCCTATGAATAGGAAGCAATGTACAACGACACACGTGACAATGTGTACAGTACATTGCAGGGCCAATTGATCCATCAATTGAGAAATCAATCATACTACAAGCAAAATATTGAATAATCTATCATCAAATTAGTCAATCAATTTCACCGATCAATGGATGTCAGGGGATCATCAGTATCATTAAAGCATTGCTATAGCTAAATGATCCATTCAACTTTCCCATCTCTCCCTCTATTTCTCCATCTTCTCACATGTTCAGAAGAGATCTTCTGTAGAAGGTCAGGGGTCGGGGTGCCCACCACCTCCATAATCCTCTTCAGCTGGTCGATATCTTAGATCAGGAGGGGTTAATTAAGGGCCATCATGATCGTGAAAAAGTCATTTGGTTGGCAGGACCAACTCTTTAGGTAGAACAACTGACCGAGGTTAGGCATACTTGACTTTGCTAGAACAGTGTTCTGGTGTTAGTTTTATGCACACAGCATACTCCTACATTTGAGGACCTAATACAGACATACAAAGCAGTAAATCACATTCCTATTTGTTTCAGTCTTTAGACTCTGTACAGTGACAGCCAATACAATTCAGTCCTTTGTGAACTTCCTTTCCTTTCAGTCACTCTCAATACACTTCCCCTTCAGACAGAAAGGCTATATCTCTAGATGGGATTGTGATGCAAATATGGGAGGAGCTGATGTGTGTCCATAGAGCAGTATTGGTGGTAACAGCGCTGGAGAGTGGTTGTGGAGTGTAGTGCACTCAGTCTCAAGCCATGTCCGTGTTAGTGAAAGATACAGTCGTTGCCTGGAAACAGGACCTTCCCCTTCAGCAGCTCTCCCATGATGCATCCCACTGACCAGATATCCACTGTAACAGAGGCGTTAACATTCAGTCGTCATAACAACAGGATTTTACGATTAGCCATAACGGCACAGATATAGCTAGCTAATTTTTCTTTCTGGATAGAACTGCATGATGATAGAGTATGTGTTTGGTTGTTATATTAGAAGGTGTCTGGTAATGTGTGGTGTGAAATGAGAATCTTGGTTTTATGATCATTTTTGGGTTGTGTGAGTGTGGATCTGTACCTGTCTGATTGTAGTGCATCCAATTAAGCATGATTTCTGGCGCTCGATACCAGCGAGTCGCCACGTACCCCGTCATCTCATCATCCGTCTGTCTGGCCAATCCAAAGTCAAGGATCTGGGGGAGAGAGAGACACAGGTTGTCATGGTGATAGCCATTACCGAGTTGGGGGGGGGTTGTAATTGTCTGAGGCGTTGAGGAGTTGGGTGGCTGGGCCACTGGTCTTACCCTCAGCTCGCAGTCCTCGTTCACTGCCACGTTACTTGGTTTTAGGTCCTGTGAGACAGACACATGAAAAGACAGAACGTTCAACACAAAGACTGTCTGAGGGACAGGGGAAAAGAAAGGGAGAAAGAAAGGGAGAAAGACAGACAGACAGAACAATCTCTCTCTAACAAACTCACACAATATGATATGATCTACTTTCACACATACCGGTACATTTTAAATACAGAATGCCTTTTAAAGCCAACAAAGCACAAAATGAAAAGAGTGGGCAAGAAGAGAAGAGAAGAGGAAAGCCACCACTCACTCTGTGGATCAGTCCTGCTGAATGGATGTACTGTTCAGGGGGAGACGGAAAAGGGACATGGTAGCGGGATTGGGGGAGGAGTGGGTGGAGAGAGGAAAGAAAGGAGAGAGAGAGAGAGGTCAACAGTGTATTCCAACATTGGCCCCTGTCTAAAAGGGTCTACATTTTTTGTTAATTCCTTGGTAACTAGGTTTGCTAGTTACTTGGCTGGCTGGTCAGTCCCCTGTTAACTGTACTACCTAGTGAGCCAGGCATAATGTAGCTTTCAAACTTAGCAGTATATCCGAGTTTATAATCAAAAGTCAGGGTGCAGTATATATACCATTTCAGAGGATGTTAATTAAGGGATTTTCTAGTAAATTATAGCCAGTAGTTTTATAGTATAAAAATGATCATCATGGTGTTTGAGGTTCAATTGTGGCACATTGAAATACTTAACAGTTTCCTTTGAGTTAAAACAATTATTATCAGGGAAGGTTGCTTTGTACTGTCAGTGTATGGGATAGTATGTATAAAAAAACATGTCTAAACATGATACAACTACCTTGAGGCCTCTGAGCAGCTGGTAAATAAGAAACTGCACATGCTCATCAGAGAGACGCTGGAATTTGACTATGTTGTTCAGGTCTGCCCCCATCAAGTTGGTTACCAGGTAGCTGGAAAGAGGAGGAGGAGGGAGGAGGAGGGGACTTTTAGAACAGTGCGTGGAGATGTTCCAATTCAGTTAGACAGTACATGCCTTGAATCCTGGTGAAAAGCTCTATTTTAAATGCAATATGTCATCATCAGAATAATCATGACAGTATAATCACTGTTTGGGGTATGTTGGACATCCTAGTGCTCTTTCAGTAGTCACTCACACTTCATGGAAGTCCTCTAGCGATGCAGCAGGGGAGAATACATCCAGTAGTCCTATTACCTGTTGAGGGAGAATGTTGATGCCAAAGAGTTACAACTCTATTGTGCATTATCAAGGCAATTTAGGTCAACTAGCCAACACGGGAGGGCTTCAACCACTCCTTACTCACGTTCTCATGTTTCATGTGCTTGAGTAGCCGGAGCTCACGGTACGAGCGCCTACTGTGGATAAGGGACTGGAAAGGCCGAGACAGCTTTTTCACCGCCACCTTCTGTCGTAGCCGCACGTCATATGCTGAGCTGTGTGTGTGTGTGGGGGGGAGATGAGCGACAGCAGATTACAAAATGAAATGCATTGCTTTTAAACATGTTGATCATTAAATGATTAGAATCATTATTGTTTCCTTTGAAGTGCAAATGTATGTCTGAGTAGTGTACTGGTGTTGCGCTGCCGTCTTCGTTGTTGACAGTGTTATTTCTACTTCGGCAGCATTTGGTGCAACATCTTACTCAATTCCGATGTTGCACAGAGAGAAGGAGTGTTAGGGGAAATGAAAAAGATACTAGGCAATAACATTATAGAGGAATGAAGAGACAAAGGAGTGTACTGTAGAAGGAGTAGAGAAGGTCAGAGAGAGATTGAGGGAGAGCAAGAGATGAGGGAGGGGACAGGAAGTACCAGACAGGAAATAAAAGTGTTTGAGAAATCGAAAGAAACTGGACAGAAGGAAAGAAGAAGCAGTAAAGGAGGTGAGAAAGAGGAATTGTGAAGTAAAGAGGAAGGAGAGGCAGCACAGAGCCACAACGGCACGAGAAGTTAAAACAACCACGTAAATCACTGTCATTATCAACCTGACCTTTAACCCCTTTAACCAGCCTGCGAGGAGCACTACACCATTACTATGTTGTTACCTGCGGCCTGCCACGTGTACAACACAAAAGGCCATGCACATACCTGAAGGCATCGCCTTCAGACAAGGCCAAGTGCATTCATTTCATGCACAGCCACAGAAGCACCTGCTGCTTCCCCAGATGCCCCTGTTAAATGTTAGCCAAACAGGCAGCTAGCATACCATCATCTTTCCATGACACAAGCCAGACCTCTCAGTCACACACACACACACACACACACTCTGCCATCTCATCTTCCATACATGGCTGTCCACCTCACTGCCCACAACTCCACAGGCAGGCTGTGCATCGATTTCTACAACTGACTGTCTTCCATCTCAGAACGTTTTATCAGCCGTTACAGTAATGCAGCGCAATATCTGATGCAAAGTCATTTGGATTTCTCTCTCACTTTCTCTCTCTCTCTTCATCTAGCTATCTATATTGACTTTAGACTTAAGCATATGCAATCATTCAAAGGAAATAGTGGGGCATACATGAAAGCATCTGCCAGAGCATCTTGTTTGCACCTAGAATTTAAAATGAAGGATGCTTGCTTTTATTCTCCAGCATCTTGCTCCCCACAGCATGTTAACACTGATAGACAGTTCCATGTACTTGAGATTATATTTCATGTGTGCGTTCATCCGAGAGCTTCGGCGGTCATCGCTTGTCCTCTCACGTTGTAAACAAACTCTGCACAACAGTGTCGGCTAAATGGCACCGCAGCGACATGATAATAGCTCTTTAAGCAGCCAAACCCCTACAAATACCACACACTCACAGTAGCCATGATTTGCATAGTGTTGCTGCAACAGTTGAAATGGGCACATGGAATTGAGTTCTTTTGACTAAATTAAGCATTCATGATGCAAGCGCAAACATTTGCACAACGCTATATTACTGTTACATAACGTTACACCAACAAAGAGTTTCCCAGTTACATTGTGAAGAATATGTTCAGTATCATGGACAAGTTCTAAACCCATCAGTCAGAACGAATTAGAGTTATATTATTGGCCAAGACGTTCCAACTTCCTTTCAGGAGACCGATGGAAGGAAAAGTAACCATTGAGATTGAATTAGGGGTTTGCAGTCTGCATGCTGAGCGGGAAATGAGAAATGATACGACTTGGGAAAGCGAAGGGAAGTAGCAGTACGATGTCTCAAGATTGACAAATATTTTCATTACGCGTGACTGGTGTTTTGCAGTCTATGAAAAGCTTTCCAGTTATTGGAATAAATTCTATTTAAAGTAGCAACCACATTTGTGAAAATCTCAGACATTCCAATGCATTTTAAATGTGCATTTTCATTCAGATATGAGTTTTGATGCCTGCTGGTATAATGATGGAAAACTAATACATGTGTATATGTGATGTTCTGCATGGTATGCAGTCAATGTGTGATATTAGTCTGCTTTAGTGCATGCACAATAATACCTCTGTCTGGTGGCTACACCATTCAGGCAGCTTGGCTGGCTGCATCACCGCTTGGTATGGCAGCTGCTTGGCATCCGACCGTAAGGCACTACAGAGATTAGTGTGTATGGCTTAGTACATCACTGGGGCCAAGCTAACCTGCCATCCAGAACCTCTATACCAGGCGGTGTAGGAGGAAGGCCCTAAAAATTGTCAAAGACTCCTGCCACCCAAGTTATAGACTGTTCTCTCTGCTACCACAGGGCAGGCGGTACCGGAGCACCAAATTCTAAGACCAAAATGCTCCTGAACAGCGTCTACCCCCAAGCCATAAGATTGCTGAACAGTTAATCAAATGGCTACACTGACTATTTGCCAGGGGTGTAAAATACTTTAAAGTACTACTTAAGTCTTTTTTTGGGGTATCTGTAATTTACTTTACTGTTTATATTTGACAACTTTTACTTTACTACATACATTTTCCCTGACACCCGAAAATGCTCGTTACATTTTGAATGCTAAGCAGGACAGAAAATGGTCCAATTCACACACGTATCAAGAGAACCTCTCTGGTCATTCCTACTAAACACAAATGCTTTGTTTGTAAATTATGTCTGTTGGAGTGTGACCCTGGCTATCCGTAAATTTAAAAAAAGACAATTGTGTCGCCTGGTTTGCTTAATATAATGAATTTTACTTTTGATACTTAAGTATATTTTAGCAACTACATTTTACTTTTGATACTTAAGTGTATTTAAAACCAAATACATTTAGACTTTTACTCAAGTAGTTTTTTACTTTCACTTTTACTTCAGTCATTTTCTATTAAGGTATCTTTTACTTTTACTCAAAGTATGACAATTGGGTACTTTTTCCACCACTGCCATTTGCATTGACCCCCTTTTTATTTGTACTGACTCTGTTGCACTGGCTCTATGCCCACTCACTGGACTATACCCACACGCTCACACATACTACACTGACACTCCAACACGCTCACACACACCAAACACACACATACACTTACAGATAGACACACTTTCACACTCATCACATACGCTGCTGCTACTTTGTTTATCACCTATCCTGATTGCCTAGTCACCTTTACCCTTACCTACATGTACATACTGTATTACCTCAACTACCTCGTACCCCTGCACATTGACTCGGTACCGGTGCTCCATGTATATATTTTTCTTACTTTTTAACTCCCAACCCCCTATAATATACCTTCCCAATTCCCAAACCCCCACCCCTCTGCTAATCAATCAGCTCTGCCATGGAGAAAACAGTGACAATGACTGGAGCACAGCCTGAACAATGCAGGGCTCAGAGAGAGAGAGAGAGGGAGATTGTGTGCAAGAATGTGAGTGTCCTTGCTGGCTAGACTGGTACTATGAGCAGTGGTGCCATTTTGTAGGTGTAGCAGATCACACGACTGCATTGCTCTGCATCTTGGTTGATGGTGTATTAAATGTGTTTGTGAATCCACATAAATAATGAGTTTTGTTTTTAACTGTAGAGAATTGTATTAGTCAAAAGAAGCAGACACAGGGATGGTCTTTGTTTGAATTGTTGCTATGCTATCATGTCTATCTATCTATCAGCTTCCAAGGTCTTTATCAAATCAAACAGACATAACTGTGCCGACTTCACCAGGATTTCTCAGTGGAGTAGTAAAACACTGCAGTTCTTCCCATCAACCAGCTAGGCTAAACTTCCATTAAATCTAATTGACCAATAAAGGCTTAGATATTGCTTGGGCTAACATGTAGTTTCTGTGCCTCCCTTCTCTTCCATGTCTGCTACATCACAGATGTCTGTTGTCTGTCTCCCTGGGCTGATCCTCAGAAGATCACATCCTCACTTCCCTCTATCCTAGGAGATGCAAAAGCATTGGCTTGACAGGCCATGGTTGGCTGTTTTACCAGCATATAAACAACAAAGAGAGATGTGCCCACAATGTTAATCTAATCTATCTACCAGTGCTTTTATAGTAAAAGCAGACATTGAAACCGCAAAGCACTTCATTTCCCTTCCCATGCATGGATCAATATGTATTGCCTGTATGACACTCAAGCCGAGGTGCACACATCACCATGACACCTCGCCATGGCAACGGTGTCTCTTCTCCTGCAACAGACAAAGAGTGATCCAAAATTAAAACAAGGAAATATTGCCCAACCCACTTGTGAGAAAAAAGGAACTTGTTCATGTGGAAATGTAGACCATAAGAACCACCTCATTGGGCTAGACAGCGGTGTGTGTGTGTGCGTGAGAGAAAGAGAGAGCGTTTACTGTATGGGGAGGAGATCAGGTTGTGAAATTGAAGTCTGTTATTCGGTCAAAAGACTGGTAGTCATGAATACAATGTTGAGATGTATTCTAAGAGGCCCCTCTTCACTGTCTGAAGTGAACATATGCATATCAAAGACAAAAGTCCATAACAGCACAAATGTCTGAAAAAAACAAAACAATTCAAGATATTTGCAACTGAGGTGCCCCCTACACATGCCCATGACTTTACAGATGTGTCATGCATCCTTCAGTTGTTCAGTGCAGATCCCCCCGAAGTGCTGTCCCTGTTATTAATAGCCCCCAAAACCTTATGGAACTAATGTATCCTATTGAGAACTGTCACGATTCAGAGGATCTCCGGTAGCGCGTGGTTGCAGGTGCGATGCGCCGATAACTCCTAATTGTCTCCTCTTTCGGTATGGGAATCGTATGGGGCAGACCGAATCAGCTATTGTACATGCAAAGCTTGAGGTGTTTAATGCCTCCGCACCGAGAGGCAACAACTGCAGACAGTCTGCCGTTCGAGTGATGACGCCCAGTATTTGGGAATGGTGTCAACGACAGATAAACCAATCAAATGGAAAACGAAGCCTTTATGACAGCATCATATTGATACAAATAGAGTAGTCTAGTGAATCCACATTGAACAAACATGAAAATAACATTGATGACTTTCTCGTGCATAACAACTAACTGCGCTACATTAACAAATTATATTAAATCAGCCTAATAACTGCCTCAATAATAACAATAGACTGGTAATTGCACAATAGTAACGAGAATAGGCTATACATAGGCCTATTGTTTTTCCAATATTATCCAATAATGCATATTCATAATACAAATCATACGGATAAATTATGTTTTCCCTCTGCATTGTATTGTATTTCTGGACTTCTTTGCAGCCTCGCCCCTTCCTCTTTCATATAGCCTACTCACCATACCGAACCGTAGGCCCCCGAGCCCACGGGAGTCAGGTTCTGGTACCGCTCGGGAACCTCCCATACAGTCTTGTTCAGCTCCTGCCGATAGTAGCCTGGTCTGGCCGACATTTTTACCGTAAATAAAACGAGCTCTCAGTACTGGACTGATTGCTCTGTCTTCACAATCCGCGGTAACTGTCTCCGAATGAGTGCACAGAGGGGAGCTGCTGACTCTCTTTCTTTCTCTCTCTCTTTCTCTCTCTCGCTCAGTTCAATTCAAGGGCTTTATTTTAAAATTACATTAAAATTGCCAAAGCAAGTGAAGTAGACAATAAACAAAAGTATCTTTCTCTCTCTCGATATTTCTGTGAAGGGGGAAGTGTAAATAGAGAGATAGGGCTGGTAATAGATTCTGAGCACGATGTCTCAGACATGGGGGGTGCTGAGTGGAAGGGGGGATGAGATAGGGGAGTGATTCATCTCATTAATCTATTAGGATAGGCTACTGCAAATAATAGTTACCCATAGCCTATGTAAACCTTATCATTTTTTTTTTTTTTATGAAAATGGGATTATGTCTCCAATGCATGTTTTTGCAAAGCTCAATGGTTCAGTTGATTTGAGTTTATGGCACCTTGTTGCATCAATATGGCCATCAATGCAGCCGTGTCAATTTCACAGAAGTCACAGTTATAGCATGAAATGCATACATAAAAAATACCAATATTGTCATTATAACTATGTAGCTGTCTCCAACAATAAACTACAGTGATCACACAAAAAGCTAAATACTACATTTTAATTTGAATAATATTTTCTTTACTTTTATCTACTCTACTTTTAAACAATCAAATTAGTACAGTTAATAACAGTCATAGCCATCCATGGTTATGAGTAAACATACAGTATCATTAAGTAATATAATGTAATAGTAAAAATAGTAATAATAATTCTAATAGTAATAATAGTAATAGTGGTTTAATAATATAATGAATTGAAATGCAGGGCCTTTCCAGACCCTGAGTGTCTGCAGACTGTCCAGGCTGCCATGTAGAGCCCTCTAGTGGAGATCTGCTAAAACATCACATACAGGATAAGAGGACATTGATGTATCTTTAATGACTAGACCTTGCTATTTTGTTTTTGCTTATTCAAGACTATTAAACAACAGTATACTATTGGCTACAGTAAAGGCAGAAAATAGCAATTCAGATAGTAGCCAACTGTAGAGAGGGGGTTTCTGGGATGTAGGTTGAGCCTTATTCAATAGGGAGGTATAATCAAAGCATTGCATAAAGTAATACATTCCATAGAGCTGACATGAGAGTCAAGACAGTAAATCTCTATTCCGCAGTAAACCATGACAGTTCTATGTAACATTGGTCTATCTGCAACATTCTGAGTGTTCCACCCCTCTGAACAAGCCCCAAAATAGGAGCTTAAAAGTTGAGCAACGCACCTTGACAGATGAAGGGTAATTCCTGATGACAGGAAGCATCCAGCCATTTCAGTTCTCCGTTACCAACCCGGACCATCTTACCACAATGGTAATTGATGGGGTTGAGGGGGAAGCAGCTGTGCCACTCACTGTACTTCACCACCTTATCAACATCACTACTGGTCCACAGCCAGGGGGCGTTCCACTCAAAGATGGACCTCTCCAGACCAATCCACACTTCCCCACATTGCAGCTCCACGTTGGCCAGGAGCTGGGTCACGTCAGCATGCACAGTCTGGTTGGTGATTTGCACCAGGTTAGACTTGGAGCCACGACTTTTACAGAACTTCAGGGAATTGATCCAGCTCTTGGACTCGTTGAAGAAGTGCAGGTAATCTGCATGGACAAGACAAACACACATGAAACTGCACACGTTAATGCAAGTTAATAAACACAAAACCACAAATACACATACACTTTCGGTCTTATTTGCCATTAAAACGCTCACAATTGTCACTTGTGCACCATGTCTGACACTCACTAGGATGGAGTGGAGAAGTTGTACTACTGGGGGAGGATGTTGGCTGATTGTTTGGGGAGGTGAAACCTGATGAGGTCAGTTGTCCACTGGAAGTTGAGGTTGGTAGTGTGGTGGACTGTCTGTCAGTAGTGGTAGTTGGTGAGGTGGTGGACTGTCCATTAATAGTGATAGTTGGTGAGGTGGTGGACTGTCCTTTACTAGTGGTAATTGGTGAGGTGGTGGACTGTCCATAAGTAGTGGTAGGTGGTGAGGTGGTGGACTGTCCATTAGTAGTGGTAGTTGGTGAGGTGGTGGACTGTCCCTTAGTAGTGGTAGTTGGTGAGGTGGTGGACTCTCCCTCAGTAGTGGTAGTTGGTGAGGTGGTGGACTGTCCATAAGTAGTGGTAGGTGGTGAGGTGGTGGACTGTCCCTTAGTAGTGGTAGTTGGTGAGGTGGTGGACTCTCCCTCAGTAGTGGTAGTTGGTGAGGTGGTGGACTGTCCATTAGTAGTGGTAGTTGGTGAGGTGGTGGACTGTCCATTAGTAGTGGTAGGTGGTGAGGTGGTGGACTGTCCATTAGTAGTGGTAGTTGGTGAGGTGGTGGACTGTCCATTAGTAGTGGTAGTTGGTGAGGTGGTGGACTGTCCATTAGTAGTGGTAGTTGGTGAGGTGGTGGACTGTCCATTAGTAGTGGTAGTTGGTGAGGTGGTGGACTGTCCGCTAGTAGTTGTAGTTGGTGAGGTGGTGGACTGTCCCTTAGTAGTGGTAGTTGGTGAGGTGGTGGACTGTCCCTTAGTAGTGGTAGTTGGTGAGGTGGTGGACTGTCCATTAGTAGTGGTAGTTGGTGAGGTGGTGGACTGTCCCTTAGTAATGGTAGTTGGTGAGGTGGTGGACTGTCCCTTAGTAGTGGTAGTTGGTGAGGTGGTGGACTGTCCCTTAGTAGTGGTAGTTGGTGAGGTGGTGGACTGTCCCTTAGTAGTGGTAGGTGGTGAGGTGGTGGACTGTCCCTTACTAGTGGTAGTTGGTGAGGTGGTGGACTGTCCCTTAGTAGTGGTAGTTGGTGAGGTGGTGGACTGTCCCTTAGTAGTGGTAGTTGGTGAGGTGGTGGACTGTCCCTTAGTAGTGGTAGTTGGTGAGGTGGTGGACTGTCCCTTAGTAGTGGTAGTTGGTGAGGTGGTGGACTGTCCCTTAGTAGTGGTAGTTGGTGAGGTGGTAGGTGTTGTGGTAAAAATGTCTGTAGACGGAGGTCCAGTTGAAGTAGGGCTGGTGGTTTCAGGTGTAACAGGAGTGTTTAAATCCCCGGTGTTGTTAAGTGGATGTTCATCTGTTAGAATGAAGTAGAATACATTTCAGCACATTTGAAGTTTCCTGTTTTTATAATTGACACAAAAACAAAGTAGGCCTAATCTTTATAAAATATTTCATCACATTAAAACTAGGATTTTCTTTGTGTAGATTCCATACAACGTATTCATGGATGATGACCATTTAGTTTGATAACAATCTCACAAGGTTCAACTTACCTCCATAGCAAAGGAAAGCACTTTGACGAGAGCAATCTTTTGGTCTCCATTTTCTGTTCAGCTGTACACAGTTTCCATCTACCCTGGTGTTTTCCCATTGCTGAAATGGTTCTCCATTTGACCATTCCCATTTTGTGTTGCTGTTGTTGTGCTTAAGTCCAATCCAGGTGTCCCCTTCAGTCACCTCATCAAAGGATTCCTGTTCTTTCTGGTTAAGGATACTTGCCAGATCTCTGCCTTTGCTCTTGCAGTCTTTCAGAGCATCCTGCTGCGTCTTTGTCCCAGGCATCAGCTCATACACCTTCTCTGTTGTTGCATTACCACGATGAACTTCTAGGAGGGAAGAAGAAACTGACACATCAGATTTCATGAGACCATTAATGACTTCACACAATAAGAAATAATTTGGAAGTTACAGATGATAATCTAATTAGGTGTTTGAGGTCTGATTAGATGAAGAATAGAGGTTTTGAGTAGGTGTTGTCAATCAATCCCATTTGTTAAATGACAAGTTGGATTTTCCATTGATAAAAAGAGAGAGTGAGTGATTAATTCCTTACCTCGTTGACACATATACTGTCTTTGAGTTGCACAAGAGACTGGTTGCCAGTGAGATGAAATAGACAAGACACAGTCATGACCCCAGTTATGGCCGCCAAAACCCTTTTCCCAGTTAAAGAACATGAAGTCCTCTCCATCAGACCACTTCCACTTTTCAGTTGAACCAGACCTATGGAGCCCAATCCACACATCACCGATGAAATTACCCAAAGAAGATTGAATTGCCTTCCAATCCTCTTCTGTGTGTATGATGGACAGGTTTGTGTAGTGTTGTCTGCAGTACTCTTGTGCTTCAGTCCAGTTTTTCTCCTCAAGGACGAGGCTGTACTTTTTGGCTGAGTAGGTGACTGTTTTAAATAGAGAAAATGCTTATATGCTTATATGCTTATATGCTTGTTGTATTGAGTGGCAAACATTACCATCTTTAGTTACCACTTTCTATTGTAAAATACAGGCAACACATACTGTTTGATAGCAGAGTAATATATGGATGTAATTGAGGAAAGCAACAGAGCATGTGTCGGGGGCATGGAGAAATTAAAGAATATGCAAACTCATTCTAAAAATGTTTTATGAGGGTCAGGGCGTGACAATTAGGGCCTATTAACAAAATCTGCCTCTGTTCATTAGATATACTATATGAATCGAAATACGTGTGTACTCACTGATACCACTGCAGTTTTTCAGGGAGTAGCCTGAGGTTGCATGTTCAAGGTATTGTATTGTGACAGGCATATCATCAGTTGAGGTCATCAGAAAACAGTGTCTGTGGGATAAATATCACACAGAATCTGGTAGTAGTTATCAGAAATGAACAACATGAATGGTGTTGATCTAAAAATTCTATAGCTGCCTCGAACACATATTGAAGAAAAAAAAAGAAGCTTTTTGAGCATGTAGGCTACCTGTTATTTAGGTTATTTATTCCTGCTTCTTTCCCAACAAATGTGAAGTACTGGCAATTGTAATGTTCGGTGCATTTCTGCCTGCACTGACTTGCATTAGTTACGAATGGCGGCGATTGTTCCATATTATTTATCCCAAAATCCACTCCTTTCATTAGGTTCCTCTCACAACCTGTGTAACAGAGACATTTTACATTTGACACAGCTTGATTTTTTTGTTGTTGACACAACTCAAGTCAACTAGGCAACCAAAAATATGTGATCAGCACTACAGTAGTCTCTAGAAGGACAGAACGCAGAATAAACAATACTGGACTAGAGAGACAAGGTATCAAGTGGTACAGTGCCTTGCGAAAGTATTCGGCCCCCTTGAACTTTGCGACCTTTTGCCACATTTCAGGCTTCAAACATAAAGATATAAAACTGTATTTTTTTTGTGAAGAATCAACAACAAGTGGGACACAATCATAAAGTGGAACGACATTTATTGGATATTTCAAACTTTTTTAACAAATCAAAACTGAAAAATTGGGCGTGCAAAATTATTCAGCCCCCTTAAGTTAATACTTTGTAGCGCCACCTTTTGCTGCGATTACAGCTGTAAGTCGCTTGGGGTATGTCTCTATCAGTTTTGCACATCGAGAGACTGACATTTTTTCCCATTCCTCCTTGCAAAACAGCTCGAGCTCAGTGAGGTTGGATGGAGAGCATTTGTGAACAGCAGTTTTCAGTTCTCGATTGGATTCAGGTCTGGACTTTGACTTGGCCATTCTAACACCTGGATGTTTATTTTTGAACCATTCCATTGTAGATTTTGCTTTATGTTTTGGATCATTGTCTTGTTGGAAGACAAATCTCCGTCCCAGTCTTTTGCAGACTCCATCAGGTTCTTCCAGATTGGTCCTGTATTTGGCTCCATCCATCTTCCCATCAATTTTAACCATCTTACCTGTCCCTGCTGAAGAAAAGCAGGCCCAAACCATGATGCTGCCACCACCATGTTTGACAGTGGGGATGGTGTGTTGAGCTGTGTTGCTTTTACGCCAAACATAACGTTTTGCATTGTTGCCAAAAAGTTAAATTTTGGTTTCATCTGACCAGAGCACCTTCTTCCACATGTTTGGTGTGTCTCCCAGGTGGCTTGTGGCAAACTTTAAACTACACGTTTTATGGATATCTTTAAGAAATGGCTTTCTTCTTGCCACTCTTCCATTAAGGCCAGATTTGTGCAATATACGACTGATTGTTGTCCTATGGACAGAGTCTCCCACCTCAGCTGTAGATCTCTGCAGTTCATCCAGAGTGATCATGGGCCTCTTGGCTGCATCTCTGATCAGTCTTTTCCTTGTATGAGCTGAAAGTTTAGAGGGACGGCCAGGTCTTGGTAGATTTGCAGTGGTCTGATACTCCTTCCATTTCAATATTATTGCTTGCACAGTACTCCTTGGGATGTTTAAAGCTTGGGAAATCTTTTTGTATCCAAATCCGGCTTTAAACTTCTTCACAACAGTATCTCGGACCTGCCTGGTGTGTTCCTTGTTCTTCATGATGCTCTTTGCGCTTTTAACGGACCTCTGAGACTATCACAGTGCAGGATCATTTATACGGAGACTTGATTACACACAGGTGGATTGTATTTATCATCATTAGTCATTTAGGTCAACATTGGATCATTCAGAGATCCTCACAAGAACTTCTGGAGAGAGTTTGCTGCACTGAAAGTAAAGAGGCTGAATAATTTTGCACGCCCAATTTTTCAGTTTTTGATTTGTTAAAGAAGTTTGAAATATCCAATAAATGTCGTTCCACTTCATGATTGTGTCCCACTTGTTGTTGATTCTTCACAAAAAAATAAAGTTTTATATCTTTATGTTTGAAGCCTGAAATGTGGCAAAAGGTCGCAAAGTTCAAGGGGGCCGAATACTTTCGCAAGGCACTGTATATTCAGGTGTTCTACCTGGACAATGGATGCCAATGTCCAATCAACAATGCAGCATGTTGCAGTGTAGTTTACAGTATTTAATGTAAATAAACCTCAATTTTGCTCACAATTAGAATACATGCACCAAGCAATGACAATGAATCATGAACACTTGCCTTTTACTACCTTTAGATTGTAATATTCTGTATAGTCTCGGTACAATACACTTGAGATATCCACACAACAGCAGTAACTCCCCCTGTCCTTCAACTGAAGGTTGGAAATGGTGAGGTTTTCCCTGCTGAGGCTGTATTTTTTGGGGTCATTAGGTGAGATGGCAGCTTTCTTGATCACTCTGGGTTCAGAACATCCACATTCACCCCAGAAATTGTAATAACAGTTTCTGCCCCAGCATGTGTCATACCCGTGATTCTTCACAGAGTATCCGCAGAGAAGGGTCACAGAGCTTCCCGCCAGTACTGACACCTCAGCCATCAACACTGGTGAGGCCCTGACTGCTGTGGGGTCAAAGGTCACATCAGGAAAATGTTGTTACTTGGATATTAAGGCTCTGTTTTCATTTAGATTGTGTCACTGACACAGTTGTCCACATACAGTACAAGGAGACTGATTCTGTTTTTAGACACTGGAAGATACTGTAGCTTTTGGATTGAAATTATATTGCATTTATGTGTTGACCAAGACATTATACTGTGACATGAAGATAGAAAAAAAATGCCTTAGGTTTCATTGCCATACTCATGTGACTCATGTGTGTAAGTGGATGTTAACAGTAGTGACAAACTACTATTTTGTCAAAAGTCATAACAATGGAGGGGCTACTTGATAACACCTAGAGAGGAATATTCATCCCATCTGATCTCTTACCCAGCAGCAGGAGTAGAAGTATTTCCTGTATCATTGCCACTGTGAACAACATATCAAATTGTTTAAAACACAAGCCATCAGTGCTTCATTCAAGTTAAGATTTTTTTTATAGCATTATTTAGAAAGAAACATCATTTTTGTAAAAAAGCACAACAATTTGCCAATTCCCACATGTTTCAGAGATTTCATGTGAAGAAAATGTCTAAGAAAGTATTGTCTGTGTCTTGGAGATTCATTTCAAGTCTGAACTAATGTGCACAATTTCCTTCCGAGAGTAACTTCCCAGGTAAACAAAACAACGACAAGGAAGTTATGATTATTTGACTACCAAAGTAGCATTGCAGTTACTCTATGGAACAGCTATATGGCATACACTTTGATTAACAATGCAATTTGAAAATGTAACATAAATATGAAATCAACCTAGTTATTCTTTTGTAAATGATCTGATGGAGATCAACACAAATGTCTCAGAGTGTCCCAATCTATTGGTTTCCACATTGTCTATGATATGCTTAAGAAGTATCATATAAACAACCCACACATTTTCATCTAATATTAGATTTGACCTCTAAATACACAGCACCATCCTAATCATTTAAAAAAAGTTACAAAGGGTTGCTAATAATGTGTGAATAAGTACCTCAAAGAAAAGAAGAGTGCAAAATCATTTCATGTTTTCAAAATACCATCTTGAACAGTAAAAGTTACAAAGGTGCTAAACATACTGAATTATTACCTCTTCAATGAAAAGCACAGTGTTTCAACATATCGGGACATTTTTTTTAAATAATGCAACTTGAAATGATGGCACACCTACCCAGTTAGCTGTCTTCTTACCTCCCCAGATTATGGTGAGATGGATGGGGAGACAGGGGAAAGAGAGGAGTTTATAGAGGTGTATTTCTCTCCTCCCTCTCTGCTGACCAGGTGAACACACCCAGGTGATGCTAAAACGTCAGCTCCAACATCTCCCTCTACATTAAAAAAAACATTGAGCATTAGGCCGAATGTATTAGTGGACTTACTACAGTGCAGTTTAGAAATGCAGTACATCTAAGTTGCTTGATTGAATGTACATGTCTGTTTGCATATTAAGTTCACATTTGTAACAATAATTTGCAGTACATTTGATTTGGTACCCAGTTCATTGTATTTGCACTGGACATGGGCTTCACTAAAGAGACTGCTACAGTAAATGACCCACTGACGTCTGATTCATGAGAAATTAAATATATGTGATTAAAAAACTAAGAAAACCACAAAAGATATCTTTGTAACCTGTGTCTGTGCGTTCTCCCAGCTTCATGCAAAGCAGGTAGCCTTCTGAAAACACAATGCAAATAAAATGTAGAAGGGCTACTGTTATGTGTTACCTGCATTGCTATATGGCATTCTAATTCCCAGAAATGGTGCAATGGAATTCTGGGCAAATGCCAGATGTGCTGGTACATTTTTTTAGCCCAGTGGGCCTGTCTAACTTAGTTTTTTTTGCACAAAATAATAATTATATATGGCTTATAAAATTGGGGCCTCATTATATTTGAGAGAGCTAGGTTTAATGTGCGCAAGCAGGAGCAGGGTGAAAACAACAACAGTTTTATCACAGCTGTTCACAAGCCAGCGGAACATTGTCAGTTTGGCGATGTCAGGGAAATGCTGATCCGAGATTGGATTGAAGTGGGAATAAGAAATATCTCACTTTCTGAAAAGTTAGTTAGTTTCCCAGCCTACCTTGTCCAAAGCTGTAAACCAGATTAGGAAGAGTGATTCAGTAAAAAGACAGCAGACGATGCTGCGCCGCAGCAGCTCCTTGCAGAGCGAAGAAAGTGAGGAAACAAATGTGTTTTCATACCGAGCTAAAAAAAAACAGGGGAACACAGAACAGAGACAGACGTGTAGAAAACCACCATAGACAGCGCCAGTAGCTAGTTCAAGTGTTTGTCGCAAATGTGGGAAATCTCCTTTCCACAGCTGGAAAGATTGCCCAGCAAAGGATGCGGAATGCAGGACATGTCACAGGAGAGGACACTTTTCAGCTGTCTGTTGATCAAAGCAAATGCATGAGGTCTCAGAGGAAGAACAGCAGCTACGGCAGGACAGCATCTTTCAGGGAGCAGTAAGGGAAAACGATGCTGGCTGGCACTCAGACATTAATCTCAATGGGGAGGTTGTGTCATTTAAACTAGACACAGGGGCAGCAGTGACAGCAATACCAACTAGGCTGTGTAGCTATAGTAGAGATGGCCCTTTGCTCTCTACAAACAAAAGAATGTACGGGCCCAGTAATAAGATATTACCAGTGGTAGGGCAGTTGGTGAGTAAACTGGAGAGTAAAGACAAAAGTGCCATCCAGCCTGTCTTTGTCATAGACTCTCTGGTCAGACCGTTGCTGGGGCTACCAGCAATTGAAGCTTTGCAACTCCTAGAGAGAGTGGGCGAACTGGAGGACCCAGGGAGGTTTTTAAAAAGACATTCCCAAAAGTGTTTTCTGGCCTAGGAAGGCTAAAAAGTGACTAGAAAATCCACCTGAAAGAGGATGTGGTCCCCTATTCCCTTACCACCCCCCCGCCGTGTGCCTATCCCTTTATTGGCCAAAGTAAAGGAAGAATTCGGCAGGATGGAAGAAATTGGGTCTGTATCTAAAATAGAGAGTCCCACTGACTGGTGTGCAGGGATAGTGGTGGTCCCAAAAGCCAATGGGTACATTGGACATGACCAACTTGAGGCAATCTGCAGAGAGAGACACATCAGTGGAGTAGTTACTGGCTCAGTTGGATGGCTCAAAAGTCTTCACAAAGCTGGATGCCCGCTCGGTCTTCTGACAGATGCCCTGAACCTTTTACCCATTACTACCTGTCAGGGAAAGGAGATTGAGGTTGTAACCTCATAAATATCTTGGAATTTTAATTGATGACGGCCTCTTTTAAATTGCATATTCCACAACTTACAAAAAAATTGAAGCTGAAATTGAAGCTAAATGGGGCTGAATAATTTTGCACGCCCAATTTTTCAGTTTTTGATTTGTTAAAAAAGTTTGAAATATCCAATAAATGTCGTTCCACTTCATGATTGTGTCCCACTTGTTGTTGATTCTTCACAAAAAAATACAGTTTTATATCTTTATGTTTGAAGCCTGAAATGTGGCAAAAGGTCGCAAAGTTCAAGGGGGCCGAATACTTTCGCAAGGCACTGTATGTTCTATTGGAAAAATGACACTTATTTGCTAGTGGTCGATTACTACTCAAGATACATTGATATAGCAAAGACACCCATAACCACATCAGCTAGTGTTATCAATGGATTAAAGTCAATTTTTTCCAGGTAAGTGGTCGCTGAGGTCCTGGTTACAGATAACACTCCCCAGTTATCAGCAAGCTGCTTTTCTGCTTTTGCCGCAGTATATGACTTTACATGTGACCAGAAGCCCCTACACTGCACAGAGCAACGGTGAGGCAGAGAGAGCTGTAAAAACAGTCAAGGGACTGCTGAAAATGAACAAGGATCCATACAGATCTCTGTTAGCTTAGAGTTACACCACATCATCATGGGCCGTCGCCTGCCGAGTTCCTGATGGGCAGGAGGCTACGCTCCCCGTTGCCTGTCTTGCCAGCTCAGCTCAAACCCCGATGGCCTAACAGGAAGGCCTTCACTGAGAGGGACAAACGGCTGAGACAAACACAAACCCGGAGACTTTAATCGGAGACATCGTGCTACGGGGAAGCCAGAGATGACAGAAGGTCAAGGTGTGTGGATTACAAACTCAAAGACAACAATAGTAGTGCTGAGGAAAGTGGATGCTCCACGCTCCTATGTGGTGGAAACGGGCTCAGGCAGAGGAGACACGGAGGAACAAAACACACCAGAGCTCTTCCAGATCTACCAGCCACACATGCTGAGGAGGCCAAAGACAACGCACAAAAAGAGCAAGAAGGAGAAGGAATGCTCACAGAGTCACAAGCTTGTCCAAAAAGCATTCTCACAGAGCCACAAGCCCCGTGAGAATAATACTGGTTTCAGGATGTGAAGTAGCATTTTAAAGAGAATAATACTGGTTTGAGGATGTGAAGTAGCATTTTAAAGAGAACAATACTGGTTCAGGATGTGAAGTAGGATGTTAAAGAGAATAATACTGGTTTCCAAATTGCATTTCAGTTATGCTTCAGTGGTTCTGAATGTTGAATTCTTGTTCATTGTAGAGGGGAAGATGTAATACGTGTCACACCCTGACCTTAGTGTTCTTTGTTTTCCTTGTTATTTTGGTTAGGTCAGGGTGTGACATGGGTGATGTATGTGTTTTTGCCTTGTCTAGGAGTTTTGTATGTTTATGGGGCTGTTTCCTTTCGAGGTGTTTATGTAAGTCTATGGTTGCCTAGATTGGTTCTCAATTAGAGGCAGGTGCTATTCGTTGTCTCTGATTGGGAGCCATATTTAGGCAGCTGTGTTCTTTGGGTATTTTGTGGGTGATTGTTTCCGTGTCTGTGTTTGTTCGCCACACGGTAATGGTTTCGGTTTTCGTTCGTTTCACGTTTATTGTTTTTGTATTCATAGTGTTGTGTTTTTGTTATTAAAAACGATATGGACACTTACCACGCAGCATATTGGTCCGATCCTTGTTTCACCTCTTCAGAGGAAGAGGAGGAAATCTGCCGTGACAATAGGATGGCCCTTGTGGGAATCCATACCTATATATTACATGCGCAGACTAGGCTAGTAAACATGCTGAAGCTAGAAACTCGTTGTCGATTCATCAAGATGTTTCATGCATAACAGCAGTCATCTACATGAACAAGGGCAAAAACCTCCCCCTTGTGTCCCTGGTATCCATGAGCCTTTGTTTCTGATTGCAATAACTGCTACAGTCAGCAAACCATGACACCAGGGAAAACTCTAATGATATCCAAATGTTGCATGCTTATTTTCCTCATATTGAACTGTGTAGCTGCAAGACTGTGTTCTATGTTTACCAGTATGGAATTATATCATAATAGAAACCACATGCACACATTTTTATTTAATCCCTAGTGAGAATGGGGAGAGAGAGGTGGCATCTGAAAGTGGATTAGGCTACATGAAGCATTCCTGTCCAACATTTGACAGTGCTTGTTCAAGTGGGACCCTATTGGTGCTAAAATGCCATCCCTGCACCTGTCTTACAGATACAAACCCCAATAAGATGGCAGTCTTGTAGTCTATCTGGTCTAGTGGTAATGACACAGCCTCTGGAACACATGTCTATGGTGTTGATAAGGTTTGAATCTGGCCTAGTGATCTTTGATGCAACCTCTGTCTATCTTTCTCTACTGTCATCCTCTCTTTCTATCTTTTTATAGAAAATATAAATGTAAAACAAAAAAAGATTATAGTCTTACTTCCAGTGTAAATGAATGATCTCTCCAGAGAGCAGGCTCTATTGTCCAGTGAGGAGTGCTCAGTCTGTCCATGGCCCTCATGGGTCAGAGAGCAGCACTTACTACGTTATTACATTAGTTGACATTGTTTTTTAGAAATACAGTACATCTACGTTGTCTGATCGAATGTACATTTTGGTTAGTGTATCAAGTTCACATTTGTCTCAATAATTTGCAGTACATTTGGTAACCAGCAAATGTTACTGTATTTGCATTGGACATGTGCTTCACTAAAGAGTCTGGTACAGAACAATATCCACTGACCTCATATACGAGATATGAAGATATGTGGTTAAAAAAAAAAGAAATTCATAAATATAATTGTAACCCGTGTCAGTGCATTCTCGCAGCTTCATGCAAAGCAGGTCGCCTTCCTACAGCCCAATGAAAATAAAGTATTGTTTTCTATGTGGTACCTGCAGGGCTATGGCAGCCTAATCCCAGATGGTGTAAACAAAGTGCAATGTAATTCTGGATGTACAAGAGCCCATAGTTCCTGATCTGGACACATTGTAGTCCATGCTGATAGCTTATTTATTGGAGTTCAGTGCTAGAGAAGAAGTCGTTAGGATGTGGTTTTACTTCCTTGTCTCTGTTGATTTAGATAAAAGGATTTGCTAAATAACTAGGCCAACATGACTTGGTTTATCAAGTTGATTAATGTATAACAGCCATCAACTACATGAATAAGGGCAAGAACCCCACACCTCTCCCCTGCTATCCATGAGCCAGTGTTAGCTGTAATAGCTGACACAGTCAACAAACCATGACACCAGGGAAAATTATAATATCCAAATCTTGATTAGGTTCATGACATGCATATCTGTTAAACGGTCACACCCATAACAGCAGGTATACTAGTGGTTAAGAGTGTTGGGCCAGTAACTGAAAGGTTGCTGTTTTGAATCCCCAATCCAACTTGGTGAAAATCGGTCAATGTGCCCTTGAGCAAGGTACTTAACCCTAATTGCACACCAGGGTCACTGTCAATAATGGCTGATCGCCGGCTGTGACCCCACTCTCTGAGGGTGTCTCAAAATATGGGATATGCAAAAACAGCATATTTCCAATTCATGTATGAAATAGGACAATCGCACGCACCCACCTAATTATTATAATGATGTTTACAACAGTCTCCATCTTTACAGTTCTCTGAACCATACCACCATGATGTGGGCACATAGTTCTACATTGTTTCGATTTGTGCCTCCATCTCACCATTCATGCTAGAGGCTGAAAATTATGGTAATACGGTTGTCACTAATCAAACATTTTATTTAAGAATGTCGACAGTAACATCCATAAGTGAGTGTGAATGAAATAAACTGATGAAGTGGCTTGCAAGACCAGGTTAGAGTAGAGTTGTAGTGTACAAAGACCAAGACTAAAAAAATAAGATATTTTAATTAGAATACAGTTGTAGACAGAAGTCAAATATCAACATACAACTGTTGTCTCTCCTGAGTTCTGCCCCGGACAATAGAAAGACAACATCTTATCTACCCGAGATCACGCCTTATCCTATGTCAAACCCTGCATGTGCAGCTTAAAGAACAAGTTATTCTTAACACAGGTTTCTGAGAACCTGTCTCAGCGGTATGCAAATCTGCCCTTGCTTCAGAGAAAAACAGAAGCTGTCTCTCGCTATCACCCTCAGTCCCTTTTCTCACCTTTCTCAGACACCGGGCAGAGAGCTAGACACAGAGAGAGGCCTCAATATTCAGCGATACAGTGAGCATAAGTACAATGGCACATAAGCAAATGAATAACATAATCAATGGTGGGGGCCTTTAGAAGACACCCAAAATCAACTTTAACCCTACAAGTCCATGAAAAGTGTGCAACATATTTCTCATTATGAAGAATTTTACACTCTGCAAATCCCTCACTAAAACGTGTTACTATACATGTTTAAACTTCAAAAATCACAAATGTCCCTTTTATTCCTCCTCTCTTCACTAATCAAATTGCCCTGTACAACACACTTTATTACATTCATACACCAACAAATCATAGATTATCATTCAATGTTTAAAAAAAACCTTGGAACAAAAACTTGTATTTGAAAATCATTGTCTGTGAACTAAAATAATGTTATTTATATGTTATGAGGTACTAGGGTGACTTACAGTAAGCTTGACTATTTTAGTATTCCTAGAACTTCCATCCATGTCCTGTTGCACTTTCATGGCTTGTCCTCTGCATACACTGACCTACTGTAAGAAAACACACTACTTCATTTCCATACTGTCAATGGGATGCAAAACCTAACACTGTACAAGGGAATCTAAAGAACAGACTAAACATTAGGAGGGTAATTTTCATGACTGACACAAAAAGTGCTTAGAGGGCTAGGAGGTTGAACTGTTTTGCATTAAACGTCTCCATTCAGCAGTTCTCTCCAGCGTAGGGTTTGGATTATGTTCCCATTCTTCATAAACTCCTTTCTGATCAGTGAGATGTGATCAAACCAGATAAAGCCAGCAGCCATCCTATTTTAATCAAGCATCAGAGTTAAGTTATATTTCATAGGAATATAAACTTGAGATCATATGAGAAGAGTGAAATGAGTGAGGATGACGTTGATTTCTGATGTTGGAGATGTCGGACTACTGTACCTGCTCCAACATCTGTTCCTTTACCACTGGGTCATTGAGGTCAGCTCCTGTTAGATTTCAGAGACATCCTTTCAATGGTCTGCTTGATTCTCTTTTCTAGAAGGACATAGGAATGATAAGATCAGACAGCCACTCAAATGAGATTCAGCTTATTTACAATAAGTTACTTTTCTTCCACTGTCCTTTAAAGGCTGTAAATTACTTTAGAACTGTGTAGCTGCAAGACTCTGTGTTCTATGTTTACCAGTATGGAACTATTATCTCATAATAGAAACCACATGACCACATATATCTGAAAGGTGGGGAGAGAAATGTGACTGGAGTAGGCTACATGTAGCATCTGTGTCTGACATGTGGCAGTGTTTGCTGTAGTGGGACCCTGTTGGGGGTAAAATGCTGTTCCTGTATTACATCCCCCAATAACCCCAATAAGATGGCAGCTCCCTCTGCTGTTTCCTGAAGTCCACGATAATCTCCTTTGTTTTGTTGACGATGAGTGGGAGGTTATTTTCCTGACACCACTCCAATGGCCCTCATCTCCACCCTGTAGGCCGTCTTGTCTTTGTTGGTAATCAGGCCTACCACTGTAGTGTCGTCTGCAAACTTGATGATTGAGTTGGAAGCGTGCATGGCCACGCACTCATGGGTGGACAGGGAGTACAGGAGAGGGCTGCATCTCATTTGAGTGGCTGTCTGATCTTATCCTTCCCATGTCCTCCTAGAAAAGAGAATTAAGGCCCCAGTGTTGAGGATCAGCGGGGTGGAGATGTTTCCTGCCTTGACCACCTGGTGGGCGGCCAGTCAGAAAGTCCAGGACTCAGTTGCAAAGGGCTGGGTCGAGACCCAGGGTCTCGAGCTTATTGACGAGTTTGGAGGTTAATATGGTGTTCAATGCTGAACTGTAGTCAATGAACAGCATTTTTACATAGCTATTCCTCTTGTCCAGTGCAAAAGAAATGGTCTCTTCAGAGAGCAGTCTATCTTGTCCAGGGAGGCGTGTTCAGTCTGTCCATGGCCCTGACGGGTCAGGGAGCAGCAGTTACTAGCACCCAGTTGAGGCTCAGACACACAGTATGGGAATAAGTCCCCATTGGACCACTGCCGCATTCTGGTAGAAGTCTTCCAGTAGAGTCCAATCCACATTTCAAACTGCTGTGTCTTTGTTATGCTTTGGAATGCCGTGTAATCCTCTTGGGTGAGGATGCTCGCTAAGTCATCTCCATTGGCTCAGCAAGCTCCCAGTGCCCCCTCCCACGTCAATGAACCTCGACCCATGTAACATTTAAGCGCCGAGTTTGATTGTGTGCCTATGGACAGAAGATACACAATTGTCTTAAAAATGTCCTGAAAGACACGGACATTGATGTTAAATACATGTATCTAGACGGTTGTCAAAGGATACTGTAACTGATAAGGATTACATTATTTGAAATGTACTGTACCAAGGTGTTAAGAATTACTAATCCTCTTCAAGTAAAGTGCTTTCATTACTTCGGAGTAGTAGTTTACAAAAATCAGACAAGTGAGAGAATGGATGCAAAATCAACTTAATTTTCTGGCACACAATGTGCCATGAACTTGTGCAATCTCTCAAAACCCATACTTTTGCACTTTGTCCCTGAACAACACACTTTGCATTTGGTGTATTCAAATAGCCCAGTATTGGCAGTGGGCCCAGACAGCGTCAGTGAGGCTCTGTGCTGACACTGTTCTCAGAGCTGCTATCTGGTCCCCAGCATTGAAGATGGTGGCTCCTCCCCTCACTACCCAGAGTAAACACTGGTATCTCAACTGATGGGCTTGTGTGGACAGACAAAGCACAGGGGTGATTCCTCATGAATCTAGAACCCAAAAAGTTCAGAACTCATTTGGATGTTCACTAAATATAATCCATAGAATGGTCATTTGGAGGAAGGCTTGTTGAAATACACTGAATATACAAAACATTAGTTACCAGTCTGTCATGGAAAAGGTCAGGTGAAAGATATGATCCCTTATTGATGTCACCTGTTAAATACACTTAAATCAGTGTAGATGAAGGGGAGGAGACAGGTAAAATAAGGATTTTTAAGCCTTGAGACAATTGAGACATGAATTGCGTATGTGGGCCGTTTAGAGGGTGAATGGTCAAGACAAAATATTTAAAGTGCCTTTGAACAGGGTATGGTAGTTGCCAGGTACATCTGTTTGTTTGTGTCAAGAGCTACATCCCTGCACGGTTTCTCAAGCTCAACAGTTTCCTGTGTGTTTCAAGAATGATCCACCACCAAAAGGACATCCAGACCATTTGACACAATTGTGTCTCATGGATAGTCAGTCCTTGAATCCATAAAGTGATTTCTCTAGCCCCATCCATCAACTATTTACCAAAACAAGTGGTGACCACCCAAACAGGCAACCCAAAAACTAAAAAGCTAATTTACAACGTGAATGCTGAAAACATGTTTAACAATTGTAAGTAATATTTGTACAGTTTTATATTTGTCCATACCTTCACTGCAGCCCTTCCTAGTGTAACCAGATATGATTCCTGGATTGTTTGTCATAGTTGGTTGACCAAAGGAATACTTTTGATAGCAATGGAATCTGTTTTGAAAGTAAAAGACAATACTGATGCACTTCCTATGTCATTTCTATTTTACATTAAAAAAAAATTGTAATCAATAATTGTAAACAAATACTGTTTATCATTTTGATCTCATGCATAGTCGGTGCACGAGAGAGGTGACATTTCTCTAGCCTTCAACTATTTATCCTTCAACTATTTACAGAAAGAAGTGGTGCGACCACCACCCAAACAGGCAACCCAAATACTCAAATAGATTATACTCTTTAACCACGTAGCTGAAGTAGGAACACCCAGGGTTCTGAGTGCAGGCAAGCTGGCAATGGTGGTCCCGTTCATATGCCATCAGAATGTCGTTCCCACCAGAGTCTTTGTCAACCAGGAATCCCTGTGAGCAGTGAGCTGTTGAATAGGGGCACATGTGGTTAATTTGGATAACATAAACAAACTACCACAAGTGACAAATGGCTTTGGCCATGCTCAATATTACAATATTAGATTGATTTACACTAAACCATGAAGGATACGTCACAAATGGCCACCGGACTACTACATTGACACCCCCCCTCCTCCTCCATTTGTTTTGTATACTGCATAAATCAAATCTATTTATATAGCCCTTCGTACATCAGCTGATATCTCAAAGTGCTGTATAGAAACCCAGCCTAAAACCCCAAAAAGCAAGCAATGCATGAGTTGAAGCACAGTGGCTAGGAAAAACTCCCTAGAAAGGCCAAAAACCTAGGAAGAAACCGAGAGGAACCAGGCTATGAGGGGTGGCCAGTCCTTCTGGCTGTGCCAGGTGGAGATTTGAACATCTTGGCCATGTTCTGTTATAATGTTCATAAATGACCAGCATGGTCAAATAATAGGTCTGGGACAGATACAACATCCGGTGAACAGGTCAGGATTCCACAGCCGCAGGCAGAAGAGTTGAAACTGGAGCAGTAGCACGGCCAGGTGGACTGGGGACAGCAAGGAGTCATCATGCCAGGTAGTCCTGAGAGAGCGAGAGATCTTCAACCACCAACTTACCATCCTGAGACAAGTCCGAGTATAGCCCACAAAGATCTCCGCCACGGCACAGCCCAAGGGGGGGGGGGGGGGGGGGGGGGGGGGGGAGACCAACCCAGTCAGGAAGATCACATCAATGACTCAACCCACTCAAGTGACGCACCCCTCCTAGGGACGGCATGAAAGAGCACCAGTAAGCCAGTGACTCAGCCCCTGTAATAGGGTTAGAGGCAGAGAATCCCAGTGGAAAGAGGGGAACCGGCCAGGCAGAGACAGCAAGGGCGGTTCGTTGCTCCAGAGCCTTTCCGTTCACCTTCACACTCCTGGGCCAGACACTCAATCATATGACCCACTGAAGAGATGAGTCTTCAGTAAAGACTTAAAGGTTGAGACCAAGTCTGCATCTCTCACATGGGTAGGCAGACCATTCCATAAAAATTGAGCTCTATAGGAGAAATCCCTGCCTCCGGCTGTTTGCTTAGAAATTCTAGGGACAATTAGGAGGCGTGCATCTTGTGACCGTAGCGTACGTGTAGGTATGTACGGCAGGACCAAATCAGAAAGAGAGGTAGGAGCAAGCCCATGTAATGCTTTGTAGGTTAGCAGTAAAACCTTGAAATCAGCCCTTGCCTTGACAGGAAGCCAGTGTAGGGAGGCTAGCACTGGAATAATATGATCACATTTTTTGGTTCTAGTCAGGATTCTAGCAGCCGTATTTAGCACTAACTGAAGTTTATTTAGTGCTTTATCCGGGTAGCCGGGAAGTAGAGCATTGCAGTAGTCTAATCTAGAAGTAACAAAAGCATGGATTAATTTTTCTGCATCATTTTTGGACAGAAATTTCCGATTTTTGTAATGTGACGTAGATGGAAAAAAGCTGTCGTTGAAACAGTCTTGATATGTTCGTCAAAAGAGATCAGGGTCCAGAGTAACGCAGAGGTCCTTCAGTTTTATTTGAGACGACTGTACAACCATTAAGATTAATTGTCAGATTCAACAGAAGATCTTTGTTTCTTGGGACCTAGAACAAGCATCTCTGTTTTGGCCGAGTTTAAAAGTAGAAAGTTTGCAGCCATCCACTTCCTTATGTCTGAAACACAGGTTCTAGCGAGTGCAATTTTGGGGCTTCACCATGTTTCATTGAAATGTTCAGCTGTGTCTCATCCGCATAGCAGTGAAAGTTAACATTATGTTTTTGAATGACATCCCCAAGAGGTAAAATATATAGTGAAAACAATAGTGGTCCTAAAACGGAACCTTGAGGAACACAAATTTACAGTTGATTTGTCAGAAGACAAGACATTCACAGAGACAAACTGATATCTTTCCGACAGATAAAATCTAAACCAGGCCAGAACTTGTCCGTGTAGACCAATTTGGGTTTCCAATCTCTCCAAAAGAATGTGGTGATCGATCAAAAGCAGCACTAAGGTCTAGGAGCACGAGGACAGATGCAGAGCCTCGGTCTGATGCCATTAAAAGGTAATTTACCACCTTCACAAGTGCAGTCTCAGTGCTATGATGGGGTCTAAAACCAGACTGAAGCATTTTGTATACATTGTTTGTCTTCAGGAGTTGCTGCGCAACAGCTTTTTCTAAAAATTGAGAGGAATGGAAGACTCGATATAGGCCGATAGTTTTTTATATTTTATGGGTCAAGGTTTGGCTTTTTCAAGAGGCTTTATTACTGCCACTTTTAGTGAGCTTGGTACACAGCCGGTGGATAGAGAGCTATTCATGTTGAACATAGGAGGGCCAAGAATAGAAAGCAGCGCTTTCAGTAGTTTAATTGGAATAGGGTCCAGTATGCAGCTTGAAGGTTTAGAGGCCATGTTTATTTTCATCATTGTGTCAAGTGACATAGTACTAAACAACTTTTGTCTCTTGATCCTAGGTCCTGGCAGAGTTGTGCAGACTCAGGACTGAGCTTTGAAGGAATACGCAGATTTAAAGAGTCCATAATTTGCTTTCTAATAATCATGATCTTTTCCTCAGAAGTTCTTGAATTTATTACTGCTGAAGTGAAAGCCATCTTCACTTGGGGAATGCTGCTTTTTAGTTAGCTTTGCGACAATATCAAAAATATATTTTGGATTGTTCTTATTGTTCCTCAATTAAGTTGGAAAAATAGGACGATCGAGCAGCAGTCAGGGCTCTTCGGTACTGTCTTTCCAAGCTAGTCGGAAGACTTCCAGTTTGGTGTGGCGCCATTTCCGTTCCAATTTTCTGGAAGCTTACTTCAGAGCTCGGGTATTTTCTGTATAGCAGTCACTTCACCCCTACCTACATGTACAAATGACCTCAAACCTGTGCCCCCGCACACTGACTCAGTAACGGTACCCCCTGTATGTAGCCTCGTTATTGTCATGTTATTTTGATTATTTGGTAAATATTTTCTTAACTCTTATTGAACTGCACTTTTGGTTAAGGGCTTGTAAGTAAGGTCTACACTTGCTGTATTCCTCATAGGTGACAAATAAAGTTTGATTTGATATAGCATATACACTCACATGGTTCAACTGTTCTTGTTTCACTGAAGGACTCATCCAAGGACTGCTGGCTGAAGAAGTCAGGGGCTGCACCTGGGCAAAGAAAAGTCTAAACATTCCCATACTGTACATTTCACAAGAAAGACCCCAAAAAGAAATTTTTGTATCTGTTACACATGTATAACTTGTACATACATTGCCTTCAGAAAGTGTCTCTGGCAGCGCCGGACAGGCGGGCGACTCTGGCAGCACCGGACAGGCGGGCGACTCTGGAGGGAGGAGACGGAGAGACAGCCTGGTCCTTGTAGGCACAGGATAGACCGGGCCGTGGAGGCGTACTGGAGGTCTCGAACTAAGGGCTTGCACAACCCGTCCTGGCTGGATGGTGATTTTAGCCAAGCATGTGCAGGGTGCAGGCACAGGACGCACTGGGCTGTGCAGACACACGGGAGACAGTGCGCAGCGCCGATGCAGGATATCCTGGCCCGAGGGGATGCACTAGAGGTCTGGAGAGCAGGGCTGGCACAATCCATCCTGGCTGGATCCTCTCCCTAGCCCGGCAGATGCGGGGAGCTGGGATGTAGCGCACTGGGATAAGAATGCGTACTGGAGACACCGTGTGCTCCACCGCATAACACGGTGCCTGACCAGTACGTTGCCCACCATGGGAGGCATGTCTTGGAGAGCTGCACAGTCTTCACCAAACGCACCACAGGACGAGTATGGAGAGCTGACTCAGGTGACATCAATTCCCGGACACGCTCCGTCGGGCGGATGCTGTGCCTCATGTACCAACACAGCAACTACCTCATTACACTCTCCTCCAATCTCCCCATTAACTCCTTCACTGTCTCTGCTTTGCTCCCGTCGCTCACCTCCAATTCCACCCAGACTGGCTCTGGTTCCATCCTCGGCTCCTTACGCTAAGCACGGGGAGTTGGCTCAGGTCTAAATCCTGACTCTTCCACACTCCCCATGTGCCTCCCCCAATATTTTTTTTGGGGCTGCCTCTCAGGCTTCCTTGCCAGCTGTGCCAACTCCTCATAGTGTTGCCGCTCAGCCTTAGCTGCCTCCAGGTTCTCCTGTGGACGGCTCCCCAGCCTGTGCCCAGGGTCCCTTTCCTTCCAGTATCTCCTCCCATGTCCATTTCTCCAGATAGCGCTGCTCCTCCTTACCATGCTGTTTGGTCCTTTGGTGGTGGGTAGTTCTGTAACGGCCGTTGGTGGAAGAAGGTGAGGACCAAGGTGCAGCGTGGTACGTGTTCATGTTATTTATTAAACTGAACACTAAATACAACAAGTAACAAAAGAACAACCGAAACAGCGCCGTCAGGTGCAAAACACACTAAACAGAAAATAACTACCCACACCAGTGGAAAAAGGCTACGTAAGTATGGTTCTCAGAGACAATGATAGACAGCTGCCTCTGAGAACCACACTGGCCGAACACAGAAATTCAACACAGAATGCCCACCCTAGTCACACCCTGGCCTAACCAAAATAGAGAATAAAAGCCTCTCTATGGCCAGGGCGTGACAGAGAGGAAGTAAACTGCTCAGGGATTTCACCATTAAGCCAATGGTGACTTTAAAGCAGTTACAGAGTTCAATGGCTGTGATCGGAGAAAACTGAGGATGGATCAACAACATTGTAGTTACTCCACAATACCAACCTAATTGGGAAGTGAAAGAAGAACGCCTGCACGGAATAAAACATATTCCAAAACATGCATCCAGTTTGCAACAAGGTGTTAACGTAATACTGCAAGAAATGTGGCAAGCAATTAACTTTTGGTCCTGAATACAAATTATGTTTGGGGCAAATCCAATACAACACATTCCTGAGAAGCACTATGCATATTTTCAAGCATAGTGGTCGTTTCCTCATGTTATGAGTGTACTTGTAATCATTAAAGACTAAGGAGTTTTTACAAATAAATAAATGGAATAGAGCTAAGCATGGGCAAAATCTTAGAGGAAAACCTGGTTCAGTTTGCTTGGTTTTTCTAACAATGATCAACAAGAAATGTGACAGAGGTTGAAGAATTTTGAAAATAATAATGGGCAAGTGTTGCACAGTCCAGGTGTGGAAAGCTCTTAGACTTACCCAGAAAGACTCAGTTGTAATCGCTGCCAAAGGTGCTTCTCCAAAGTATTGACTCAAGGGTGTGAATTCCTATGTAAATGAAATATTTCTGGATTTCATTTAATTTTTTTCTCTACAATTTCTAAAGACCTTGAAATTCAAAATATTTTATGAAGATGTATAAGTAATAAGATTATATTAGGAATTTGTGATTGAGAAAAGAGATACTGAATGCAAACTGTTTTGGAAAAGTAGTGTCTTGTGACAGCCTTAACATTGAGCAGCTGATTTAGTTCTGGGTGCCGAAATTAATGTAAAAGCTACAGTATGTAAAATAGCCAGTGTTTTAAATATATATATATATATATGCGCGTTGTCGTCTGTCTTTTCCTTTTTTCTCTTTAGTTAATTATCTTGGTTGTTAGCGCATTGGGGGGGGTTCTTGGGGTGGGGAATGGAATTAATTGCATTTTTTATTTCTTATTTTTCTTCCGGCGGGGGGGGGGGGGGGGGGACGGGGGGGGGACGGACTGTGGGAGGGGTTTCGAATGATTGAGGGACATCTATTGGGGAACTGTGGGGGGGGGGGGGATCTTGGAGGGTTCGGGTTTACTTGTTGGCCTGGTGGTAGAGCGGTCATCATGCCCTTGAGCAGGGCATTGACCCTGGATGCTTCTGTGTGTCGCAATGAATGGGAATTTGTTGGATGACTGGTATGATGTAGTTGTTGAGCGGCTTCACTGCAAGTATTTTGTATGTTTCGAATATTCAATAAATACATTTTTAAAAATATATTTCATAAAATAGCCGGTGGATTTAACTAGGCAAATAGAGGATGTTATTCTGGCTCATTTGACAGGGAAAGAGTGACTGAAGTGGATGAATTAAACCTCTCTCCTCCCACTTCTCTTCTCCCAAAAATATGAAAAGTTTGTGTTTTGATGCTTATAAATATGAATGTTATTATATAAAATAGTGGTTTGGATGATTCTGTGATTTCAGGACTAACGTGACCATTGCTTGTCACCTGTTACGAATCCCTTTTGGCCCGACAGTCTAGGGGGGGGAATGGTAATGAGACCCGTAACATTACTCATGCAAATTATAATTGTGACTAAGTGAGAACGAAATAACTACGACAACTGAAATCTACCGTCAAACTCAGGGTTAATTAATAAACACACGGTAATGGAGGGAGCAGGAAAAGGGGCTGAGCTGGACCCAAGGAAAGAAACAATAAGTATTCAAAAAAACCCTAAGCTAGACTAGCCTAGCCTACGTTAACAGCTAACTAACCAAAAATACAGTGGGTGGTCCGCCCAGTTCTAACTAGTGTAGTTAACAAAAGTCTACCTACGGGTAGTGTATGCCCATGGGCGACTTGTCTTGGTTCCACCTTTTCCCACCAGCAATCAAACAAACACCATAACCAAAAACAATACTCACAGGTGATGACAAAGTGCTATGGAGGTGCTCAAACAAAAGAGAGGTCAATACACAAAGCGAGTGGGAAAAACAGATCTACAAACATGGCATTTACAAAGAGATTGAGCTCTAGAGCAAACAACTGATGGGGTTTTTAAACCAAGGGAAAGGAACTGTGATAGGGTAGGAAACAGGAGGAGGTGTGTCTTCTGATTGATGATTGGATTGGTGACTGATTGGGGAGTGATGATTTTCACCTGTGAGGGGAGAAGGAGAGAAAAGAACACAGGATACACACACACACAGGATACCTGTATCCGTAACATCACCTTTAACAGGAAAACTATTTTTTTTGCTCAAATTCTTCCTCAGCATCCTCTGGAACAAATATTATATAATTATATAATCTGTTAATGTCAGTGATACATCATCTTGTGTGTCATTGTAGTGGGTTTAGCTGCAGACCGTGTGAACCAAAAGTTATTTAGGATTAAGGACTGATCCCTGATTTATGAGTTCAACTCCACCCAACCTGGCTAAGGATCAGAAATGACTGCTCTGTTGAATATTTAAGTAAAACAATATATTTTGCAGGCAGATTTCCTTTTTTTTACTTGACCTATATAGATTAGAAACAAACTGTACTGAAGTGATTAGTGATGATTTCTGGTATGTTGTTGCAGTATTATATGTCAATACATATCCACTTTACATATGCTGCAACAAAACACATTTTCTGACTTGTTTTTTTTTCTTGATTAATATCCCATTGTGAGAGCTACTGTGATCCAAACTAGACATATTTACTAGATAACAAATAATGCTTTTTGACACCAAAATATCAGTCATGATGTGAGATGTTATACAGTGAGAAAGGGCTTGAAATATCCCATTAGTAAAATTAAATTAAAACATACTGTACCTCTATGGCTCCTCCTCTCTCTGCAAGGCTTGTTTGGTTTTGATGAGCAGACAGGTGGAGAAGTACTGTAGCTGGAGTGTTTATGAAGAGGATCTGCTCTCCTCCTCCTTTAAACACACCCTTGTGTCAGTCAACATCATCAAGCCTGTTGTCTTGCTGAAAGATCCTTCTAGAAAGAGTGGACCCACCAAGACTGTGTTAATGTCCCTATATTGTAAATCAAACAACCTGAAAGGGAGACACCACTTATCCACATTGAGTAAATTATATGAAATAAATGTGTTGTAGTTGTAAGTTATAATAATTTGATATATTGTTAGTCTAAAATTCTTAAGCATCTAAGCTGTTGTAGAGGGGGGAGTTCTAAACTGGGATGCTCTGGTTCGATGTGTACGACAACGTGTTCCAATTCCCGCCAATATCCAGCAACTACGCACAGCCATTAAAGAGGAGTAGGGACGACATTCTTCAGGCAACACAGGCACTGCATGAGGCAAATGGTGGTCACACCAGATACTGACTGGTTTTATGATCCATATGCCTTGCCCTTTTTTTTAAGGTATCTGTGAACAACAGATGAATATCTGTATTCCCAGTCATGTGATTTCTTTATATGGATTTCTTTATATGGACTGTAACTCAGTAAAATCTTTGAAATTGTTGCATGTTGCGCTTTTTCAGTTTAGCAGATTGCAGCCCAAATGGTTTGGAATGTACAGACAAAAGTTGGCACATCAGTATTGCCAACTTCAGACGGGTCCTGTGGGGCTTGTGTGGGTTGTAGAGCAAAACAACATTGTGTTTGTGAGAATGTCTCCTTTCTATGAAGTATTTAGTAAATGTTGATCTTAGGACCTTTTGATCCTATAGGATCTTAACAATTATTTTATAATATATTATACCCCTAGAGCACAGGTGCGTCAAGTTAAGCTACATAATAAAAAAATCCCATTCAAATATGTCAGTTTCAGCTAGAGATATCTGTTTATTTACATGTTCTGCATCTTAATCCACCTCATCCGCCTATGTCACACTTCCGTATCTGCGGTCATATTAGTTGTAGGCCTAACCGTTCAGATGCTACAGATATTTTTCATGAGAAGACCGATTTTCAGGATGTCTCCTGGACTGACAAACAGGGGTGTAGCTCTGCCACTTTCCACCACAGATATGGAAGTGTGACATAGGCGTGTGTGACACATAAATAAACAGACATCTCTAAATTAAACTGACATATTTTGATGGTGATTTTTTGATTATGTTGCTTAACTTCATGCACCAGGGCTCTAGGTGGTATAATATCTTATAAAATAATTGTTAAGATCATGTAGGATCAACATAACCTAAGATCAACATTTCCCAAATACTGTACACATAAACATAACAATTTATGCTTGGAATAATCAAATTACAATTAGCTATTCTTTGGATGGAATATGACCAAGACTAGAGTTCAAATCACCAAGGTGTTATACACTGAGTGTACAAAACAATAGGAACACCTGCTATTTCCATGACATACTGTAGACTGACGCGGTGAATCCAGGTGAATTCTATGTGCCCTTATTGATCTCACTTGTTAAATCCACTTCCGTGTAAATAAAGGGGAGAAGACTGGTTACAGAAGGATTTTTAAGCCTTGAGACAATTGAGACATGGATTGTATGTGTGTGCATTCAGTGTGTAAATATGCAGCGCAAAACATTTAAGGGTCTTTGAACAGTAGGTGCAAGGCGTGCCGTTTTGTGTCATTAATTGTCACGCTGCTGGGTTTTTCGTGCTCAACAGTTTCCTGTGTGTATCAAGAATGGTCCACCACCCAGAGGACATCCAGCCAACTTGGCACAACTGTGGGAAGCATTGGAGTCAACATGGGCCAGCATCCCCTGCTTTCAACACCTTGTAGAGTTGAGGCTGTTCTGAGGGGAAAAGGGGGGGTTGGAAATCAATATTAGAAAGTTGTTTCTAAATGTTTTGTACACTCAATGTAGACAACAACAATATGTCCTGCTCCTCGTTTGATTGGTAAATCAAGGCTTTGGCTCAGGGAAATGATAGGTAAATCTCAATTGACAATTTTCATGCCAGTTCTACCCCTGTAATGGAATTAACCCTAAACCTATCTTCCTGGGAGAGGTACACTGTTTGTGGGCCCTCTTTGCTAATTTTCCTTTGGTGACTCTATTGAATAACTTAGCAAGCATTCATAGCCATTTTAATTTGCCTTTTAATACCATGGACACTCATATTGAACAATATGATAACCACATATTGCATTACAATCATAACTCAAACCTCAGTGTTTAGAGAAGCTAGGTGAGGTGAAGCATGCATCAGAGTAGATATCTTCGGTCTGAAAAATATTTACCAGTATTTTGAATATAAAAGAGAGGGAGTTCAAGATCAGAGGTCAGTTGATCAAGATATTTCAAAATGAGACAGCAGTAGCCTGTACATAGTACAGTAAGAGCATACTGCATAGCATACTGCAGTATAATTACAACTACCCCTGTCTATGCATTTGGCTAGAAACATGCTGTTTGAATATAGGAGTATCATAGTATCCAGTGATCATAAGTAAAGTCCTGTTTTCTATGCGGTACCTGCAGAGCTATGGCAGCCTAATACCCAATTGTGTTAACAAAGTGAAATGTCATTCTGGACGTACAAAAGCCTATAGTTCCTGATATCCTATTTAGTTGGAGTTTAGTGTCATAAGTAGTTAGGATGTGCTTCCCTGTCTTTATGTCAATTTAGATAAATGCTAAATAACAACATGATAAATTAAATGTAGGGTGTCAAATCTTTGAACCTTCACTAACTGATCTGTGGTATTTGTTTTATCAAGGTGATTAATATATAACAGCCATCAACTTCATGAATAAGGGCAAGAACCCCACACCTCTCCCCTGCTATCCATGAGCCAGTGTTTATGACTGTAATAGCTGACACAGTCAACAAACCATGACAAAGGGGAAAACTATGATATACAAACGTTGGTTAGCTTGATAACATGGATAGTGTCATTCTGTCACACCCACAACATTCTCTCTGTCTCCTTCTTTACAGTTCTCTGAACCATGCCACCTGGAAGTGGGCACATAATTATACATTGTTGTGATTTGTGTCCCCATCTCACCATTCTTGCTGGAGGGTGAAAATAATGGTAATACTGATGTCACTAATCAAACATATTTTATATTTTATATATATTTTATGTCAACAGTTACATCCATGAGTGAGTGTGTAACATCATTATGAAGAATTATACAATGCAGATCCCTCACTAAAACGTGTTACTATGCATGTTTAAACTACAAACTTCTCTTCATTAATCAAATTGACCTTATGTACAACAAACATTATTACATTACATTCATACACCAACAAGTCATAGATTCTAATTCGATTTTACAATTGTAAAACATTGTAGAGTTTAAAACTAGCCTAACGTAACTTGACATCTTATTTCTAAGACAATGTTATTTATATACGGTCATATATTATGAGGTACAAGGGTTATTTACAGTAAGCTTGACTATTTTAGTTTTCTTGGACCTTCCATCCATTTCCTGCTACAGCATCATGGCTGGTCCTCTTCATCCAGACCCACACTGACCTAAGAAAACAAACACAACAGTACAAAGACCCTCACTGGTATTAGTTCATGAACACCTTGCTTGATTTTCATACTGTCAATGGGATGCAACACCTAACACACTGTACAAGGGACTCTGAACAGCATACTAATCTTAAGGAGGGTCATTTTCGTGTTTAGTGTTTACCTTCTTCAGGGCTTCCAAGTTCAACTCTTTTGTGAAAAACGTCTCCGTTAGGCAGTTCTCTCCAGCGCAGGTCTTTGAGGAAGTTCCCGTTCTTGGCAAACTCCTTTCTGATCTGTGAGATATGATCAAACCAGATAATGTCAGCAGCCCTCATTTTAATACAGCATCCTAAATGTAATTCTATGTGATTTTAGTTTTATTCATTAGTTATTTATTCAGTTTTATCATGAGAAGAGTGAAATGAGTGAGGATGACATTGATTTCTGATGTGGGAGATGTAGGACTACTGTACCTGCTCCAACATCTGTTCCTTTACCACTGGGTCATTGAGGTCAGCTCCTGTGTTAGATTTCAGAGACATCCTTACAATGGTCTGCTTGATTCTCTTTTCTAGAGGAATATAGGAATGATACGATGAGAAAGCCACTCAAATGAGATTCAGCTTATTTGTCAATAAATAATGAACTTTTCTTCCACTGTTCTTTAAAGGCTGTAAATTACTTTATCTGTGTGGTAGCAATCCTCTGTGTTCTATGTTTTACCAGTATGGAACTATCATATCATATTGGAAACCACATGAACACACATTTGCATTTGTTCCTAGTGAGAGTGGGAAGAGAGAGGTGGCTGGAGTAGTCTACATGGAGCATCTCAATGTCCCATGTGACAGTGTTTACTGCAGTGGGACCCTACTGGGGCAAACATGCCGTCCCTGTCCCTGTATTATGACCCCCAATGTCCCCAATAAGATAGCAGTCTTGTGGCTTGTCTGGTCTAGTGGTAATGCCACAGCCTCTGGAACACGTCTATGGTGTCAGAAAAGGTTTGAATCCAGTCTAGTGCCCTTTGACTCAACCTCTGCCTGTATTTTCCTCTCTCTATCTGTTCAATAAAAGATGTCAGTCTTACTTCCAGTGCAAAGGAACGGTCTCTTCAGAGAGCAGTCTATCTTGTCCAGGGAGGCGTGTTCAGTCTGTCCATGGCCCTGACGGGTCAGGGAGCAGCAGTTACTAGCACCCAGTTGAGGCTCAGACACACAGTATGGGAAGGGGTCCCCATTGGACCACTGCCACATTCTGGTAGAAGTCTTCCAGTAGAGTCCAATCCACATATCAACCTGCTGTGTTTCTGTCATGCTTTGGAATGCTGTGTAATCCTCTTGGGTGAGGATGCTCGCTAAGTCATCTCCATTGGCTCGGCAAGCCGTCTGTGCCCCCTCCCACGTCAATGAACCTTGACCCATGTAATATTTAAGCTCTGAGGAATTTTTTGATTGTGTGCCTAAGGACAGAAGATACACAATTGTCCTAAAAATGTCTGAAAGACATGGACATTGATGTTAAATAAATGTACCTAAACGGTTGTCAAAGGATACATTATTTGACATGTACTATGTACTTTACCAAGGTGTTCTGAATTAATAACCCCCTTCAAGTAAAGTGTTTACATTACTTTGGAGAAGTAGTTTACAAATATCAAACAAGGGAGAGAATGGATGCAAAATCAACTTACTTTTCTGGCACACAAAGTGACATGGATTTGTGCAATCTCTCAAACCCCATACTTTTGCACTTTGTCCATGAACAACACACTTTGCATATGGTGGATTCCAATAGCCCACTCTGGGACAAAAAGCATTGTATTGGGAGTGGACCCTGACAGCGTCAGTGAGGCTCTGTGCTGACACTGCTCTCAGAGCTGCTATCTGGTCCTCAGCATTGAAGATGGTGGCCAGTTCCTCGTAGTACTCCCTGCAGAACTTCTGGGCTTCTGCCATGCTCCTCCCCTCACTAACCAGAGTAAACAATGGTATCTCTACTGCTGGACCTGTGTGGACAGACAAAGCACGGGGTGATTCCTAATCAAACTTGAACCAAAAAAGTTCAGAACTTTTGGGGATTATCACTAAATATAATCCATAGAATGGTCCTTTAGAGGAAGGATTGTTGACATAGACTGACCAGGTGAATTCAGGTGAAGCTATGTTCCCTCATTGATATCACCTGTTAAATCCACTTCAATCAGTGTAGATGAAGGGGAGTAAGTTAAAGAAGGATGTTAAAGCCTTGAGACAATTGCAACATGGATTGTTTATGTGTGCCATTTAGAGGGTGAATGGGCAAAACAAAATATTGAAGTGCCTTTGAACAGGGTATGGTTGTAGTTGCCAGGCACACCTGTTTGAGTATGTCAAGAACAGCAAAGCTGCTGGGTTTTTCAAGCTCAACAGTTTCCATGTGTATCAACAATGTTTATCACCCAAAGGACATCCAGCCAACCTGACACAACTACGGGAAGCATTGGAGTTAACATGGGCCAGCATCCCTGTGGAACGCTTTCGACACCTTGTAGATTCCCCAACGAATTGTACGGACGAATTGAGGCTGTTCTGAGGGCAAAATGGGGTGCAACTCATAATATACTCTACGTTCATATCAAAGTTCCAGACTGGGATCTCTGCTACTTTTAGCGTTATGGGATTCAAAAATCATGTTAAACAATATTATTGCACAAAGAGTGAGTCCATGTAACTTATTATGTGACTTGTTAAGGACATTTTGCTCCTGAATTTATTCAGGCTTGCCATAACAAAGTGTTTGAATACTTATTGACTCAAGAGATTACAGCTTTTCATTTTATATTAATTTGAAAAAATGTCGATAAACATAATTCCACTTGGAGTCTTAAAGGAAGTCAGTGTAAGGCCAAAATGTCATAAATGTTCAAACTACAGTAAGATACTTCTCAACTCTGCTTCAATGTACAAATGCCAAATACTGTTCAATTCAACAATCCTTCCTCCAAAGGACACCTCTATGGATGAAACTTTTGTTTGGGTTTTGGTAGGAATCACCCATGACCTGACATCAATGTTAATATAAAACTACTTTGGATTTAAAATGGAGCTGAAGTTATTTGAAGCTCAATAAACCTCATTTCATACCAATGTTGTTGAGCTAGATCACTCCATCATCTCAATTTAGAGCTCATTTACAACTCCTTGACAATGTGAATGCTGAAAACACGTTTAAAGAATTGTAAGTAATATGTGTACAGTTTGTTATATTGGTCCATACCTTCACTGCAGCCCTTCCTAGTGTAACCAGATATGATTCCTGGATTGTTTGTCATAGTTGGTTGACCGAAGGAATACTTTTGATAGCAATGGAATCTGTTTTGAAAGTAAAAGACAATAATGATGCACTTCCTATGTCATTTCTATTTTACATTTAAAAAAAGTTGTAATCAATGTAGTTGTAAACAAATACTGTTTATCATTTTGATCTCTTGCATAGTCAGTCCATGAGAGAGGTGACATTTCTCTATCCTTCAACTATTTATCCTTCAACTATTTACGGAAAGAAGTGGTGCGACCACCACCCAAACAGGCAACCCAAATACTCAAATAGATTACTCTTTAACCACGTAGCTGAAGTAGGAACATCCAGGGTTCTGAGTGCAGGCAAGCTGGCAATGATGGTGGTCCCGTTCATACACCATCAGAATGTCGTTCCCACCAGAGTCTTTGTCAACCAGGAATCCATGTGAGCAGTGAGCTGTTGAATAGGGGCAAATATGGTTTTCAATTAGATTACAAGTAAATTAAAAAGACTACCACAAAAGAGACAGAAATGGCTTTGTCCATGCTCAATATTACAAGTTTAGATTGATTTACACTAAACCATGAAGGATATGTCTTATCTTATAAAGCATATTAGCATGTTCACTCACATGGTTCAACTGCTCTTGTGTCACTGAAGGACTCATCCAAGGACTGCTGGCTGAAGAAGAGGTCAGGGGCTGCACCTGGGCAAAGAAAACATTCCCACACTGTAAATTTAACAAGAAAGATCACAAAAAGTAATGTGTATGTTGTATCTGTTACACCTGTATAACTTGTACATAGATAGTGAGATCTAAAAACATGGATATGTATCACAGTAGAGCAAATAAGGTAACTATATCAGCATACTGTGGTCAGTGTACATGTTCTCGCTGATGTTTTTAGTTTAAAGATGTTGGAGAAAAGGGAAGACAATTCTTACCCAGAAACACTGCCAACACTGTTGGGAGCCACATAGCCACTGAAAAGATGTAAAAGGGGCAAGAAGGTGTTTGTCTGTTTTAGAAAATATTTTATAAATATGTAAAAGAAACAAGATGATAAATAAGGATTTTGTGATAGAGAAAAGAGATGCCGAATGCAAACTGTTATGGAAGAGAAGTCTCTCGTGACAGCCTGAACATTGAGCAGCTGATTTGGTTCTGGATGACCGAGATGAATGTAAAAACTACAGTATGTAAAATAGCCAGTGGATTTAACTAGGCAAATAGAGTATGATACTCTGACTCATTTGACAGGGAAAGAGTGACTAAAGTGACTTGATTCAACCTTTCTCCTCCCCCTTCTGTCCTCAAGAAATATGAAACGTTTGTTGTGTTGTGATGCTTTTAAATATTCATATTATGACATAAAATGTACTGTTTTGGATGATTTTGAGTGAAATCAGGAGTAACTGTACCTTTGCCTTTCACCTTTAACAGGAAAACGTCTGTTTTGCTCAAATTCTACCTCGGTAATGAGGCATCAATCTATTAATGCCAATATTTGATAAAGTGACACACAATCTTGTGTGTCATTGTAGTGGGTTTAGCTGCAGACTGTGTGAGCCAAATTTTATGTAGGACTAAGTGCTGACCCCTGATATATGAGTTCAATTCCACCCAAGCTGGCTAGGTGTCACGTCCTGACCTTAGTTCCTTTTTTATGTCTCTATTTTAGTTTGGTCAGGGCGTGAGTTGGGGTGGGCATTCTATGTCTTGTGTTCTATGTTTTCTATTTCTATGTGTTTGGCCTGGTATGGTTCCCAATCAGAGGCAGCTGGCAATCGTTGTCTCTGATTGGGAACCAAAGTTAGGCAGCCTGTTTTTCCCACTTGAGTTGTGGGTAGTTGTTTTCTGTCTCTGTGTCTCTACCAGACAGGACTGTTTCGGTTGTTCTTTTGTTTACTTTGTGTTTCAGTGTTCAGTTATCAAATAAATCTAACATGGACACTTACCACGCTGCATCTTGGTCCTCTCCTTCCAACAGCCGTTACCCTAGGGATCATAAATTAATGCTCTGTTAACTATCTAAGTAAAACAATACATTTTGCGGACAGAATCCTTTTTTTTTTTTTTACTTGAGCTATATAGATTAGAAACAAACAGTACCGTATGTCATTGATCAAGTTAAGTGATATGATAAAATTATAGCTGGCATGCTGTTGCAGTATTACATGCCATTACATAATTATTTTTAAACAACACATTTTCTGACTTACTCTCTGCTTGATAAATATTCCATTATGAGAGTCACTGTGATCCAACCTAGGCATATTTACTAGATAACAACTTTAAAATAATGCTTTTTGACACCAAAATATCGGTCATGATGTGAGATGTTATAGTGAGAAAGGGCTTGTAATATCCCATTAGTTAAAGTAAAATTAAACATACCGCTATGGCTCCTCCTCTCTCTCTCTGCAAGGCTTGTTTGGTTTTGATGAGCAGACAGGTGGAGAAGTACTGTAGCTGGAGTATTTATGAAGAGGATCTGCTCTCCTCCTCCTTTGAACACACCCTTGTGTCAGTCAACATAATCAAGCCTCCCTGTTGTCTTGCTGAAAGATCCTTCTAGAAAGAGTGGACCCACCAAGACTGTGTTAATGTCCCTATATTGTAAATCAAATGACCTAAAAGGGAGACTCCACTTATGGACATTGAGTAAATTGTATTTAATAAATATGTTGTAGTCTGTAATAGATTTATTTTTTATTTTTAGTGTCACTTTATACAATTTTTAAGTTCTGGTAGGAGCCAAAACATTTGAAAAATTCCAACATTTACATGAAGATAACAATTTATTTTTGGGTTGGCATATGACCAAGACAAGAGTTCCAATCCCCAAGGAGATATACACTGAGGGCACAAAACATTAGGAACACCTCCTCTTTCCATGACATAGACTGACCAGGTAAATCCAGGTGAAAGCTATGATCCACTTATTGACGTCACTTGTAAATCCACTTCAATCAGTGTAGATAAAGTGGAGGAGACAGGTTACAGAATGATTTTTAAGCATTGAGACAGTTGAGACATGGATTGTGTGCCTGCCATTCAAAGGGTGAATGGGCAAGACAAAATATTTAATTGCCTTTGAAAGGGGTACGGTAATAGGTGCCAGGCACACCGGTTTGAGTGTGTCAAGAACTGCAACTCAATATTAGGAAGGTGTTCCTAATAATTTGTCCACTCAGTTCAGATAACCTGATATGTTCTGCTCTTCATTTGATTGGGAAATCAAGACTTTGCGCTTAGGGAAATGGGTAAATCTCAGTAGAAAATGTTCATGTCAGTTCTTCCCCTATAATGGTATTAACCCTAAATCTGTCTTTCTGGAAGAGGTATACTATTTTTTGGGCCCTCTTGACTAGGTTAGGTTTCCTTTAGTGACTTTAAATAACATATCAAGCATGCATGGCCATTGCCATTTGCCTTTTAAGGCCATGGACACACATATTGAACAATATGATAACCACATATTACATTACAATAACACACACCTCAGTGTTCAGAGCGTCTAGGTGAGGGAAAGCATTGGGGCCCCAGCCAGACCAATCAATCAGTTTTATTTACTAGAAGGAGGGAGTTCAACATCAGAGGTCAGTTGATCAAAAGTAGACCTCAGTAGCCTGTACATGCTACAATAAGAGCATACTGCATAGCATACTGCAGTATAATTACAATTATCCCTGTCTATGCCTTTAGCTAGAAACTTGCTGTTTGAATACGTGAGTATCATAGACCTTCCAGTGATTGTATATTAAGTCCTGTTTTATTTGTGGTACCTGCAGGGCTATGGCAGCCTAATACCCAATTGTGTTAACAAAGTGCAATTCTGTATTTTCTGTATTTCCAAAGCCCATAGTTCCTGATAGTTTACTTAGTTGGAGTTTAGTGTTACAAGTAGTTAGTATATGGTTTTACTTCCCTGTCTTTTTGTCACTTTGGACAAATGCTAAATGACTACATCATTCAAGAAATGTCAAATCTTTTGAACCTTCACTGATTAATGTATAACAGCCATCAACTACATGAATAAGGGCAAGAACCCCACACCTCTCCCCAGCAATCCATGAGTCAGTGTTTATGACTGTAATAGCTGACAGTCAACAAACCATCACACCAGGGAAAACTAATGAACATACAAACGTTGATTATCTTCATAACATGGATTCTGTTGCACCTACGAGAGTTTGTCTGTCTCCTTCTTTACAGTTCTCTGAACCATGCCACCTGGAAGTGGGCACTTAATTCTACATTGTTGTGATTTGTGTCCCCATCTCACCATTCTTGCTGGAGGGTGAAAATAATGATGTCAAACTAATCAAACATATTTTATGTCAGAATGTCGACAGTTACATCCATGAGTGAGTGTGTAACATCATTATGAAGACTTTTACACTCTGACAATCCTCCACTGTCACTATACATGTTTTAACTACAAACTTAAAAATCCACTTCTCTTCACTAATCAAATTGCCCAACAAGCTTTTTTATCACAATATGTTCAAATACCAACAAAACATCTAGATTATAATTGTATTTTGCATTAGTAAAACATAGTCAAATCTAAATCTAGCCTCACTGTAACGGTTGTCTTCGTCTTCTGACAACGAGTATGAAATATCGGACCAATGCGCAGCGTGGTATGTGTTCATGATGTTTTATTACTGAACACAAATACAAAATAACAACGGGAAAAAACGAAACAGTCCTGCAAGGTGCAGAAAACACTAAACAGAAAATCACCCACAACTAAAATGGGGAAAACAGGCTACCTAAGTATGATTCTCAATCAGAGACAACGAACGACACCTGCCTCTGATTGAAAACCATACCAGGCCAAAAACAAACACAACATAGCCGCGGTGGCGGCTCTGGCGCGGGACCCCACTCCACCATAGTCTCTGCCCACTTAAGTGGCGCCTTGGGAGTGCCGACATCGGATTGGGGACCCTTGCCGCGGGTCCCTAATGGACGGGAGATTCCGGCAGCCCTGGAGGGAAGGGCGGCTCCTGACAGACAGGCGGCTCTGGCAGCTCAGGACAGACGGGCGGCTCTGGCAGCTCAGGACAGACGGGCGTACCTGGAGGGAGGAGACGGAGAGACAGCCTGGTGCGTGGGGCTGCCACAGGACCCACCAGGCTGGGGAGACCTACAGGAGGTATGGTGCTTGGAGGAGGCACCGGATGGACCGGGCTGTGGAGGAGCACTGAAGCCCTGGTGCGCAGCCTTGGCACCACTCCTCCCGGCTGGATCACCATTTTAGCCCGGATTATCCAGAGTGTATGCACAGGTTGAACCGGGCTGTGGGTGAGCACTGGAGATCTGGTGCATACCACTCGCACCTCTCCCTAAGGCTCAATACCCACATTCACCAGGCATAGAACGCACTGCACCCTCGCAGCGCCTCGAAGACACAGCATGCAGAGCCGGAGCAGGATACCCTGGGCCAAAACGGCGTACCGGAGACCAAACACGCTGGGCTGGCACAACACACCCTGGCTGGATGCCTACTCTCGCTTGGCACTTGCGGGAGGCTGGCGTCACCATGCGCTTGACCGCATAACACGGTGCCTGACCAGTACTGCGATTCTTCCAGTAAGCACGAGGAGTGGGCTCAGGTCTCCAACCTGACTCTGCCACACTCCCCGTGTGCCTCCCCCCCCCCCCAAAAAAAAATTGGGGGGCTGCCTCTTGTTCCTGTCGCGCTGCCTCCTCATATCGCCGCCTCTCAGCTTTCGCTGCCTCCAGCTCTGCCTTGGTGCGGCGATATTCCCCAGCCTGTGCCCAGGGTCCTTTTCCGTCCTAAATCTCCCATGTCCATGAGTCCAGAGATCGCTTTTGCCCGATACCACGCTGCTTGGTCTTTGGTTGGTGGGTGATTCTGTAACGGTTGTCTTCGTCTTCTGACGACGAGTATGAAATATCGGACCAATGCGCAACGTGGTATGTGTTCATGATGTTTTATTACTGAACACAAATACAAAATAACAACGGGAAAAAACGAAACAGTCCTGCAAGGTGCAGAAAACACTAAACAGAAAATAATCAACCACAACTAAAATGGGGAAAACAGGCTACCTAAGTATGATTCTCAGAGACAACGAATGACACCTGCCTCTGATTGAGAACCATACCAGGCCAAACACAAACAAAACATAGAAAAAAGAACATAGACTACCCACCCCAACTCACGCCCTGACCAAACTAACACAAAGACATTATAAGGGAACTAAGGTCAGAACGTGACACTTACGAAACAAAAATAGAAAGTATTTCATAAGAGAAAGCTAACTTTCACAACTAGAATAAGGTAAACTTAAAATAATATATTATTTTGGACTATTTTAGTTCTCTTTGACCTTCCATCCCTCTCCTGTTGCATCATCATGGCTGGTCCTCTTCATCCAGACCCACACTGACCTAAGAAAACAAACACAACAGTACAAAGACTCTCACTGGAATTAGTTCATGAACACCTTAATTTTCGTACTGTCAATGGGATGCAAAACCTAACAACACACTGTACATGGGAATCTAAAGAACAGACTAAACATAAGGAGGGTCATTTTCATAACTGACACAAAGTGTGTACATTCTTCAGGACATTCAAGTTCAACTGTTTTGCGAAAACATCTCAATTAGGCAGTTCTCTCCAGCATAGGTCTAGGATGAAGTTTCCGTTCTTGGCCAGCTCATTTCTGATCTATGATATATGATCACACTATATAAAGCCAGCAACACCCATTTTAATTGAGCATCCTAAATGTAATACTATGTGATGTCAAGTTTCTATTCCTAATCATGAGAAGAGTGAAATGAGTGAGGATGACGTTGATTTCTGATGTGGGAGATGTAGGACTACTGTACCTGCTCCAACATCTGTTCCTTTACCACTGGGTCATTGAGGTCAGCTCCTGTGTTAGATTTCAGAGACATCCTTACAATGGTCTGCTTCATTCTCTTTTCTAGAAGGACATAGAAATGATAAGATCAGACAGTCACTCAAATGATATTCAGCTTATTTACAATAAATAAGTAACTTATCTTCCACTGTCCCTTAAAGACCGTAAATTACTTTGTAACTGTAGTTCAAGCCTCTGTATTCTATGTTTACCAGTAAGGAACTATCTCATAAAAGAAACCACATGAGCACACATTTCCATTAATCCCTGGTGAGTGTGGGGAGAGAGATGTGGATTAGGCTACATGAAGCATTCCTGTCCGACATCTGACAGTACTTGTTAATGTGGGACCCTATTGGTGCACCTATCTTACAGATAGATATAAACCATAATAACCCCAATAAGATGGCAGTCTTGTGGTCTACCTGGTCTAGTGGTAATGTCTATGGTGTTGATAAGGTTTGAATCTGGCCTAGTGACCTTTGATGCAACCTCTGTCTCTTTCCCTACTGTTATCTTCACTTTCTATCTTTTTATAGAAAATATATATGTAAAATAAAAAAAGATAGTCTTACTTCCAGTGTAAATGAATGATCTCTTCAGAGAGCACTCTCTATTGTCCAGTGAGGAGGGTTCAGTCTGTCCATGGCCCATATGGGTCAGAGAGCAGCAGTTAGTTGAGGCTGATTGTCTGTGCTCAATATTACAATATTTGTCACGGTCGTCATATGGAGGAGACCAAGGCGCAGCGGTGTAAGCATACATATTTATTTTAATGAAGAAAAAATTACACAACGTGAAGCTAATATGAGAAGTGCAGAACAGGCAACTAAACAGACTAAGAACCCACAAAATACCCAAGCAATATGGCTACCTAAATATGGTCCCCAATCAGAGACCAAGATAAACAGCTGCCTCTGATTGAGTACCAATTTAGGCAACCATAGACATATAAACACCTAGACTACCAAAACCCCTAGACATACAAAAAACCCTAGACAATACAAAAACCAAATAAACCACCCTCGTCACACCCTGACCTAACCAAAATAATAAAGAAAACAAAGATAACTACGGTCAGGGCTTGACAATATTAGACTGATTTACACTAAAGCATTAAGGATATAGAATATCAGCATAAACACTCACATGGGTCGACTGCTCAGGTGTCACTGAAGGACTCATCCAAGGACTGCTGGCTGAAGAAGAGATCAGGGGCTGCACCTGGAAAAAAATGGTTTGGAGAGCAGTGTTGCATGAATACAGCCCATCAGTGCAATTGTGTGTCAACATTACAGATGTCACAAACATCTCACCCCCTGATAATCAAGAGACAGTATTAGGTCAAAAGTTGTCAGGTTCATTGTCGTTGACAGTTGAGATGGACTCCTTCAGTCCTGCTTGAATTATTGATAAAGTCAATTTAGTCTAGACATCACTGAACACCTCTCAAATCTTAGATTAGGGTTAGATTATGACCATTTTAATTGCTTTTGACTCAACACTCAATGTACTTTCTATGAAGGATGAAATTTCACACTGATCAAAACGCTGAATGGATGTTTATTTATTGTTACTTTTATTTATTTAACCTTTATTTAACTAGACAAGTCAGTTAAGAACAAATTCTTATTCATAATGACGGCCTACACCGGCAAAACTCGGACGACGCCGGGCCAATTGTGTGCCGCCATATGGGACCCCCAATCACGGCCGGTTGTGATACAGCCTGGATACAAACCAAGGTGTCTGTAATGACACCTCTAGCATCGAGATCAAATCAAATCAAATGTTATTAGTCACATGCGCCGAATACGAGCCCCTAACCAACAATACAGCTTCAAAAAATATGGATAAGAATAAGAGATAAAAGTAACAAGTAAATAAAGAGCAGCAGTCAGCAGTAAAATAACAATAGCGAGACTATATACAGGGGGGTACCGATACAGAGTCAATATGCGGGGGCACCAGTTAGTTGAGGTAGTATGTACATGTAGAGTTATGAAAGTGACTACATAGATGACAACAGAGAGTATCAGTGGTGTAAAGAGGGGGAGAGGGGGGCAGGGGGGCATGCAATGCAAATACTCTGGGTAGCCATTTGACTAGATGTTGAGGAGTCTTATGGCTTGGGGGTAGAAGCTGTTTAGAAGCCTCTTGGACCTAGACTTGACGCTCCGGTACCGCTTGCCGTGCGGTAGCAGAGAGAATAGTCTAAGACTAGGGTGGCTGGAGTCTTTGACAATTTTTAGGGCCTTCCTCTGACACCCCCTGGTATAGAGGTCCTGGATGGCAGGAAGCTTGGCCCTCTGTAGTGCCTTGCGGTCGGAGGCCAAGCAGTTGCCATACCAGGCAGTGATGCAACCAGGACGCTCTCGATGAAGCAGTGCCTTAGACTGCTGCGCCACTCGGGAGCCCAGAACATAGATTAATAATTACATAATTACACAGGACTTAAATACTATATTTTCAGTTAATACCTTTTACTTTACCTTTCTTTACCCTGTTTTTAAACAATCAAAGTATTACAGTAAATGATAGGTAAAATAACAATGCTTATGAGTAAGTATTATGTAAATATAGTATCATTAAGTAATATCATCTAATAGAGTTGATAATAAGTAAAAGTAATAGTAATAGTGGTATAATAATATAATGAATTGAAATGCAGGCCCTTCCCAGACCCTGAGTGTCTGCAGACTGTCCAGGCTGCCATGTAGAGCCCTCTAGTGGAGATCTGTTTAAAACATCACATACAGGATAGGAGGACATTGATGTATCTTATATGTCCAGGCCTTGCCATTATGTTTTGGGCTCATTCTAAAGACTATTACTAGTAGAGTGAGTCTATACTGTAAAGGGGGGGGGGGGGGGGGGGGGGGGTAAAGGTAAGGAGTTAAAGGGAGGAAAGAGCAAGCAATGCAAATAGTAGCCAACTGTAGAGAGGGGGTTTCTGGGATGTGGGTTGAGCCTTATTCAATAGGGACATCTCGCCCCCCCTGAAAATCAAAAGACAGTACTAGGTCAAAATATGTTTTCTAAGATGTCAGGTTCATTGTCGTTGACAGTTGAGATGGGCTCCTTCAGTCCTGCTGAAAATATTGATAAAGTCGATTTAGACTAGACCACTTAAATCATAGGGTTGGATTATTCGGGGCGGCAGGTGGCCTAATGGTTAGAGCGGTGGGCCAGTAACTGAAAGGTTGCTTGATCGTATCCTTGAGCTGACAAGGTAAAAATCTGTTGTTCTGCCCTTGAACAAGGCAGTTAACCCACTGTTCCTAGGCGTCATTGTAAATTAGAATTTGTTCTTGACTGATTGTGTAGTTACAAAAATAATTAATTAATTGCTTTTGATTCATCACTCAATGTAATTTCTATGAAAAAGGAAATTCCACAATGATCAAATGCTAAATGGATGTTTATTCAGAACAAAGTTGAAAGAAAGTACAAAATAACAATAATTACATTCTAACTAAATAGCGTTCTGAAACAGTACATATCACACATGAGTTAAATACTACATGTTCAGTTAATAACTTTACCTTTCTTTACTCTACTTTTAAACAATAAAAGTAGTACAGTAAATTATAGGTCAAATAACAATGCTAATGAGTCAGTCTATTTAAGTGCAGCATCATTAAGTAATATCATGCAATAGAGATGATAATAATAAGAAATGTAAAAGTATTAGTAATAATAGTAATAATAGTATTATTAATAATAGTAGTTATAGTGGTGTAATGATATAATGATTTGAATTGCAGGTTCCTTACAGGCCATGATTGTGGTGGTCTATCTAGCAGATCAGTGTGGTGTCTGTCTGCAGACTGTCATAGGTTGTCATTGAAAGCCCTCTAGTGGAGGTCTGTTGAAACATCATATACATGTCCTCATCTACAAGAGGACATGGATGAGAGGACATCAATGTACAGTAGTGTATATGACCAGGCCTTGCCGTTATGTTTTGGCTCATATAATCAGAGCATTGCATAAAGTAATACATTGAATTGAGCTGAAATGAGTCAAGACAGTAAATCTCTATTCCACAGTAAACCATGACAGTTCTATGTCATAATTGCTTATCTGCAATTTTCTGAATGTTCTACCCCTCTGAACAAGCCCAAAACAAGATATACAAAGTTGAACAACGCACCTTGACAGATGAAGGGTAATTCCTGATGACAGGAAGCATCCAGCCACTTCAGTTCTCCGTTACCAACCCGGACCATCTTACCACAGTGGTAATTCATGGGGTTGAGGGGGAAGCAGCTGTGCCACTCACTGTACTTCACCACCTTATCAACATCACTACTGGTCCACAGCCAGGGGGCGCTCCACTCAAAGACGGACTGCTCTAGACCAATCCACACATGGCAGCTCCACATTGGCTGGTGTGGGCTTCCTGTCTGGGGAGGTGGGAACTGATTAGGTCAGTTGTCCACTGGAAGTTGTAGGATGGTGGTGTGGTGGATTGTCCAGTAGTGGTAGTTGGTGAGGTGGTAGACTGTCCAGTAGTAGTGGTAGTTGGTGAGGTGGTGGACTGTCCATTAGTAGTTGTAGTTGGTGAGGTGGTGGACTGTCAAGTAGTAGTGGTAGTTGGTGAGGTGGTGGACTGTCCATTAGTAGTGGTAGTTGGTGAGGTGGTGGACTGGCCATCAGTAGTGGTAGTTGGTGAGGTGGTGGACTGTCCAGTAGTAGTGGTAGTTGGTGAGGTGGTGGACTGTCCATTAGTAGTTGTAGTTGGTGAGGTGGTGGACTGTCAAGTAGTAGTGGTAGTTGGTGAGGTGGTGGACTGTCCATTAGTAGTGGTAGTTGGTGAGGTGGAGAACTGTCCATTAGTAGTAGTAGTTGGTGAGGTGGTGGACTGTCCATTAGTAGTGGTAGTTGGTGAGGTGGTGGACTGTCCATTAGTAGTGGTAGTTGGTGAGGTGGTGGACTGTCCATTACTTGTGGTATTTGGTGAGGTGGTGGACTGTCCATTAGTAGTGGTAGTTGGTGAGGTGGTGGACTGTCCATTACTAGTGGTAGTTGGTGAGGTGGTGGACTGTCCATTAGTAGTAGTAGGTGGTGAGGTGGTGGACTGTCCATTAGTAGTAGTAGTTGGTGAGGTGGTGGACTGTCCATTAGTAGTAGTAGGTGGTGAGGTGGTGGACTGTCCATTACTAGTAGTAGTTGGTGAGGTGGTGGACTGTCCATTACTAGTGATAGTTGGTGAGGTGGTGGACTGTCCATTAGTAGTAGTAGGTAGTAAAGTGGTAGGTGTTGTGGTGGATTTTTTGGTAGAGGGAGGACCAGTTGAAGTAGGGCTGGTGGTTTCAGGGGTAACAGGAGTGGTCAAATCTCCAGCGGTGCTAAGTGGATGTCTTTTGATGTCCATTTTCTGTCTGAGTTCAGCTGTACACGGTTTCCACCTCCCCAGGTCGGTTAGCATTGCTGAAATGGCTCCCGTTTGACCAATCCCGTAGCTTGCACTCATGCTTTAGTCCAATCCAGGTGATCCCTTTAGTCACCTCAAAGACATCCTGCTCTTTCTGGTTACAAATACTCGCCAGTTCACTGCCTTTGTTTGTCCTGCAGTCTGTCAAAGCATCCTGCTGCGTCTTTGTCCCAGGCATCAGCTCATACACCTTCTCTGTTGTTCCATTACCATGATGAACTTCTAGGAGGGAAGAAGAAACTGACACATCAGATTTCATGAGACCGTTAATGACTTCACACAATAAGAAATAACTTGGAAGTTACAGGTGATAACCTAATTTGTAAAGTGCTTGAGATCTGATTACTTGAGGAATACAGGTTTTGAGTAGATGTTGTGCAATCAATCAATCAATCCCATTTGTTAAATGACAAATTGGATTTTCCATTGATAAAAAGAGACAGTGAGTGATTCATTCCTTATCTCGTTGACACATATACTGTCTTTGAGTTGCACAAGAGACTGGTTGCCAGTGAGATGAAATAGACAAGACAGAGTCATGACCCACGGCGTGGACACCAAAACCCTTTTCCCAGTTAAAGAACATGAAGTCCTCTCCATCAGACCACTTCCACTTTTCAGTTGAACCAGACCTATGGAGCCCAATCCACTTATCAACAATGAAATTACCCAAAGATGTTTGAATTGCCTTCCAATCTTCTTCTATGTGTATGATGTACAGGTTTGTGTAGTGTTGTCTGCAGTACTCTTGTGCTTCGGTCTAGGTTAACTCCTCAAGGACAATGCTGTACTTTTTGGCTGAGTAGGTGACTGTTTCAAATACAGAGGAAAATGCTTTCATACTGCTTGCTGTGTTGAGTGGCAAACATTACCATCTTTAGCTTCCGCTATCTATTCTAAAATATAGGCAACACAATGTTCGATAGCAGAGTAATAGAAGCATGTGACAGAGGCAAATTCATAAATTTGCAAACTCATTCAAACCTCCAACCAATTTTTTTATGAATATGGACTTGTCCTCTGCATCAATGACGAATAGTGAATAAATAGTAGTGATAGTACTGTATTCTACTCTATAGACTACAGAATATAGACTTTACACATCATTGGTCTTTAAAAGCTCTCTTTAAAGAGTGATGCTTGATGACCTTCACTAAGTTACACCTTCAACAGAGATGATGGAATAAACAGAAATACAACATGACAGAGGTAGATATCCACGTCTATGTTATCCTGTTTAAGAGGGCCTATTAGTAAAGTCTACCTCTGTAATTATTAGATATTGACTAGATACCACTGCAGTGTCTCAGAGAGTACCCTGAGGTTCCATGTTGGAGGTGCTGTATTGTAATGTTGGGTGTATCACCAGTTGAGACCTAAAGGAAACATTTGTTTCTGTCAGGATAAATATCACAAAGTATGTGGTAGTAGTTATCAGACTGGTGCTGATTCAAAAATGATATTGCTGCCTTTATTTGTCCAAGCATAAAAAATATACTTTTTTGAGCATGTACCTGTGGACTATTATTACTGCCGTTTCCCCAACAAATGTGAACAACTGACACGTGTCATTTTTGGTGCATTCCTGCCTGCACTGACTTGCATTTTTGTTTGTAAATGGCTGATTCACAATATTGTTTCCCAGGATATTGACTTTGTCCCGTAGGTCCCTCTCACAACCTGTAACCAAGACATACTGAATTTCACCACACAGACCATCAGAAAGGGCACATGATAAAGCACAACTAGGCAGCAAAAGGACATTAACAGCAGTACAGACTTAATGAGAGACCTCAATGATACACAATAATAATGCAGAAATACAACAATTTATACATGGAGAAGAAGATTTTAAACCTTCATGTTCCTTCCTACTGTAAGGTAACATCTGCACTGAGCAAAACCCATTGTTAACCTATAGTATGAAGTGAGCAACACTTACCTTTAACTACCCTCAAGCTGTAGGATTGTTTAAGATCATTGAACCATCCAGGGACATAGACTCTGCAGCAGTAGCTCCCACGGTCTGTCGGCTGTAGTTTTAAAGTGGTGAGTTTCATTGTTCCAACTTCAGCGTTCATTTTTTATTTGGATTGATCTTCCATTATGGGATCAGTACACTTAAAGTTCTGCCCCAACATTGTCTTAAAATCTCTCAGGGATAGGCGTCCCGCTAGCGAGACAACTTCCGGTGACACTGGAGGCCGCGCAATTCAAATAAATAATCATACAAATGATAGATATGAAACCTTTAGGTACATACAAGTGTTTTATATTGGTTGAAAGCTTAAATTCATGTTAATCTAACTGCACTGTCCGATTTATAGTAGGCTTTACAGCGAAATAATCCCATGCGATTGTTTGAGGACTGCGGCCCACATCAAAATATTTTCCCATCGGCACGGGTTTCATGAATTCACCAATAGCGATTAAATATTCACTCTCTTCTTGAAACTCTTCCTCTGATTTGTCATCCAAAGGGTCCCAGTAATAACATGTAGTGCCACTTTGTGAGATAAAATCCTTCTTTATATCCCAAAAAGTCTGTTTAGTTGATTCAATTTGAGTAATCCACTCGTTCAACATGCAGAGATTTGAAAATCTACCCCTAAACTTAGTTTCAACAAGTCAAAATACATTTCTATTTATTCCTCAGATACCCTCAAATGTAATCAAACTATAATATTTCATACGGAAAAAAGTATGTTCAATATGAAACCGATTTTAGCAGGGGAGCATTGTCTACAAGGTGCGTTCAAACATGGATTTCCAAGCTGGTGTGCCTGTTCTAAAACTGTTCTTTCTTATTATTCAAGTTATTCAAGTTACAAGCCTGAAACCTTGAACAAAGACTACGGACACCCAGGGAAGCCATAGGAATTGCATCCTGGGAACTAGAATTCATTTTTTCTCTATACGTTCCATTGTAAGAGCATGTGCTCTCAAAAAAAAAAATTCTGTTTGGAATTTTCTTTGAATGTTCTACTACCATATCTATTGTGTTATTATCTCCTACATTATATAAAAATTTCTAAAAACGTCAAAGTGTTTTCTTTCCAATTGTACCAATTATGCATATCCTTGCTTCAGGTCCTGAGCAACAGGCAGTTTACTTTGGGCACGTCAGTCAGGCGGAAATTGAGAAAAAAGGATCCTATCCCTAAGCTTTACATCCCCAAGGTATTTGCAGACAAGGGTCAAAGAGGTTCCCTCCAGTACTGATTTCTCAGTCCCAAACACTGGTGAGGACATGGCTGCTGTGGGGGATAAATGTCGCATCAGAAAGATGTTATTTTTGGGATGGTCAATCTCTTTCTCTGTTTAGATTGTGATGCTGACATCAACTTTAGGACTAGCATTTCAACTTCATAATCACTGTACTGAAATATGAATGTGTCCACTCAAGGAAACCACCATCCAACTACTTTGAATACATGGTCAACTAGATAAGTCATACCGGGTTGGTTTATAATACCAAGAGAGGAATATTCATCCCATCTGATCTCTTACCCAGTAGCAGGAGCAGAAGTACTGGCTGTGTTATTCCAGCCAGCAGCATACCACCCTGCATACCACTGCTGGCTTGCTTCTGAAGCTAAGCAGGGTTGGTCCTGGTCAGTCCCTGGATGGGAGACCAGATGCTACTGGAATTGTTTTTGGAGGTCCAGTAGGAGGCACTCTTTCCTCTGGTCTAAAAACTGTCCCAATACCCCAGGGCAGTGATTGGGGACAACTGCCCTGTGTAAGGTGCTGTTACACGGTATCTTGACTCACTACAGTCATTAAATATCCCTTGGCACTTATTGTAAGAGTAGGGTTGTTAACCCTGGTCTCCTGGCTAAATTCCCAATCAAACTATCACGGTTACCTAATAATCCCCAGTTTATAATTGGCTCATTCATCCCCCTCCTCTCCCCTGTAACTATTCCCCAGGTTATTGCTGCAAATGAGAATGTGTTCTCAGTAAAATAACAGATAAATAAAATCATGGCCACTTTGAAGAGATTATGCTTTAATGCTCCCAACCCTTATATTGTAACTCAAGATAAGGATTGTTGTTGTGAAGAAATGTTAAAACAATAATTTATCAATACAGACGTGTTTCCTTCTGAGAGTAAACAGGCTGTGTTGTACCATTCCATCACAAAGGTATGATACGTTGATTTGACTACCAAAGTAGCATTGCAGTTACTATATGGAAACACTACATGGAATAAACTTTCATTTACCAAACATGCACTTTGAATAATGCACAAAATATATAGTCGAAGGGCTACGCGCAATGCTGCCGGGGGTACGCCAAATGAATGGCGATGTGATTCACATTTAAAAAAAAAAAATAAAAAAAAAAAAGAAAGAAACTAATTAACATCCAATCACATTAACCGTTACTCTCTTGCGGGAATTCCACTAACGGTCCACATGTAGCCGAACGTAACTGCTGCTCATGTTGGTATCTGTACTGATGGATCAAAAGCCATGACAGGGAGACATAGTGGAGTGGTAACGCTATGCTCCCGACACTGCATGGGTACACTGCAGCATCCACCAAGAGGTTCTTGCTGCCAAGGGAATGCCTGCCAGCTTGAAAGCATGATGATGAGTTTCTGACACGACTGGCCTATCTGGGTGATGTTTTTTCTCGCCTTAATTATCTGAATCTAGGATTACAGGGACTCTCTGCAATTAGATTCAATGTGCAGGACAAAATTGAGGCTATGATTAAGAAGTTGGAGATCTTCTCTGTCTTCATTAGCAAGGACAACACACAGGTATTTCCATCATTGTATGATTTTTTGTGTGCAAATGAACTCAAGGACAATGTAAAATGTGCTATAGTGAAGCACCTGAGTGAGTTGGGTGCGCAACTACGCAGGTACTTTCCCGAAACGGATGACACAAACAACTGGATTCATTATCCCTTTCATGCCCTGCCTCCAGTCCACTTATTGATATCAAAAACAAGAGCCTCATCGAAATTGCAACAAGCGGTTCTGTGAAATTTGAATTTAATCAGAAGCCACTGACAGATTTCTAGATTAGGCTGCACTCAGAGTATCCTGCCTTGGCAAATCACGCTGTTAAGACACTGATGCCCTTTGCAACCACGTACCTATGTGAGAGCGGATTCTCGGCGCTCACTAGCATGAAAACTAAATACCGGCACAGACTGTGTGTGGAAAATGATTTAAGACTGAGAATCTCTCCAATACAACCCAACATTGCAGAGTTATTGATAGAAGAATTTGTATGTTTAAAGTAATGACTAAAGTATTCCACCCTGAAACTGCATAACTGTGTGAAATGTATTAGAATCATAAAACTATAATCTGATGATGTGTGTAGTTTTCAGAATTAGAACCAGGACATTTTGTTCCTGTTTAGCTATGTAAGCAGGGTGCAAGTGTGAAACAAAAGATAAGAGGAGCTATCGACAGACAAGTTGTGCTACTGTGAAACCAATAACAGGACATTCTGTCCCCACACGTGGAGTGGAGAAACTGTTAGGCTTGCAGAAAATTATGAAATATGTTGCAGAATATGATAAACAATGTATGTGTGTAGTGGAAAAGTAACTGTCTGAGCAAGGCGTAGCTTAAGATTTTAACTTGTTTGTGTGTGTGTATAAAATATTCGCTCTGCACTTGAATGGCAGAGCGCTCTCTGAATAAAGAATTGATCTATTGCAGGCTGAGACTGTCTATTTCTTTGTACTGGAGCTTCATAACCTTCAGGAATTAGGCAGAGCTTTTGTAGTAGTTGAGTTTAACCATTGAGATAGCAAATTCTCGTGACAGTTATGTGCATCCTTTCAAGCACACCCCTTCTCATTAACCTGTGGTGAGTTATTCACAATTTGATGAACAAATAAGGTTTTATATGTACGATGGTTAAATAAAGAGCAAAGTTATTGATTATTATTATTTGTGCCCTGGTCCTATAAGAGCTCTTTGTCACTTCCCACGAGCCGGGTAGTGACAAACTCACACTCATTCTTGCGTTTAATAAATGTATCATATAGTGTGTGTGTGGCAGGCTTCAATTATGGCAAAAAACAACATTTGAGAGTGCGCTGACCTGGTGCTAGAGAGGGTATGTAGCTGGAAGGTGAATGTTTGAAGGGGTACGGGACTAAAAAAAGTTTGGGAGCCACTGCACTAAAGTATTTGTTACGGTGCGTGAATGAGGACCCAAAAGCGAATTAACTTAAACAGAGCTTCTTTAATTACCAAACATAGGTAGGCTCAGACGGACCGGCAGATTCCGACAGGACAAGACAAGGTTACAGCAAACATGACGACAGTCTGGTTCAGGCATGAAACACAACAAACAAGAATCCGACAAAGACAGGAGCAGAAACAGAGAGAGATATAGGGACCTAATCAGAGGGAAAAAGGGAACAGGTGGGAAACGGGGTGAATGGGTAGTTAGGAGGAGACAAGGAACAGCTGGGGGAAAGCGGGGGAGAAAAGGTAACCTAATACGACCAGCAGAGGGAGACAGGGTGAAAGGAAAGGACAGAGACAAGACACAACATGACAGTACATGACAGTATTTGTCAACCATGAATCCCTGTGAGCAGTGAGCAGTTGAATAGGGGCAAATTAGGTTCGCAATTAGATTACATGTAAATTATTAAAAAGTCTACCACAAAAGTGACAGAAGTGGCTTTGTCCATGCTCAATATTACAATTTTAGATTGATTTACACTAAACCATGAAGGTTATGTCTTATATAGCATATATGAATGTACACTCACCAGCGCTAGTGTCACTGACTCATCAAAGAACTGCTGGCTGAATAAGAGTCTATACATTCCCACACTGTAAATTTAACAAGAAAGATCACAAAAAGTAATGTGTATGTTGTATCTGTTACACCTGTATAACTTGTACATAGATAGTGAGATCTAAAAACATGGATATGTATCACAGTAGAGCAAATAAGGTAACTATAGCAGCATACTGTGGTCAGTGTACATGTTCTAAATGAGGGGATTTTTAGTTTACAGATGTTGGGGAAAAGGGAATAAAATTCTTACCCAGAAACAGTTTTTTTTTTACCAGTTTTTTTTTCTCTCTCTCTCTCTCTCTCTCTCTCTCTATCTCTCTCTCTCTCTCTCTCTCTCTCTCTCTCTCTCTCTCTCTCTCTCTCTCTCTCCCTCCCTCTCCTCGCTAGCCGCCCAGCAAAACTAAGCAATTGGGGGAGAAGGGCCTTGGTCAGGGAGGTGACCAAGAATCTGATGGTCACCCTGACAGAGCGCTAGAGTTCCTCTTTGGAGATGGGAGAACTTTCCAGAAGGACAACCATCTCTGCAGCACTCCACCAATCTGGCCTTTATGGTAGATTGGCCTGACGGAAACCACTCCTCATTAAAAGGCACATGAAAGTCCGCTTGGAGTTAACCAAAAGGCACCTAAAGACTCTCAGACCATGAGAAACAAGATTCTCTGGTCTGATGAAGCATGGTGGTGGCAGCATCATGCTGTGGGGATGTTTTTCAGTGACAGGGACCTGGAGACTTGTCAGGATTGAGGCAAAGATGAACAGCGCAAAGTACAGAGAAATCCTTGATGAAAACCTGCTCCAGAGCACTCAGGACCTCAGACTGGGGTAAAGGTACACCTTCCAACAGGACAAAGACCCTAAGCACACAGCCAAGACAACACAGAAGTGGCTTATGGACAAGTCTCTGAATGTCCTTGAGTGGATCCGCCATAGCCCAGACTTTACCCGATCAAACATCTCTGGAGAGACCTGAAAATAGCTGTGTAGCAACGCTCCCCATTCAACCTAACAGAGCTTGAAAGGATCTGCAGAGAAGAATGGGAGAAACTCTCCAAATACAGGTGTGCCATGTGTGGTGGAATTATTGTAATCAAAAGGAGAGACTTCAAAACAATCCAACTTTATTGTTTAATTACTGCAGTAATGAGCTGGTTGGTAATCACCCCTGGAGGTGATCACTGAGAACTCAATGAGCTGGTTTGAGCCACAGCATTTTATTGGAAAGTCCATCCTCCTTCAGTCTACATGACTCACAACAGATGTATGGAATGGGTCACACGTTTAAGATTTGTATGAAATATACTTATACTTCACAGCAGACAGTATCTGCTGTAAAAACAGTTCTCATTGTGTAGAGACCAGGGTCCGGTCCCCCAACTCCATACTGGAGCCATGTCCCCCTCGTACCCAAGTACAGAAACATTAACTCATGCTCTGGAATGCGGTATCACCCAAAGACATGGTAAATCTTCCAGATGCCCATCCTCAGTTGAACACACACAGATGAGCATTCTAACAACCCCTTATTCTGTTGCATAAAACAACCATTTGATGCAATAACAGCATTCTAACATAATCTTGTCATTTCCACCACACATACTTGTATCATGATACCCAAGAAGACTAGAGGCTGTAATCGTTGCCAAAGGTGCTTCAACAAGGTACTGAGTCAAAGGTCTGGATAGGATATTTCAGTTTTTTTATATGTAATTCATTTGCAAAAAAAAAAATTAAACCTGGTTTTGCTTTGTCATTATGGGGTATTGTGTGTAGATTGATGAGGATTTTTTTTAAAATCCATTTTAGAATAAGGCTTTATCGTTACAAAATGTAGAAAAAGTCAAGGGGTCTGAATACTTTCCGAATGCACTGTATAGTCTAATTTGAGGTAGATGTGATGAGATTTAAAAGCATGTATCAAGACTCTCTAAATCTACTGATTCCCGCAATGTCTATGATATGCATAAGATTTTTACTCACAATGTTATTTAGCTTTAGATTTGACACCTGCACTTAGAAAAAATGTGCTATCTAGAATCTAAAAAGGTTATTTAGCTGTCCCCATAGGCAAACCCTTTGAAATGTGGCGCTGCGGTCTAAGGCACGGCATCTCAGTACAAGAGGCGTCACCGCAGTCACTGGTTCAAATCTAGGCTGCATCACATCCGGACGTGATTGGGAGTCCCATAGGGCGGTGCACAATTGATTCAGTGTCGTCCAAATTTGGCCAGGGTAGGCCGTCATTGTAAATAAGAATTTGTTCTTAACTGACTTGCCTAGTTAAATAAAAATAAAAAAATTAATTGGGTTCCATGCAGAACCATTCCACAGAGGAAAAAAATATTTTGAACAAAAACGGTTCTTTGAAGGGTTCCCCTATTACCAATATTCATCCGGGACATTTCTAAAACACTGGCCCATTATTTAAACCTTACGGCCCCCATTATTAGCCAGATAATTATCATTTTCCACGTAAAACGAATACCTTAGACAGGCCTACTTGGCTAAAAGTGGACCAGCCCACATGGCTAAAAGTGAACCAGCCTACTTGGCTAAAAGTGGACCAGCCCACATGGCTAAAAGTGAACCAGCCTACTTGGCTAAAAGTGTACCAGCCCACTTGGCTAAAAATGAACCAGCCTACTTGGCTAAAAGTGAACCAGCCCACATGGCTAAAAGTGGACCAGCCTACTTGGCTAAAAGTGGACCAGCCCACTTGGCTAAAAGTGGACCAGCCTACTTGGCTAAAAGTGAACCAGCCCACATGGCTAAAAGTGGACCAGCCTACTTGGCTAAAAGTGGACAAGCCTACTTGGCTAAAAGTGGACCAGGCTACTTGGCTAAAAATGGACCAGCCCACTTGGCTAAAAGTGGACCAGCCCATCTGGAAATTCGGGCAACTGCCAGACGGCCAGTCCGCCCCTTTCAGAGTTTAGTGAGTCTTAACTTCATTCAAATACACAGAATACTAAGAAAAGGGCACCACTCAAATAATTTCAAACAGTAAGTTACAAAAGGCGCTAAACATATCTGAATTATTACCTCTTCAATGAAAAGCACAGTGTTTCAACATATCGGGACATTTTTTTATAATGCAACTTAAAATGATGGCACACCTACCCAGTTAGCTGTCCTCTTCCCTCCCCATAGTTTGGTTGTGAGATGCCGAGACAGGGGAAAGAGAGAGGAGTTTCTAGAGTTTCTCTCCTCCCTCTCTGCTGACCAGGTGAACACACCCAGGAGATGCTAAAACTTCAGCTCCAACCCCTCCCTCCACATCAACAACACCGACCAAAAGACCCAATGTATTTTCTCTGTTATTACATTGAACTTTAAACAGTGTTAGACATACAGTACATCTATGTTACTTGATCACATGTACATTTCTGTTAGTGTATCAAGTTCACATTTGTGACAATAATTTGCAGTACATTTGGTGAATAGGAATCAATTCATTATTATTTCCACTGGACATGGGCTTCACTAAAGAGGCTGGTTCAGTAATACAGTGCCTTGCGAAAGTATTCGGCCCTCTTGAACTTTGCGACCTTTTGCCACATTTCAGGCTTCAAACATAAAGATATAAAACTGTATTTTTTTTGTGAAGAATCAACAACAAGTGGGGCACAATCATGAAGTGGAACGACATTTATTGGATATTTCAAACTTTTTTAACAAATCAAAAACTGAAAAATTGGGCGTGCAAAATGATTCAGCCCCTTTACTTTCAGTGCAGCAAACTCTCTCCAGAAGTTCAGTGAGGATCTCTGAATGATCCAATGTTGACCTAAATGACTAATGATGATAAATACAATCAACCTGTGTGTAATCAAGTCTCCGTATAAATGTACCTGCACTGTGATAGTCTCAGAGGTCCGTTAAAAGCGCAGAGAGCATCATGAAGAACAAGGAACACACCAGGCAGGTCCGAGATACTGTTGTGAAGAAGTTTAAAGCCGCATTTGGATACAAAAAGATTTCCCAAGCTTTAAACATCCCAAGGAGCACTGTGCAAGCGATAATATTGAAATGGAAGGAGTATCAGACCACTGCAAATCTACCAAGACCTGGCCGTCCCTCTAAACTTTCAGCTCATACAAGGAGAAGACTGATCAGAGATGCAGCCAAGAGGCCCATGATCACTCTGGATGAACTGCAGAGATCTACAGCTGAGGTGGGAGACTCTGTCCATAGGACAACAATCGTATATTGCACAAATCTGGCCTTTATGGAAGAGTGGCAAGAAGAAAGCCATTTCTTAAAGATATCCATAAAAAGTGTCGTTTAAAGTTTGCCACAAGCCACCTGGGAGACACACCAAACATGTGGAAGAAGGTGCTCTGGTCAGATGAAACCAAAATTGAACTTTTTGGCAACAATGCAAAACGTTATGTTTGGCGTAAAAGCAACACAGCTGAACACACCATCCCCACTGTCAAACATGGTGGTGGCAGCATCATGGTTTGGGCCTGCTTTTCTTCAGCAGGGACAGGGAAGATGGTTAAAATTGATGGGAAGATGGATGGAGCCAAATACAGGACCATTCTGGAAGAAAACCTGATGGAGTCTGCAAAAGACCTGAGACTGGGACGGAGATTTGTCTTCCAACAAGACAATGATCCAAAACATAAAGCAAAATCTACAATGGAATGGTTAAAAAATAAACATATCCAGGTGTTAGAATGGCCAAGTCAAAGTCCAGACCTGAATCCAATCGAGAATCTGTGGAAAGAACTGAAAACTGCTGTTCACAAATGCTCTCCATCCAACCTCACTGAGCTCGAGCTGTTTTGCAAGGAGGAATGGGAAAAAAATTCAGTCTCTCGATGTGCAAAACTGATAGAGACATACCCCAAGCGACTTACAGCTGTAATCGCAGCAAAAGGTGGCGCTACAAAGTATTAACTTAAGGGGGCTGAATAATTTTGCACGCCCAATTTTTCAGTTTTTGATTTGTTAAATAAGTTTGAAATATCCAATAAATGTCGTTCCACTTCATGATTGTGTCCCACTTGTTGTTGATTCTTCACAAAAAAATACAGTTTTATATCTTTATGTTTGAAGCCTGAAATGTGGCAAAAGGTCGCAAAGTTCAAGGGGGCCGAATACTTTCGCAAGGCACTGTGTATCCACTGACGTCTGATTGACGAGACGTGAAGATATGTGGTTAAAGAAACATAGAAAACACCAAATATCATTGTAACCTGTGTCAGTGAGTTCTCCCAGTGCCAGGCAAATCAGGTCACCTTCCTACAACTCAATGCATTGTAATTAAAATCCTGTTTTCTATGTGGTACCTGCAGGGCTATGGCAGCCTAATCTCCAATTGTGTAAACAAAGTGCAACGTAATTCAGGATGTACAAGAGCCCATAGTTCCTGGTACGGACACGTTGTAGTCCATACTGCTAGCTTATTTGGTTGGAGTTCAGTGCTACGTTACAAGTAGTTAGGATGTGGTTTAACTTCCTGGTCTCTTTCAATTTGGATAAAAGCATTTGCTAAATAACTAGGCCTACATGATGACTTGGTTTATCAAGTTGATTTATGTGTAACAGCCATCAACTACATGAATAAGGGCAAGAACCCCACACTTCTCCCCTGCTATCCATGAGCCAGTGTTTATGACTGTAATAGCTGACACAGTCAACAAACCATCACACCAGGGAAAACTATGATATACAAACGTTGATTAGGATCAGAACATGGATAGTGTCATTCTGTCACACCCACAACATTCTCTCTGTCTCCATCTTTACAGTTCTCTGAACCATGCCACATGGAAGTGGGCATGTACTTCTACGTTGTGATTTGTGTCCCCAACTCACCATTCTTGCTGGAGGGTGAAAATAATGATAATACTGATGTCACTAATCAAGCATATTTTATGTCAGAATGTCAACAGTTACATCCATGAGTGAGTGTGTAACATCCTTATGAAGACTTTTACACTCTGACAATCCCTCACTGCCACCATACATGTTTTTAATTGCAAACTTGAAACACCACAAATGTCCTTTTTATTCCTCTTCTCTTATCAAATTGTCCTTATGTACAACATTATGACATTACATTCATACACTAACAAAAATCACATATTATAATTTTATGTTCCAATAGTAAAACATTGTAAAATCTATCCTAATGTACATTTACTTAATATGTTTATTTCATAAGGCAAATCAAACTATCATAACTTGAATAACATTAACTAAAATAATATTGTATTATGTGTTTTAAGGTATATAATACATCATGTGGTTTTCTTGGACCTTCCATCCCTCTCCTGTTGCATCATCATGGTTGGTCCTCTTCATCCAGACCCACACTGACCTAAGAAAACAAACACAACAGTACAAAGACTCTCACTGGAATTAGTTCATGAACACCTTACTTCATTTCCATACTGTCAAAACCTAACAACACACTGTACAAGGGACTCTGAACAACAGACTTAACATAAGGAGGGACATTTTCAAAACTGTGATGCAAAAAATGTGCTTACCTTCTTCAGGACTTCCAAGTTCAACTGTTTTCCAAAAAACCTTGGACGAAGTTCATGTTCTTCGCAAACTCTTTTCTTATCTAAGAGATATGATCAAAGCCAGACATCTTCCTATTTTAATCAAGCAATTCAGTTGTTTAAAATGATCAATATAAACTTGAGATCATATGAGAAGAGTGAAATGAGTGAGCATGACGTTGATTTCTGATGTGGGAGATGTAGGACTACTGTACCTGCTCCAACATCTGTTTCTTCACCACTGGGTCATTGAGGTCAGCTCCTGTGTTAGATTTCAGAGACATCCTTACAATGGTCTGCTTCATTCTCTTTTCTAGATGAGACATCCACACAAAGGAAATTCAGCTTATTTACAAAAAAATGTACCTTTTCTTTCAATGTCCTTTGAAGAATGTGAATTACTTTGGAACTTAGAATGGAACTATTATCCACATTAACACACATTTGCATTAATCCCTAGTGAGAGTGGCGAGAGAAAGTTGGCATCTGACAGTGGATTAGACAACACGAAGCATCGCTGTGTCCAGCATCTGACAGTAATTGTTAATGTGGCACCCTACTGGTGCTATAATGCCATCCCTGCACCTGTCTTACAGATATAAACCCCAATAAGATGGCAGTCTTGTGGCCTGTCCTGTCTAGTGGTAATGCCACAGCCTCTGGAACATGTAAGGTGTCACCGTAGATTTGAATCTGCCCTAGTGCCTTTTGATGCAACCTCTGTCTATCTTAACCGACTGTCATCCTCTCTGTTTATAAAACATATATACGTAAAATAAAAAAAAGATTATAGTCTTACTTCCAGGTCAAAGGAACGATCTCTTCAGAGAGCAGTCTCTTGTCCAGTGAGGAGTGTTCAGTCTGTCCATGGCCCTTACAGGTCAGAGAGCAGCAGTTACTGCCACCCAGTTGAGGCTGATTGTCTGTGCTCAATATAACAATATCCGATTGATTTACACTAAAGCATTAAGGATATAGTATTGTTAGGTTGTAATTTTCAGAGTATAAACTCAACGGACACTATACAACGGACACTTCTTCCCAGAGGATCATTAGCCGACATATTCACACAAGCACTGCTATTTAACTATGCTGAGTCTCCTCCTACACATCTGAAAAGCCAATGCATCTCTGTTGCTAGACAGAACCTTAGCGATATGTTCTTCCTAAACGTGCTCACTCCTACCCAACTCACAGATGTTATGGTGACTGGTACCAGACAATGTCTCATCTCCTCCCATAGGATCCCTCCCATAGGATCCCTGATGGCTAAAAATAACATATTCTGGCATAATGTAAATCTTACCCGCTCTTCCTCAGTGACATGAATAAGTATATTTCATATTCTCAGAACCAAACAGTATGTAAGCATATACACCCAGATGGGTCGACTGCTCAGACGTCACCGAAGGACTCATCCAAGGACTGCTGGCTGAAGAGATCAGGGGCTGCACCTGGGAAACAGATTTGACTTTATGGTTTGGAGAGCAGTGTTGCATAAATATAGCCCATCAGTGCAATTGTATGTCAACATTACAGATGTCACAGACATCTCAGCTGTTTTCTGAGATACCAGGTTCATTGTCCCTGGCAGTTGAGATGGACTCCTTCAGTCCTGATGAAAATAATCATAAAGTCAATTTAGGCTAGCGATCATTGAACACCTCTCAAATAATAAGGTTATATTATGACCATTTTAATCACTCAATTCACTTTCTATGAAGAATGAAATTCCACACTGAACAAACTGTAAATGGATGTTTAATCAGAACAGAGACGAAAGGAAATACAAAATAACAATAATTACATTCTAACTAAATAGCGTTCTGAAACAGTACATATCACACAGGAGTTAAATACTACATGTTCAGTTAATACCTTTTACTTTACCTTTCTTTACTCTATTTTAAAACAATCAAAGTATTACAGTAAACTATAGGTCAAATAACAATGCTTATGAGTCAGTCTATGTAAGTACAGTATCATTAAGTAATATCATGTAAAATATGACAATAAAAAGTCCTAATAATAGTAATAGTTATATTGGTGTAAAATATAATGAATTGAAATGCAGGTTCCTTCCAGACCATGAGTGTGGAAGTCTCTCTGGTAGATCAGTGTGGTGTCTGGCTGCAGACTGTCCAGGCTGCCATGTAGAGCCCTCTAGTGGAGATCTGTTTAAAACATCACATACAGGATAGGAGGACATTGATGTATCTTATACGTCCAGGCCTTGCCATTATGTTTTGGCTCATTCTAAAGACTATTACTAGTAGAGTGAGTCTAGAATGTAAAAGGGAGGGAGTTAAAGGGAGGAAAGAGCAATGCAGATAGTAGCCAACTGTAGAGAGGGGGTTTCTGGGATGTGGGTTGAGCCTTATTCAATAGGGAGGAATAATCAGAGCATTGCATAAAGTAATACATTGCATAGAGATGACATGACAGTCAAGACATCTCTATTCTGCAGTAAACCATGACAGTTCTGTGTAATATTTGTCTATCTGCAGCGTTTTGAATATCCCACCTCGCAGAACAAGCCCTAAAATAGGAGCTCCAAAGTTGAGCAATGTACCTTGACATATGAAGGGTAATTCCTGATGACAGGAAGCATCCAGCCACTTCAATTCTCCGTTACCAACCCGGACCATCTTACCACAATGGTAATTGATGGGGTTGAGGGGGAAGCAGCTGTGCCACTCGCTGTACTTCACCACCTTATCAACATCACCACTGGTCCACAGCCAGGGGGCGTTCCACTCAAAGATGGACCGCTCCAGACCAATCCACACCCCCCCACATGCCAGCTCCACATTGGCAATGAGCTGGGTCACGTCAGCATGCACAGTCTGGTTGGTGATGTGCACCAGGTTGGACTTGGAGCCACGGCTTCTGCAGAACTCCATGGCATTGATCCAGCTCTTGGACTTGTTGATGTAGTGCAGATAATCTGTATGGAAAAAACAAACACATGAAATTGCAATTGTTCAAATTTAAGTTCATAAACAAAAAAACACACAGTGGTGTAAAGTACCTAAATAAAAATACTTGAAAGTACTACTGTCGTGGCAATTTCCTGTATTACCAAATGATGAGAGAGCAAACCACACACCAGTCAGTTATTTAAACTTCATCTTTAATCATATGAGCTTCATCATAGCCCTGTGACTCTCAGATCAATTCAGTGTCTATAAATGAATTCTCTGAGAGTGCTTACAACAACCCCTCTCAACTCACATGACGAACCACAGATCTTAGGAACTTCACAAAGGGCCTTTTACTTGAAAGAGGAGTATCCCATAGCCAGATAGCATTAGCTATAAATTATCGTTCAGTTTGGTCTCATAGAGGAGGTTCTACTTCTCGTTCTTGGTACTTCATATTACCAAAACATTACCTCATCCAATGGCATATATCAATTGTCAATTCTAGATACTCCCATCTCAAATATACCCTCTCCTGGGCAAGTTCACAGAGGGGAGTGAGCCTCTAGGTCATATACAGGCAACATCAGAGGGGTAATACAATGGTTCCAGACACTGCCATACTCCTCCCCCCAATGGTAAAAGGAGGGAGTGACTGGAGTACAGACATGGTGGAGCCCTTCACATGGTTTAGGAATAGTTAGACACATTCAAATATGAAGACAATCCTGACCTCTCCCCTCTCTGGGCCCCAAGTGACTATCTCACATAAGAATATTATGAAAGTAAATAAAACATCTTATTTATCAATGCTACCAAACTAATTCTGATTCAGCTATGACACTACTTAAGTCATTTTTGTTGGGTATCTGTACATTAATTTACTATTATAGTTTTGACAACTTTTACTTCTCTACATTGCTAAAGAAAATGATGTATGTTTTACTCCTTACATTTTCCATTGACAACTATAAGTACTTGTTACAATTTGAATGCTTAGCTGGACAGAAATGGTCAAATTATCATCCCTGGTCATCCCTTCTGGATCTGATCTGGCAGACTCACTAAACACAAATGCTTCATTTGTAAATTAGTGTTGGAGTGTGCCCCTGACTAAAAAAACAACAAAACCTCTATAAGGAATTTGAAACGATATGTACTTTTACTTTTGATACTTATGTATATTCAGAACCAAGTAATTTTACACAAGTAGTATATTACTGCCGGACTTTCACTTGAGGAATTTTCTATTAAGGTATCTTTACTCTTAACCAATTGTCCTCTTACCTGATGACAAATGGGTACTTTTTACACCACTGAATACAAATAAACTCAAGCTCTTATCTGCCATTAAATGTACAACGACTGCCACTTGTGCACCTTTGTGCAGATTGGTAGAGAATGTAGCTCCATGTCTAACACTCACCAGGATGGAGTGGAGAAGACAGACAACAGGGAGAGGATGTGGGATCCCTGTCTGTGGAGGAGGGATTTGATGAACTCAGTTGTCCACTGGAAGTTGAGGTTGGTGGTGAGGTGGTGGACTGTCCATTAGTAGTGGTAGTTGTTGAGGTGGTGGACTGTCCATTAGTAGTGGTAGTTGGTGAGGTGGTGGACTGTCCATTAAAAGTGGTAGTTGGTAAGGTGGTGGACTGTCCATTAATAGTGGTAGTTGGTGAGGTGCTGGACTGTTCATTAGTAGTGGTAGGTGGTGAGGTGGTGGACTGTCCATTAGTAATGGTAGTTGGTGAGGTGGTGGGCTGTTCATTAGTAGTGGTAGTTGGTGAGGTGGTGGACTGTCCATTAGTAGTGGTAGGTGGTGAGGTGGTGGACTGTCCGCTAGTAGTTGTAGGTGGTGATGTGGTAGACTGTCCATTAATAGTGGTATTTGGTGAGGCGAGGGACTGTCCATTAGTAGTGGTAGGTGGTGAGGCGAGGGACTGTCCATTAGTAGTGGCAGTTGGTGAGCTGGTGGACTGTCCGTTAGTAATGGTAGTTGGTGAGGTGGTGGACTGTCCATTAGTGGTAGTAGGTGGTGAGGTGGTGGACTGTCCATTATTAGTTGTAGTTGGTGGTGAAGCGATGGACTGTCCACTAGTAGTGGTAGTTGGTGAGGTGGTGGGCTGTCCATTAGTAATGGTAGTTGGTGAGGTGGTGGGCTGTCCATTAGTAGTGGTAGTTGGTGAGGTGGTGGACTGTCCGCTAGTAGTTGTAGGTGATGATGTGGTAGACTGTCCATTAATAGTGGTATTTGGTGAGGCGAGGGACTGTCCATTAGTAGTGGTAGTTGGTGAGCTGGTGGACTGTCCGTTAGTAATGGTAGTTGGTGAGGTGGTGGGCTGTTCATTAGTAGTGGTAGTTGGTGAGCTGGTGGACTGTCCGTTAGTAATGGTAGTTGGTGAGGTGGTGGGTTGTTCATTAGTAGTGGTAGGTGGTGATGTGGTAGACTGTCCATTAGTAGTGGTAGTTGGTGAGGTGGTGGACTGTACATTAGTAGTGGTAGGTGGTGAGGTGGTGGACTGTACATTAGTAGTGGTAGTTGGTGAGGTGGTGGACTGTCCATTAGTAGTGGTAGTTGGTAAGGTGGTGGACTGTCCATTAATAGTGGTAGTTTGTGAGGTGGTGGACTGTCCATTAGTAGTAGTAGGTGGTGAGTTGAGGGACTGTCCATTAGTAGTGGTAGTTGGTGAGCTGGTGGACTGTCCGTTAGTAATGGTAGTTGGTGAGGTGGTGGGCTGTCCATTAGTAGTGGTAGTTGGTGAGGTGGTGGGCTGTCCATTAGTAGTGGTAGTTCGTGAGGTGGTGGACTGTCCCTGAGAATTGGTAGTTGGTGAGGTGGTGGGCTGTTCATTAGTAGTGGTAGGTGGTGAGGTGGTGGACTGTCCATTAGTAGTGGTAGTTGGTGAGGTGGTGGGCTGTCCATTAGTAGTGGTAGTTGGTGAGGTGGTGGACTGTACATTAGTAGTGGTAGGTGGTGAGGTGGTGGACTGTACATTAGTAGTGGTAGTTGTTGAGGTGGTGGACTGTCCATTAGTAGTGGTAGTTGGTGAGGTGGTGGACTGTCCATTAAAAGTGGAAGTTGGTAAGGTGGTGGACTGTCCATTAATAGTGGTAGTTTGTGAGGTGGTGGACTGTCCATTAGTAGTAGTAGGTGGTGAGTTGAGGGACTGTCCATTAGTAGTGGTAGTTTGTGAGCTGGTGGACTGTCCGTTAGTAATGGTAGTTGGTGAGGTGGTGGGCTGTCCATTAGTAGTGGTAGTTGGTGAGGTGGTGGGCTGTCCATTAGTAGTGGTAGTTGGTGAGGTGGGGGACTGTCCATTAGTAGTGGTAGTTGGTGAGGTGGTGGACTGTACATTAGTAGTGGTAGGTGGTGAGGTGGTGGACTGTACATTAGTAGTGGTAGTTGGTGAGGTGGTGGACTGTCCGTTAGTAATGGTAGTTGGTGAGGTGGTGGGCTGTCCGTTAGTAGTGGTAGTTGGTGAGGTGGTGGGCTGCCCATTAGTAGTGGTAGTTGGTGAGGTGGTGGACTGTACATTAGTAGTGGTAGGTGGTGAGGTGGTGGACTGTCCGCTAGTAGTTGTAGGTGGTGATGTGGTAGACTGTCCATTAATAGTGGTATTTGGTGAGGCGAGGGACTGTCCATTAGTAGTGGTAGGTGGTGAGGCGAGGGACTGTCCATTGGTAGTGGCAGTTGGTGAGCTGGTGGACTGTCCGTTAGTAATGGTAGTTGGTGAGGTGGTGGACTGTCCATTAGTGGTAGTAGGTGGTGAGGTGGTGGACTGTCCATTATTAGTTGTAGTTGGTGGTGAAGCGATGGACTGTCCACTAGTAGTGGTAGTTGGTGAGGTGGTGGACTGTCCGCTAGTAGTTGTAGGTGGTGATGTGGTAGACTGTCCATTAGTAGTGGTAGTTGGTGAGGTGGTGGACTGTACATTAGTAGTGGTAGGTGGTGAGGTGGTGGACTGTACATTAGTAGTGGTAGTTGGTGAGGTGGTGGACTGTCCATTAGTAGTGGTAGTTGGTAAGGTGGTGGACTGTCCATTAATAGTGGTAGTTTGTGAGGTGGTGGACTGTCCATTAGTAGTAGTAGGTGGTGAGTTGAGGGACTGTCCATTAGTAGTGGTAGTTGGTGAGCTGGTGGACTGTCCGTTAGTAATGGTAGTTGGTGAGGTGGTGGGCTGTCCATTAGTAGTGGTAGTTGGTGAGGTGGTGGGCTGTCCATTAGTAGTGGTAGTTGGTGAGGTGGTGGACTGTCCCTGAGAATTGGTAGTTGGTGAGGTGGTGGGCTGTTCATTAGTAGTGGTAGGTGGTGAGGTGGTGGACTGTCCATTAGTAGTGGTAGTTGGTGAGGTGGTGGGCTGTCCATTAGTAGTGGTAGTTGGTGAGGTGGTGGACTGTACATTAGTAGTGGTAGTTGTTGAGGTGGTGGACTGTCCATTAGTAGTGGTAGTTGGTGAGGTGGTGGACTGTCCATTAAAAGTGGTAGTTGGTAAGGTGGTGGACTGTCCATTAATAGTGGTAGTTTGTGAGGTGGTGGACTGTCCATTAGTAGTAGTAGGTGGTGAGTTGAGGGACTGTCCATTAGTAGTGGTAGTTTGTGAGCTGGTGGACTGTCCGTTAGTAATGGTAGTTGGTGAGGTGGTGGGCTGTCCATTAGTAGTGGTAGTTGGTGAGGTGGTGGGCTGTCCATTAGTAGTGGTAGTTGGTGAGGTGGGGGACTGTCCATTAGTAGTGGTAGTTGGTGAGGTGGTGGACTGTACATTAGTAGTGGTAGGTGGTGAGGTGGTGGACTGTACATTAGTAGTGGTAGTTGGTGAGGTGGTGGACTGTCCGTTAGTAATGGTAGTTGGTGAGGTGGTGGACTGTCCATTAGTAGTGGTAGTTGGTGAGGTGGTGGACTGTACATTAGTAGTGGTAGGTGGTGAGGTGGTGGACTGTACATTAAAAGTGGTAGTTGGTAAGGTGGTGGACTGTCCCTGAGAATTGGTAGTTGGTGAGGTGGTGGGCTGTTCATTAGTAGTGGTAGTTGGTGAGGTGGTGGGCTGTCCATTAGTAGTGGTAGTTGGTGAGGTGGTGGACTGTACATTAGTAGTGGTAGGTGGTGAGGTGGTGGGCTGTCCATTAGTAGTGGTAGTTGGTGAGGTGGTGGACTGTACATTAGTAGTGGTAGGTGGTGAGGTGGTGGACTGTACATTAGTAGTGGTAGTTGGTGAGGTGGTGGACTGTACATTAGTAGTGGTAGTTGGTGAGGTGGTGGGCTGTCCATTAGTAGTGGTAGTTGGTGAGGTGGTGGACTGTACATTAGTAGTGGTAGGTGGTGAGGTGGTGGACTGTACATTAAAAGTGGTAGTTGGTAAGGTGGTGGACTGTCCCTGAGAATTGGTAGTTGGTGAGGTGGTGGGCTGTTCATTAGTAGTGGTAGTTGGTGAGGTGGTGGACTGTCCGCTAGTAGTTGTAGGTGGTGATGTGGTAGACTGTCCATTAATAGTGATATTTGGTGAGGCGAGGGACTGTCCATTAGTAGTGGTAGTTGGTGAGCTGGTGGACTGTCCGTTAGTAATGGTAGTTGGTGAGGTGGTGGGCTGTTCATTAGTAGTGGTAGTTGGTGAGCTGGTGGACTGTCCGTTAGTAATGGTAGTTGGTGAGGTGGTGGGCTGTTCATTAGTAGTGGTAGGTGGTGATGTGGTAGACTGTCCATTAGTAGTGGTAGTTGGTGAGGTGGTGGACTGTACATTAGTAGTGGTAGGTGGTGAGGTGGTGGACTGTCCATTAGTAGTGGTAGTTGGTAAGGTGGTGGACTGTCCATTAGTAGTGGTAGTTGGTGAGGTGGTGGGCTGTCCATTAGTAGTGGTAGTTGGTGAGGTGGTGGACTGTCCCTGAGAATTGGTAGTTGGTGAGGTGGTGGGCTGTTCATTAGTAGTGGTAGTTGGTGAGGTGGTGGACTGTCCATTAGTAGTGGTAGTTGGTGAGGTGGTGGGCTGTCCATTAGTAGTGGTAGTTGGTGAGGTGGTGGACTGTACATTAGTAGTGGTAGGTGGTGAGGTGGTGGACTGTACATTAGTAGTGGTAGTTGTTGAGGTGGTGGACTGTCCATTAGTAGTGGTAGTTGGTGAGGTGGTGGACTGTCCATTAAAAGTGGTAGTTGGTAAGGTGGTGGACTGTCCATTAATAGTGGTAGTTTGTGAGGTGGTGGACTGTCCATTAGTAGTAGTAGGTGGTGAGTTGAGGGACTGTCCATTATTAGTGGTAGTTTGTGAGCTGGTGGACTGTCCGTTAGTAATGGTAGTTGGTGAGGTGGTGGGCTGTCCATTAGTAGTGGTAGTTGGTGAGGTGGTGGGCTGTCCATTAGTAGTGGTAGTTGGTGAGGTGGGGGACTGTCCATTAGTAGTGGTAGTTGGTGAGGTGGTGGACTGTACATTAGTAGTGGTAGGTGGTGAGGTGGTGGACTGTACATTAGTAGTGGTAGTTGGTGAGGTGGTGGACTGTCCGTTAGTAATGGTAGTTGGTGAGGTGGTGGGCTGTCCATTAGTAGTGGTAGTTGGTGAGGTGGTGGGCTGTCCATTAGTAGTGGTAGGTGGTGAGGTGGTGGACTGTACATTAAAAGTGGTAGTTGGTAAGGTGGTGGACTGTCCCTGAGAATTGGTAGTTGGTGAGGATGTGGGCTGTTCATTAGTAGTGGTAGTTGGTGAGGTGGTGGGCTGTTCATTAGTAGTGGTAGTTGGTGAGGTGGTGGAATGTCCATTAGTAGTGGTAGGTGGTGAGGTGGTGGACTGTCCGCAAGTAGTTGTAGGTGGTGATGTGGTAGACTGTCCATTAGTAGTAGTAGGTGGTGAGGTGGTGGACTGTCCATTATAATTGCTAGTTGGTGAGGTGGTGGACTGTCCATTAGTAGTAGTAGGTAGTAAAGTGGTAGGTGTTGTGGTGGATTTTTTGGTAGAGGGAGGACCAGTTGAAGTAGGGCTGGTGGTTTCAGGGGTAACAGGAGTGGTCAAATCCCCAGTGGTGTTAAGTGGACGTTCATCTGTCAAAAATAAGTAGAATACATGCAAATTACTGCCTGTTTCCGGTCGTGTGTATCAGTGATACTGAAATATTGTAATCCTAATTGTAATCATTTTTTATTATTTGGGAGATTCTATACATCCTAGTCATAGATGATATAACCTAGTCATTGATGATATCAACACTAGTTTTACAACACTCTCACTATGTTCAACTTACCCCCATAGCACAGGAATTGACTTTGAGTAGAACAATTTTCTGGTGTCCATTTTCTGTCATTTTCTGAGTTCAGCTTTACACAGTTTCCGTCTCCCAAACGCATTGGATTGTCCCATTTCTGAAATGGATCCCCACTGGACCAATTCCATGTGTTGTTCTCATGCTTTAATCCAATCCAGGTGATCCCTTTATTCAACTCATCAAAGGCATCCTGCTCTTTCTGGTTACAGATACTCGCCAGTTCTCCTTGTTGATCTTTGCAGTCTTTCACAGCCTCCTCCTGGTTCTTTGGTTCGGTTATCAGCTTATACACCTTCTCTGTTACTCCATTGACATGACGAACTTATAGGAGGAAAGGTGAAAAGTAATTTATCAGATTTCATAAAACAGTTAATAAGAAAAATATCCAGGAAGTCAATTACAGGGGATATTTTGAGATCTAACATCCAGTGATTTGAAATGGAAACAATAACGGTTTTAGAGACATAAAGGGAGAGCCCATACCGTATTGACACATGTAGGGTAATGAGGTGCTACACAACTGTTGTCGAAACCGAGAAGAAACTGAAACGGCACAATGAATGTTGAGCACGCTGCCAAAACCACCATCCCAGTTTAAGAACATCAAGTCCTCCCCATCAGACCAACTCCACTTTTTAGTTTGAACAGGCCCATTTCCATTAAGGCCAATCCACACATCACCACTAAAATGACTCAGAGTGGATTGAATTGCCTTCCAATCCTCTTCTGTGTGTATGATGGACAGGTTTGTGTAGTGTTGTCTGCAGTACTCCTGTGCTTCAGTCCAGTTTTTCCACTTAAGGACAAGGCTGTACTTTTTGGCTGAGTAGGTGACTGTTTTAAATATAGGAAAATGATTATCAGACTGCTTGTTGTGTTGAGTGACAAACATTATGTTTAGCTTCCACTATCTATTCTGAAATATAGGCAACACATACTGTGTGATAGCAGAGTAACATTTAATTGATGAAAGCAACAGATGCCATGTCTGGGGCATGGAGAAATTAATACATTTGCGAACTCCTTCCAAAATCTGTCAGTTATTATGAATATGTATGTGTTTAGAAAAATGTAATAAATACATAGGGTGGAGACAACTTTCTACTGTGAATTCTTCAGGCACTAGAATAAAGACTCAAATCACACATCGTTGGTAGGTAGTTTAAAGTTTCTCTCAGAGCGCTGTGGTGCTTGCTTGATGATGTACAGTACCTTAAATTACACCTTCAACAGATGTAATGTATACAGAAACAGTGTAACAGAGTTTGGTATCAATGACACTACCCTGTTTATTAGGACCTATTAACAATCTCTGCTCATTAGGTACCGTATACTATATGAATCTAGTACATGTCTGTAGTCACCTTTACCACTGCAGTTTTTCAGGGAATAGCCCGAGGTTGCATTTTGGAGGCGCTGTATTGTAATTCTTGAGTTCAACAGATCACCAGTTGAAGCCTTCAAGGAACATTTGTTTCTGAGGAATAAATATCACAAAATGTGGTAGTAGTTACAAAGACGACTGGTGCTGATCTAAAAAGTATATGGCTGTCCTAATTTGCCCAATCACAAAGGGGAAAATCTTTGAGCATGTACCTCATTTCTGTCTCCTTCCAACTGAATGTGAAGTACTGGCACTTGTGAATATTGGTGCATTCCTGTCTGCACTGACTTGCATTTTGGATTGTGATTGGCTGATTCTCAATATCGTTGCCCAGAAATTCCAATCCATCCAGTAGATCCCTGTTGCAACCTGTGTGACCTGGAAATATTTCACGACACAGACCGTCAGGAAGGGACAGGATAAAGCACGACTAGGCACCAGAAAAATGACATTACCAGCAGTTCTGACTTTGTTAGGGAAAGAGCACAATAGTGATGCATAAATGCAACATTCATACATAGAGATGAAGACACAAATCATTGACTTTTGCCTTTTTGATGGAAGTGGTAGGTGTGCTCAAACATTCAATACACACAAAATGTTAGGATTTAATCCAAATTCAGTAACAGACAGCATTGACCATGAAGAGTTTTGGCTTGTGCACCTCACAATACACACAAGCTGATCAACCCTTCATGTTCCTTCCTACTTTATGGTGACATGTGCACTGAACAAAATCCATTGACAACCAGTAGTATGAGGTGCAACACATACCTTTCACTACCCTAAGGCTGTAGAATTCTGAAGGTTTATTTAACACTGTAGAGATCGCTGCTCTGCAACAGTAGTTCCCACTGTCTGCAGGCTGAAGGTTTAAAATGGTGAAGTTCACCATCTCAACTCCAGTTATACATCTGTATTTGTTTTCTGGTGTGATGGTAGGTATTGTTGTCACAGCTATGGGATTACAACAGGACCACCATTTGCAAGGACTGGTTTCACTCAAGGTTGTATAAAGTATGTGATTCTCCTCACTGGGAAATCTGCAGACAAGGGTCACAGAGGTTCCCTCCAGTACTGATATCTCAGTCCCAAACACTGGTGAGAACCTGGCTTCTGTGGGGATAAATGTCACATCAGTTATTTTTGGGACTGTCAATCCCTTTTTCCTTTTAGATTGTGACACCGACATCAACCTTAGGACTTATATTTCAGTTCAGTGATTATGAAGTTGGAATACAACTGTGTCCACTCAAGGAGAGAGTTCTGTAAATGTCCTAAATGTTGGTTAAACTGAGACTCATTAGATAAGTCATAGCAGGTTGGTTGATAATACCAAGAGAGGAATATTCATCCCATCTGATCTCTTACCCAGTAGCAGGAGTAGAAGTACTGGCTGTATCATGGCCACTGTGAAGAGATTACATGGTTCAAAGCTAGAAGCCATAATTGAAACAAGAACTAAGTGTCCACCCCGCCTCTGTTTTGGTTAAAAGCTGAGGTATGGGCGTGGATACTGCAACCACTCAAATTCATAGACAGAGTTATGGATGCAAGGACTGACCATCCGTGATATAACAATTATATTTTTAACCACGTTTTATGGCTATACAGTGTTTGTTTACATTTACATTGTTAACAAACAGAGTAAAGCATGCTTATATTATGGGTTCTGATGGGGGAAAACGGTTGAACTAAGCTCATAAGTTGTATTCTTCAGGAATCAATGGATATACAGTGCCTTTAGAAAGTATTCACACCCTTTGAGTTTTTACACATTTTGTTGTTACAGCCTGAATTTAAAATGTATTAGTTTTTTGTCACTAGCCTACACACACACACACACACACACACTACCCCATAATGTAAGTGGATATTTTTTATTTTTACAAATTAAGCTGACATTTCTTGAGTCAGTAAGTATTCAACCCTGTCGTTAGGGCAAGCTTAAATAAGTTCAGTAGTAAAAATGTGCTTAATAGGTTGGATGGACTGTGTGCAATTATATAGTGTTTAACATGATCTTTGAATGACTACATCATCTCTGTACCACACATACTCAATTATCTGTAAGGTCCCTCAGTCGAACAGTGAATTTCAAACAGATTCAACCACAAAGACCTGGGAGGTTTCCCAGTGCCCTGCAAAGAAAGGCAAAGAAAGGTTCAGTCTGCTTTCCAGCAGACACTGGGCGATGCATTCACCTTTCTTCGGGACAATACTCTAAAACACAAGTCCAAATCTACACTGGAGACGAAGAACCAAGAAGACAGTGAATGTTTCTTAGTGGCCGAATTGTTACAGTTTTCACTTAAATCTGCTTGAAAATGTTATGGAAGAACTGAAAATGCTTGTCTAGCAATGATCAACAACCAATTTCACAAAGTTTGAAGAGTTTTGAAAATAATCCTGGGAAAATGTTTCACATTCCAGGTTTGGAATGCTCTTAGAGATTTACGCAGAAAGACTCACAGCTGTAATCTCTGCCAAAGGTGATTCTAACATGCATTGACTTGTGGGGTTGAATAAAAAATGTTTAAATGTTAGAATTTTTCTTCCACTTTGACAGAGTATTTTGTGCAGATAGTTGACAAAAAATTACAGTTAAATCAATTTGAATCCAACTTTGTAACACAACAAAATGTGGAAAAATTCAATGGGTGTGAATACTTTGTGAAAGCACTGTATGTCATTAATTTATAAATCCAAAAATTGATGTAGCAATTTTTTTTTTTTCACCTTTATTTAACCAGATAGGCAAGTTGAGAACAAGTTCTCATTTACATCTGCGACCTGGACAAGATAAAGCAAAGCAGTTCGACACATACAACAACACAGAGTTACACATGGAGCAAAACAAACATACAGTCAATAATACATTAGAAAAATAAGTCTATATAGAATGTGAGCAAATGAGGTGGGATAAGGGAGGTAAAGGCAAAAAAAAGCCATGGTAGCAAAGTAAATACAATATAGCAAGTAAAACACTGGAATGGTAGATTTGCAGTGGAAGAATGTGCAAAGGAGCAAAATAAAAATAAAAAATACAGTAGGGGAAGAGGTAGTTGTTTGGGCTAAATTATAGATGGGCTATGTACAGGTGCAGTAATCTGTGAGCTGCTCTGACAGCTGGTGCTTAAAGCTAGTGAGGGAAATAAGTGTTTCCAGTTTCAGAGATTTTTGTAGTTCGTTCCAGTCATTGGCAGCAGAGAACTGGAAGGAGAGGCGGCCAAAGGAGGAATTGGTTTTGGGGGTGACCAGAGAGATATACAGTGCCTTGCGAAAGTATTCGGCCCCCTTGAACTTTGCGACCTTTTGCCACATTTCAGGCTTCAAACATAAAGATATAAAACTGTATTTTTTTGTGAAGAATCAACAACAAGTGGGACACAATCATGAAGTGGAACGACATTTATTGGATATTTCAAACTTTTTTAACAAATCAAAAACTGAAAAATTGGGCGTGCAAAATTATTCAGCCCCCTTAAATTAATACTTTGTAGCGCCACCTTTTGCTGCGATTACAGCTGTAAGTCGCTTGGGGTATGTCTCTATCAGTTTTGCACATCGAGAGACTGACATTTTTTCCCATTCCTCCTTGCAAAACAGCTCGAGTTCAGTGAGGTTGGATGGAGAGCATTTGTGAACAGCAGTTTTCAGTTCTTTCCACAGATTCTCGATTGGATTCAGGTCTGGACTTTGACTTGGCCATTCTAACACCTGTATATGTTTATTTTTGAACCATTCCATTGTAGATTTTGCTTTATGTTTTGGATCATTGTCTTGTTGGAAGACAAATCTCCGTCCCAGTCTCAGGTCTTTTGCAGACTCCATCAGGTTTTCTTCCAGAATGGTCCTGTATTTGGCTCCATCCATCTTCCCATCAATTTTAACCATCTTCCCTGTCCCTGCTGAAGAAAAGCAGGCCCAAACCATGATGCTGCCACCACCATGTTTGACAGTGGGGATGGTGTGTTCAGCTGTGTTGCTTTTACGCCAAACATAACGTTTTGCATTGTTGCCAAAAAGTTCAATTTTGGTTTCATCTGACCAGAGCACCTTCTTCCACATGTTTGGTGTGTCTCCCAGGTGGCTTGTGGCAAACTTTAAACAACACTTTTTATGGATATCTTTAAGAAATGGCTTTCTTCTTGCCACTCTTCCATAAAGGCCAGATTTGTGCAATATACAACTGATTGTTGTCCTATGGACAGAGTCTCCCACCTCAGCTGTAGATCTCTGCAGTTCATCCAGAGTGATCATGGGCCTCTTGGCTGCATCTCTGATCAGTTTTCTCCTTGTGTGAGCTGAAAGTTTAGAGGGACGGCCAGGTCTTGGTAGATTTGCAGTGGTCTGATACTCCTTCCATTTCAATATTATCGCTTGCACTGTGCTCCTTGGGATTTTTAAAGCTTGGGAAATATTTTTGTATCCAAATCCGGCTTTAAACTTCTTCACAACAGTATCTCGGACCTGCCTGGTGTGTTCCTTGTTCTTCATGATGTTCTCTGCGCTTTTAACGGACCTCTGAGACTATCACAGTGCAGGTGCATTTATACGGAGACTTGATTACACACAGGTGGATTGTATTTATCATCATTAGTCATTTAGGTCAACATTGGATCATTCAGAGATCCTCACTGAACTTCTGGAGAGAGTTTGCTGCACTGAAAGTAAAGGGGCTGAATAATTTTGCACGCCCAATTTTTCAGTTTTTGATTTGTTAAAAAAGTTTGAAATATCCAATAAATGTCGTTCCACTTCATGATTGTGTCCCACTTGTTGTTGATTCTTCACAAAAAAATACAATTTTATATCTTTATGTTTGAAGCCTGAAATGTGGCAAAAGGTCGCAAAGTTCAAGGGGGCCGAATACTTTCGCAAGGCACTGTACCTGCTGGAGCGCGTGCTACAGGTGGGTGCTGCTATGGTGACCAGCGAGCTGAGATAAAGGGGGACTTTACCTAGCAGGGTCTTGTAGATGACCTGGAGCCAGTGGGTCTGGCGACGAATATGTAGCGAGGGCCAGCCGACTAGGTCGCAGTGGTGGGTGGTATAAGGTGCTTTAGTAACAAAACGGATGGCACTGTGATAAACTGCATCCAGTTTGCTGAGTAGAGTATTGGAAGCTATTTTGTAGACGACATCGCCAAAGTCGAGGATCGGTAGGATAGTCCGTTTTACTAGGGTAAGTTTGGCAGCGAGAGTGGAGGCTTTGTTGCGGAATAGAAAGCCGACTCTAGATTTGATTTTAGATTGGAGATGTTTGATATGAGTCTGGAAGGAGAGTTTACAGTCAGACACCTAGGTACTTATAGATGTCCACATATTCTAGGTCGGAACCATCCAGGTTGGTGATGCTAGTCGGGCGTGCGGGTGCAGGCAGCGAACGGTTGAAAAGCATGCATTTGGATTTACTAGCGTTTAAGAGCAGTTGGAGGCCACGGAAGGAGTGTTGTATGGCATTGAAGCTCGTTTGGAGGTTTGACAGCACAGTGTCCAAGGATGGGCCGGAAGTATACAGAACTGTGTCGTCTGCGTAGAGGTGGATCAGGGAATCGCCCGCAGCAAGAGCAACATCATTGATATATACAGAGAAAAGAGTCGGCCCGAGAATTGAACCCTGTGGCACCCCCATAGAGACTGCCAGAGGCCCGGACAACAGGCCCTCCGATTTGACACACTGAACTCTATCAGAGAAGTAGTTGGTGAACCAGGCGAGGCAATCATTTGAGAAACCAAGGCTATCGAGTCTGCCGATGAGGATGTGGTGATTGACAGAGTCGAAAGCCTTGGCCAGGTCAATGAATACGGCTGCACAGTATTGTCTCTTATCAATGGGTTTTAAGATATCGTTTAGGACTTTGAGCATGGCTGAGGTTCCCCCATGACCAGCTCTGAAACCAGATTGCAGAGCGGAGAAGGTGCGGTGGGATTCGAAATGGTCGGTAATCTGTTGGCTTATAAACTTGGCTTTCGAAGACCTTAGAAAGGCAGGGTAGGATATATATAGGTTTGTAGCAGTTTGGGTCAAGAGTGTCCCCCCCTTTGAAGAGGGGGATGACCGCAGCTGCTTTCCAATCTTTGGGAATCTCAGACGACACGAAAGAGAGGTTGAACAGGCTAGTAAAAGGGGTTGCAACAATTTCGGCAGATAATTTTAGAAAGAAAGGGTCCAGATTGTCTAGCCCGGCTGATCTGTAGGGGTCCAGATTTTGCAGCTCTTTCAGAACATCAGCTGACTGGATTTTGGAGAAGGAGAAATGGGGAAGGCTTGGGCAAATTGCTGTGGGGGTTGCAGTGCTGTTGACCAGGTAGGGGGAACCAGGTGGAAAGCATGGCCAGCCGTAGAAAAATGCTTATTGAAATTCTCAATTATAGTGGATTTATCTGTGGTGACAGTTTCCTATCCTCAGTGCAGTGGGCAGCTGGGAGGTGTTCTTATTCTCCATGGACTTTTTTGAGTTAGTGTTGCAGGAAGCAAATTTCTGCTTGAAAAAGCTAGCCTTGGCTTTTCTAACTGCCTGTGTATATTGGTTTCTAACTTCCCTGAAAAGTTGCATATTACGGGGGCTGTTATAGCTTTAAAGACATTCGTGCAAGTTAAAATCTGAAAACATCAGTGCTCCCAAACCTTACACTGTAACTCAAAGGAAACATTGTTTTAGTTAACAAAATGATAAGCACAATAATGTGCCAATCCAGACATGTTTGAGAGTTTCATGTAGAGGAGAATGTCTATGAATGAACTGTGTCTGTGTGTGGGTGGGGGATCAATGTGCACAATTTACTTCTGTGAGTACACAGGCAGTGCTGTACCTTTCAAGGGGAAACAAAAAGGACAAGGAAGTGATTTGATTTGACTACCAAAGTAGTATTGCAGTTACTCTATGGAACAGATACATAGAATACACGTTGAAAATAGCAAATAAATGTATAATCTAAGTTGAGTTAAAAGATGTGATGGAGATTTAATTTCAACATCTATTGATTCCCACATTGGCTATGATATGCATTTTATATATATACACACACACTTTGATCTAATATTAGAATTTACCTATTATCATTTAAATACACAGAATATTAAGCAAAGAGCACCATTCAAATCATTTAAGAGATACTGTATGAAACAGTTACAAAAGGTTTTTAATCAAAAGTGAGTATCTCTTCAAAGAAAAGCAAAGAGTGCAAGTTATTTGATGTTTTAAATTTATAAATGTATAATGTAGCTTGGCATGATGGCACACCTACCCAGTTAGCAGTCCTCTTCCCTCCCTACAGTTTGGTTGTGGAACAGGGAGACAGGGAAAAGTGATTGGTTTATAGAGGTATCTTTCTCTCCTCCCTCTCTGCTGACCAGGTAACCAGGGGTGCGTTCATTTTGATTAAACGTTTGCTACATTGCATGAAGGTTTGTAAATATCAGACCTCAGGATAAGACCCAGATGCAGACAGTTTGAAGTAATAAAAGTTTATTACAAAAACAAGGGGCAGGCAAACGACAGGTAAAGGGCAGGCAGAGGTCAGTAATCCAGAGCGGAGTCCAAAAGGTACAAAACGGCAGACAGACTCAGGGAAGGTAGGATGGTCAAAACTAGAAAACAGGAACTAGCTCAACAACAAAAAACAGGAGTATGGGAAAAATACTGGTAGGCTTGACAAGACGAACCGAAAAATGCACAAGGGATAATGGGAAAAATGGGCGACACTTGGAGTGGTTGGAGACAAGCACAAGACAGGTGAAACAGATCAGGGTGTGACAGTACTCATCGACCTGTTTCCCAAAATGGTGTGCACCGTTCTTCAACAGCCTTTGAGGCACGTTTTCTCCCATTAGGTGGGTGTGGTGAGGTGTGGCCTAATCAATATGGCTGTGACCATTTGAAATCACAAAACTAATTCAGCATACCATATGGTACTTGGCCTCTGGGCCACAGTAATCACAACGCTTTTCAACTGTTCCGTACAGTACCATTTCCGTTGAATTCAACGTTGCACACCGTTCTATCATACTGAATGCACCCCGTTGATGCTGAAAGTTCCAACCCCTCCCGCCATGTAAAACAACACTGACCAATAGGCCTCATTTATTTTCTCTGTATTTACAGTGACCTTTTTTATACAAAAAAAAAGGCAGTACATCTAAGTTGCCTGAACGAATGTACATTTCTGTCAGTGTATCAAGTTTACATTTGTCATTGTAATGTGCAGTACATTTGGGAACCACCAATCAATTCATTGTATTTGCACTGGACATGGGCTTCACAAAAAAAAGCTGCATCATACAGTACAATATACACTGACCTCTGATTAATGAGATATGTGTTTAAAAAAATAAGAAAACCACCACAGATATCGTTTTAACCTGTGTCAGTGAGTTCTCCCAGCACCATGCAAAGCAGGCTGTCTTCCAACAACCCAATGCAAAGTTTAAAAAAAATACACTTTTAAAAGGCTGCTTGTATGTGGTACTGCACGACTGTCTAATAATAACTTGGTGGTGCTTATACTTGTCCTGTTACACACTTGTATGAGTATGTAATGGAAATGTGTTTCCCAACATGCATGTGTTTCTTGCATATCCCCGATACTGACAGTCGAATGCCCAAATGTGTAAACAAAGTGCAATGTACTGTAATTCTGGATGTGTAAAAGCTCATAGTTTGAGTATGACCACTTTCTAGTCCATACAGGTAGCTTGGTTATAGCACAGTGCTACCCGTGGTCAGGATCTGATTTTAGTATGTCTATTTAGATACATGCATTTGCTAAATAACTACATTGTAAATAAAATATAGGGTGTCAAATACTTTGAACCTTTGCTAAATGATTCATGGTGGTTGATTTATAAAGTTGATTCATGTATAACTGCCATCAACTACAGGAATAAGCAAGAACCCCACACCTCTCCCCTGCTATCCATGAGCCAGTGTTTATGACTGTAATAGCTGACGCAGTCAACAAACCATCACACCAGGAAAACCTCTAATGATATCCAAATGTTGCTTAGCTTTGTAACATGGATACTGTCATTCTGTCACATCCTCAACAATCTGTCTGTCTCCATCCTTACAGTTCTCTGAACCATGGCACCTGGAAGTGGGCGCGTAATTCTACATTGTTGTGATTACTGCCTCCATCTCACCCTTCTTGCTGGAGGGTGAAAATAATCTTAAAATAAAGTGGTGATCCTAACTGACCTAAAATATAATTTTTAATTGGGTATAATGTCAAGAACTGTGAAAAACTGAGTTTAAATCAAATCAAATCTAATTGTATTGGTCACATACACATGGTTAGCAGATGTTAATGTGAGAGTAGCGAAATGCTTGTGCTTCTAGTTCCGACCATGCAGTAATATCTAGCAAGTAATCTAACAATTTCACAACAACTACCTTATACACACACAAGTGTAAAGGAATGATTAAGAATATGTACATATAAATATATGGATTAGCGATGGCTGAACGGCATATGCAAGATGCAGTAGATGGCATAGAGTACAGTATATACATATGAGATGAGTGTTTTGTGAGTGTTTTTGGTGAAAAGCCAAATTTATTCAGACACCTGAGATTGAAGAGGCGCTGTTGCACCTTCTTCACCACGCTGTCTGTGTGGGTGGACCATTTCAGTTTGTCCGTGATGTGTACGCCGAGGAACTTAAAACTTTCCACCTTCTCCACTACTGTCCCGTCGATGTGGATAAGGGGGTGCTCCCTCTGCTGTTTCCTGAAGTCCACAATGATCTCCTTTGTTTTGTTGACATTGAGTGGGAGGTTATTTTCCTGACACCACACTCCGAGGGCCCAAACCTCCTCCCTGTCTCGTCGTTGTTGGTAATCTAGCCTACCACTGTAGTGTCGTCTGCAAACTTCATGATTGAGTTGGAGGCGTGCATGGCCATGCAGTCATGGGTGAACAGGGAGTACAGGAGAGGGCTGAGAACACAACCTTGTGGGGCCCCAGTGTTGAGGATCAGCGGGGTGGAGAAGTTGTTTCCTACCCTCACCACCTGGGGTCGGCTCGTCAGAAAGTCCAGGACCCAGTTGCACAGGGTTTGGGTCAAGACCCAGGATCTCGAGCTTAATGACGAGTTGAGGGTACTATGGTGTTAAATGCTGGGCCGTAATCGATGAACAGCATTCTTACATAGGTATTCCTCTTGTCCAGATGGGTTTAGCGCAGTGTGCAGTGTGGTTGCGATTGCGTCGTCTGTGGACCTATTGGGGAGGTAAGCAAATTGGAGTGGGTCTAGGGTGTCAGGTAGGGTGGAGGTGATATGATCCTTGACTAGTCTCTCAAAGCACTTCATGATGATGGAAGTGAGTGCTACGGGGCGATAGTTGTTTAGCTCAGTTACCTTAGCTTTCTAGGGAACAGGAACAATGGTGGCCCATTTCAAGCATGTGGGAACAGCAGACTGGGATATGGATTGATTGAATGTATCTGGCTAAGGTGTAAGTAAACTAAATATATTTGGCTAAGGTGTATGTACTGTATGTACATTTCCGACTTCAACTGTAAATGAGAGAGCCGCATTGTGATTCACATCAATGACTATGTAGATGTATCCTATCGCCATAGACTACACCGCTGCCATTGTCCTTATCTCCGAGTGTTTTTTCAAATTGGATAATCTTTGGATGCCAACAGCAGTCGCACCATTGAAAAACATAGCTTGGAATGTAGCCCACAAAAACCCAATCCTGCTCTTTTCCCACGATCCATCAAGCACATTTGGTGTGTCATCATAGTGGTCTCTGACGTGTGGTCAGACACGCTCAGCTGGAGCAAATTTAAACTTGCGCCTTTTTTCAATTTTGATTTGAATGTCATTGAAAAAACAGAAAATTGTCTATTTTTTTCTCTCGCAAACATCCTCTGAATTTAAAAGGCATCCTTGAAGTAATCATCTAGTTTTTCAAAAGTATCTGTAATCTGATTGCAATATTTTTGGTGGTAACGTAACGGATTACAGTTACCAGATTTTTTTGTAATCCATTACTCCCCAACCAGATAAAGCCAGCAGCCCTTCTATGTCAACCAAGCATCAGAGTTTAATGATATGATCAATAGAAATATAAACTTGATATCATATGAGAAGAATGAAATGAGTGAGCATGACGTTGATTTCTGATGTGGTAGATGTAGGACTACTGTACCTGCTCCAACATCTGTTTCTTCACCACTGGGTCATTGAGGTCAGCTCCTGTGTTAGATTTCAGAGACATCCTTACAATGGTCTGCTTCATTTTCTTTTCTAGAAGGACATAGAAATGATAAGATCAGACAGCCACTCAAATTAGATTCAGCTTATTTACAATAAATAAGTTACTTTTCTTCCACTGTCCTTTAAAGGCTGTAAATGACTTTGGAACTGTGTAGTAGCACACACAAAGTAGACTCTGTGTTCTATGTTTACCAGTATGGAAATATTATCTCATAATAGAAACCACATGAACACACATTTGCATGTGTCCCTAGTGAGAGTGGTGAGAGAGAGTTGGCATCTGAGAGTGAATTAGACAACATGAAGCATCGCTGTGTCTGGCATCTGACAGCGCTTGTTAAAGTGGAACCCTATTGGAGAAAAAATTCCACCCCTGCACCTGTTTTACAGATACAGTATGAACCACAAAACTCCAATAAGATGGCAGTCATGTGGCCAGGCAGGTCTAGCGGTAATGACACAGCCTCTTGAACACATTTCGATGGTGTCAGAACAGGTTTGAATCTGGCATAGTGTCCTTTAATGCAGACTCTGTCCATCTTTCCCTACTGTCATCCTCTCTTTCTATCTGTTTATAGAAAATATAAATGTAAAACAAAAAAAGATTATAGTCTTACTTCCGGTGTAAAGGAATGATCTCTCCAGAGAGCAGGCTCTATTGTCCAGTGAGGAGTGCTCAGTCTGTCCATGGCCCTCATGGTTCAGAGAGCAGCAGTTACTACCACCCAGTTGAAGCTGATTGTCTGTGCTCAATATTACAATATTAGATTGATTTACACTAAAGCATTAAGGAAATAGTACATAAGCATAAACACTCACATGGGTCGACTGCTCAGGTGTCACTGAAGGACTCATCCAAGTACTGCTGGCTGAAGAAGAGGTCAGGGGCTGCACCTGGACAAAAATGGATTTGACTTTATGGTTTGGAGAGCAGTGTTGCATAAATACAGCCCATCAGTGCAATTGTGTGTCAACATTAAAGATGTCACAAACATCTCGCCCCCCCTGATAATCAAAATACAGTATTAGGTCAAACGTTGTTTTCTGAGATGTCAGATTCATTGTCGTTGACAGTTAAGATGGACTACTTCAGTCCTGCTTGAATTATTGATGAAGTCAATTCAGTCTAGACATCACTGAACACCTCTCAAATCTTAGGGTTGGATTATGACCATTTTAATTGCTTTTGATTCATCACTCAATGTACTTTCTATGAAGAATGACATTTCACACTGATCAAACTCTAAATGGAAGTTTATTCAGAACAAAGTTGAAAGGAAGTACAAAATAACAATAATTACATTCTAACTAAATGGCGTTCTGATACAGTACATATCACACAGGAGTTAAATAGTAAATTTTCAGTTAATAACTTTAACTTTACCTTTCTTTACTCTATTTTAAAACAATTAAAGTATTACAGTAAATTATAGGTCAAACTGCAATGCTTGTGAGTCAGTCTATGTAGGTACAATATCATTAAGTAATATCATATAATAGAGATAATAATAAGAAGAAAAGTAGTAATAATAGTAATAATAATAGTAATAATATTAATAGTAGTTATAGTGGTGTAATACTACAATGAATTGAAATGCAGGTTTGCTTCCAGACCATGAGTGTGGAAGTCTCTCTGGCAGATCAGTGTGGTGTCTGGCTGCAGACTGTCCAGGCTGCCATGGAGAGCCCTGTAGTGGAGATCTGTTGAAACATCATATACTGGATGAGAGGACGTTTGAGAGGAAATCAATGTATCCTATATGACCAGGCCTTGCCATTATGATTTAGATTATTCAAAAGACTGGGTCTAGACTCTGTAAAAAGGGAAGGAGTTAAAGGGAGGAAAGAGTAATGCAGTAGGTTGAGCCTTACTCAATATTCAGAACAATGCAACAGAATAAAGGGGTTGTTAGACCGCTCATCTGTGTGTGTTCTACTGAGGATGGGCCTCTGGGAGATAACACTGACAGGAGATTTACGATGTCTTTGGGGATACCGCATTCCAGAGCATGAGTTAATGTATTCTGTTCTATACGGTACTAGGGAGACATGTATGGAGTTGGGGGGCCAGACACTGATCTCTACACAATGAAAACTGTTTTTACAGCAGATACTGTCTGCTGTGAATTATAAGTATCCTTCATACAAATCTTAACCTTGTGACCCATTCTATACTTCTGGTGTTCATCATGTAGGTTGAAAGGGGTGTATCTTGGCTATTAAAGACCTTTGTACTTTTGTCTCGGGGCTCTCAACAAATCATCTGAGGGCGATTCGTCGACCAGCCATTATACTCGTAGAGCACTCAATTGATTCACTGTATATGTGTGCGTTGTATTGACTTACTCCCTTGTTAATATTTGATTAAAGATTTAGTTTAAGTATAATTATAGTTTAAGTTTGTCTCTTCTCATGTGATAGTAAAGAAATTAATGACCACACAGGAAAGGAAAATTGTTACATTTGTGCACTTATCAAGAGAACATAACAGGTCATACCTTCTGGCTCTGATCTGTTAGACTCACTAAACAAGCATGCATCATTTTCAAATGAGTG